>NC_068359.1:79885345-80148099 GCF_020536995.1 Dreissena polymorpha
TACCAGGGGGTCGGGTAAACCATGTCTACCAGGGGGTCGGGTAACCATGTCTACCAGGGGGTCGGGTAACCATGTCTACCAGGGGGTCGGGCCATGTCAACCAGGGGGTCGGGTAATTTTCTATATATTCTTATATTAAATACATTGGAAGACCTTAACCTTGACTTGAAGTCAGCCTTTGTCATATAAATGTTCTGAAATATTTGCACACGAGTTTAACTCGTCTTTCTTTTCATATCATTCCCTCAGGTGAGCGATCCAGGGCCTCTTAGCCCTCTTGTTTGTGTTACTTGTTTTTGTTGTTTAAGGACATGTCCTTAACTTCAGTTCATTTGTCTTACTTTTTCTGAATAAATACTGAAGAACAGACTGAAACTCATAAGCTGTTATGTTGTTTCATAAATCATCTTTTTAAATTTGATATTTAGAATTAGAGATTTATAATTTAAATAATCAGCTTCTATGCGAAGATTTGAAGCTCAACTTTTGTTAAATCTGAAATTGAATCATATTTTAATGCTCACCATTATAGTATCTGCTTGATACATCACTGCAGCTATTAAAGTGTTATCTTGAACGCGCTTTCCGGTCTTTAAAATGTAATATGTTTAGTTGTCTCTAGTTGAAAATGTGCATTTTTGTGAGGAACTAATTTGCATTAAGCCGAATTAAATACCAAAACTAACCTACTTACATCGATGACGCGAAGAAACGAGCGTTTCAATCCTTATACGTGTTATTACAATTATCAGGCTGCATGTGCATATGTTTTCAATGGTTTGGCAAAGAGACAATATAATTTTGGATTTATTCGTGCATGAATTTAGTAAGCGCCTCCTTTTCGACTGTGTACATGTCGCACGCGGCATAATTAATCCAAGTAGTCCCACGCTCGATGCTCGATTTCCTCGTGCGCTTCGTGGAGGCAGCTCGCCCAGTCAAATGATATACCATAGCCAATCAGAATAATATACACTAGTGAAACATAGGGCCATTGTTATTTAAGAAATAATTCGTGTACGTTATAGTTTGTTGTCGAATAACCCACGGCCGGAAGTTTAGATGCGTAGGGATTAAATCACGAGTGCGAAGCACGAGTGATTTGAAACCACGCATCTAAACTTCCGGCCGTGGGTTATTCGACCACAAACTATAACGTACACGAATTATTTCGATTCTAACACGATTTTTACTAAAGATTTATAGAATGTATCTTATTTTTCTTGCATACTATTTTATGTGAAGCTCCGCCCATAAAAATAGCTTTCGGCTGTTCTGTCGATCAGATCTCCGCCCTCAATAACAGCCAAACTGGATGGAAAAAACCCATTTTATTTCTCACGTTTGGTTAACTAAGAACAACAACTTGCGTAAACTAACATGTTTTCATTGTACTCTTTAAATTAACGCAAGAGTGTTGAATCTACAAGACAACAACTCCGATTCGAACTTCAGCCATTTCAGTATCGAAGCAGCAGACGAACACCATGGGAAATTGGGTCAAGTTTACGCATTTCTGTTCATAGCGTAGTATTTTGTCACGTGACTTTCATTCAGTAAATACCGGATTATTACGCTGGTGGAAAATGTATCGGCATGTTTTGTTTAGCTACAGCGCGTGCTTTCAGTGTATAAGCTCCGCCCATAAGTTATTGCAGAATAACCCACGCTTGATTTCCTTCTTTGTCTATAGAAAACAAGTCACGTGCCGTGTTAGAATATGTAATCAACTGCAAGAAAAATAAAGTGCCATTAAAGTCAAGTGTTACTTTTTATATTCGTCGTGAAATTTTTGTCGTTTTACAATGATGACTACACGTATAATTGGCAATCAAATGCATAATTCGCTTTCAATAACACATTAACACATTAATAATCCGGTTGAGTATATATATATATATATATATATATATATATATATATATATATATATATATATATATATATATATATATATATATATATATATATATATATATATATATATATATATATATATATATATAGGGTCAGACCATAGACCGATCTAGGTACGTGTATCACAAGTAGACACAACTCATATAAAACTATACCGGCTCGTAAACAAATATTCAAATTTTTATGCCCCCGGTAGAGTGGCATATAGCAGTTGAACTGTCCGTCAGTCAGTCTGTGCGTCCGTCCGTCCGAAAACTTTAATGGCCATAACTTTTTCAATATTGAACGTAGCAACTTGATATGTGTCATACATGTGCATCTAATGGAGCTGCACATTTTAGTTGTGAAAAGTGAAGGTCAATGTCATCCTTCAAGGTCAAATGTCAAATATATAGCGTCTGTCCGTCCGAAAACTTTAACATTCGCCATGACTTTTTCAATATTCAAGATAGCAACATGATATTTGGCATGCATGTGTATCTCAAGGAGCTGAACATTTTGGTTGGCAAACGGTGAAGGTCAAGGTCATCCTTCAAGGTTAAATGTCAAATATATGCGTCTGTCCGTCCGACCGAAAACTTTAACATTGGCCATAACTATTTCAATATTGAAGATAGCAACTTGATATTTTGCATGCATGTGTATCTCATGAAGCTGCACATTTTGAGTAGTGAAAGGTGAAGGTCAAGATCATCCTTCATGGTCAAATGTCAAATATATGGCGTCTGTCAGTCCGTCAGAAAACTAAAACTTTGTATGCCCCTGAAGGGTGGCATATAGTTTTTGAACTGTCAATCTGTCTGTTCGTCCGTCAGTCCGTCCGTCCGTTCGTCCGTCCGTCCGTCCGAAAAATTGCCCATAACTTTTGCAATATTAAAGATATTTGGCATGCATGTGTATCTCATGGAGCTGCACATTTTGAGTGGTGACAGGCCAGGGTCATCCTTCAAGGTAAAGGGTCGAATTTTGCAATATTAAAGATAGCAACTCGATATTTGGCATGCATGCGTATCTCAAGGAGATGCACATTTTGAGTGGTGAAATGTCAAGGTCATCCTTCAAGGTCAAAGGTAAAATATATGGCTTCAACCCGGCAAAGTAGGGGGCATTGTGTTTCACGAACACAATGCCCCTACTTTGCCGGGTTGAAGCCATTGACACAGCTGAGTAGGTGATTTCGCTTTAGTGAAAGTTTTGACGGACGACGAAGAAAGACCGATCACATTAACTAGCCCTGAAATTGATCTACACATAGCCCAATTTTGTGTCACATTTTAATAATTTTCCATTTCCTCATAAACGAATCATTTGACCATTCAAAAAAAATCAGATCAAATTGCAGAATGAACATTTATTTCAAACATGTACTATATACATGTACACTAGAGTTTCAGGAACAGAAAATCAAGTAAGAAAATACAAAATAAACATATCATATATTTGTGCCCGTGTAAATATTAAGTTTAAGATTTACAACAGTCATTTCGTTGAAAATATTGACGTTCGAAATGAAATGTTAATAAATCTTTTGAAAGAACCATATTGTGAAAGGAACATACCACAATTTACGAGGATTTCATAACTAAATGACCGCCATGTTTTCAAACAATAAGTGACGTTTCATTCATTCTATTGCAATCTAACAATGAAATGAAGAACATGATTAATTTGTTTTTGCCAAGTTTGCAATGTCTTTAAATGTGTACAACAATATGAGTGAATTTATGTTAGCAAAGAAAAAAACAACGTTTAACTACTTCATGATCAATTCCAATAACAAGAATATCATTTTTTTGTTGATCATCGACACATTGTAAATTAAATTCGAAACGAAACTTAATTGAACTAACTAAACGATTAAATTTGCAAAATATAACCACTTTTCTTTTATAAGCATATATTTTTGCATGTGTATTAGTTACCATCCAATATTTCAGTCAAGGCCAAGAACAAAGAAGTCGCACTTTCAATCGATTCAGGAGTTGGCAGTTGCTCCCGCTGCATTTCACACACATGTTCTAGGACGTGTATGAAGTCATCTTTACACCCAAACTGCGGTTTCTTTACAAAGTGTCTCTCTTGAATACGATCAATGGTTTCCAATTCGCAAGAAAGCCGAATTAAAAAATCTCGGGTTCCATACGCCTCAGGCTGCTAGTACATTACCGTCGGTATCCCATTTGGTGCTTCCATGTGTCTTTGCTGCCGAATCCGATGAGAATTCCATAGATGGGTACAAAAGTTCAGATCATGCTGTATTAATGGTATGAAACAGAATCTCAAGCATTCTAAATGTACAGGATCATCACTTCGAAGCAAGCCGCTGTCTACCATATCCTTAAAATAGTTCCTTCAAAACACAGTAAAACTGACTCTTAAATTTACGCCAAAACGTTCAATTCTTTGATAACCAGTGGATCACCCAGTCATGTAACTGTTCATTCCAGACATGTTATCTCTGTCATTAAACCTAGACGCTATTTGCATAGCCCGTACCTAAACGTTTTCTGTCCCTGCATCGTCACGAACCAGACGTGGAACGCGACCAATCCGTTTCACAAAGTTAACAAAGATGCCCGCAATAATTCGATGGTCATTATTCGAATAACATGCCTCCAGCCATAACATGCATCTGGAAAATCCATCAACCGCCCCGTGTATAACAATTCCAAAAGTCGTTAGCGTAACATACCCATCAATGTGTATAGTAAAATTAGGGCCTTTATTGGTATAGACTATGCGTCGCATGCGATGTGCAGACCTGAGAGCAACACCCTCAGGATCAAATACCTTCAATACACACCTTTTTATTTCTTGGGTTACTTTGACATTTGTGATTGTGTTGACCAGTTTCCAAATAGTTTTTTAACCGCATTCAGCCATCCCTCTTTTATATACTGAACGAATCGCTCGTATAACGTCTGGAAGAGGAGACGATGCGTTGCGTCTTTTTAGCCCTAACCTTCGCAGTATACGTTTCAGTTGACTCAAACTGAGAGCAGTGTTGTGTAGGAAAAGCAAGAATCCACATATACCCAGACGCGTATAGCCCTGTTTGTGATAACGCGAAATCCAAACATCCTTTTCTTGATTTGAAAGTACAGCTACCGATGAGTCAACATATATCAGTACCACTTAGACACAACTCTGCAATATAAAAAAGTTGTGAGTCGTTAAACACACGTTTTGCATGTATTAGTTAAGGAGAAATATCTAAATGAATCAATCGAGATTTAAGCTCTCGCAATGCTCATAAAACCCAACGAATACATTAATGTGTATTATTTGCAAACAGTGTATGTTATTTTTACGTTTATACCAAGCATTCCTGCTGTAAAAATGGACTGTCTGAGGTCTTGCGTGTTTCGAAAGAATATACCAGAAACTAAAATTCTGGTCGACGCCCGGAAGTCATGAACCAATGTTGCAATAATGTGATGATGTCAAAATTCTATGACGACATGATATGAAAAAGGTGTCATGGCGCAAAAAATAATGCATCTTGTCGTCTAAAACTATGATGGCAAGTCATTTTCACAAGAGCATGACGCCATAAATTATGTAGATTTGTCGACTTAGATCATGTCGACCAAATATATTTTCGGGAAAAGCCGGACACATTTACGTCGAGACTTCAACTTAATGTCGTTATGACGAGTAAAATTAAGGTGGGAAAAGCTACAGAACTATAACGACATACCATGTTATTTCACAGTAAGTCGATATAAATTATTCCGGCATGACCACATTATTGGGGTGTACCATATACGTTTCCGTATTAAACAGATCGTCACATAAACTTGCAGAAGATGTGAAAAAGGCACCATCACGGCGGCGGCAATTTAAAAATAAAAAGGTTCGCAGCAAATGGCAAATATGAAAAGAGTTCTGATTGGCTGATGCCATAATCTAAAAATATATGCTGGTCGAGCAGGATTTTTCTGCTGCAGCAGAAAAAAATGCTGCTCGGGCAGGAATATGCTAGTCGAGTAGCATCTAGATGCTGCACTTTCTGCCTTAACTAGATTTTTTCCAAGAGGAGACTTTCTTTAAACGAAAAATATCATTAAAGCGAAAGTGTCGTCCCTGATTAGCCTGTGCGGACTGCACGGGCTAAACTGGGACAACACTTTACTCACATTCTTTAACCCCTCTTTTCACAGAGCACGGCTCATATATAGATCTCTGGAGCCATATGCTTGAATCATCATAAACAGTTATAAGACTTGCGTAACCATGGAAATCATTTGAAAGAAGGAACGACAACTTTCGCATTGAGAGCATGAGACGTCTGCTGATATTGGAATTAACTCAAATCCCGAATAGTGTCAATTTCCCAATTTGAGCACCACACAGAGTGATCTCACTTTATTTCCTTTGAGTGTGGGTTCTTCCCATGAAGGAGGCTCCAGAATGTCTCTACAAGACTGCACATAGCTTTCTATTGCATACATCCTATAGTAACATTCGATATAGGTAAGGCAATGGATGCAATGTCATGCATTGACCATATAGCTTTAGCGTGTGAGTGAGCGCAAATTTAGAGCCTCATTTTAGATGGGGCTTAACTCGAAAATATTGCCTTTATAAATGAAAGTTGCTGAATATTGGCACAGGGCCTACCTCTGTCTGCTATGTTTAAACCAGGGTTGGTTTAAGAACTATGAATAAGTAGCTAAATGTGTGTTTTTTTACAATGGTAGCACATTTAGTATTAAAATGTGCTTAATTTTAAAATAACACAAATTCTAGTAACCAGTTTGAGAATATAGTGTCCAATTAAAGATTTCAATGGCCATTTGCTATTTTTGCCACTGGTAACACTAATATTGGGTTGACCCTGACATGCTGAATCTCCCTTATAGGCTTGGTATTCTACATTAACATCTGTCCATGTTTTATAATACGTATTATGTTCCAAAGATCTATTTTAACAGTTTGTTAATATATTAATACATTTATATGAGCCTTGCTCTGTGATAACAGGGTTTAATTCATATGAGTAAAGTGTCGTCCCAGATAAGCCTGTGCAGTTTGTACAGGCTTATCAGGGACATCACTTTCCACCTAGACTGGATTTAATTTTAGAAGATACTTTCTTTAAATAAACACTTCTATAAAAGCGAAACATGTATTCATGTACTCCCTGTTTTTCATGTGTGGATTGCACAGGCTATTCTGGGAAGACACTTTAGGCAATGCATTAAGACCAGTTATTCCAGAACTAGCCTCATATGCATTTGTTCGCATTCGCGTTGTAGGCCCATTTATTTTGTGTATGCCTTTTTACGCCCATTCAGTTCGCAAAACTTTCTCTTGCACAAACGCAGTTTTAAGGGAGGCAATTTTGCTCTCTTCGACGTAACATGCACATTATGCAGTTGTCGTTCTTACAGAATTGTGTTCCGAGTTATGGGCGATGAATACGATCAAAGCAATTGAACAAAAATATGATTATTATTAATACAAGTAGTTATGTTGGTTTGAATGGACCTTTTCACGTTTTGGTAAATTGACAAAATTAAAAAAAAAATGTTTCAGATTCGCACATTTTCGTTTTAGTTATGATATTGTGAGGAAACAGAAATACTGAACATTTACCATGCTCTAAAATAGCCATTATAATTATGCATCTTTTGACGATTTAAATACCTAAAAATTATAAAGCGTTGCAACGCGAAACGATTGAATAATTGTATAGTTCTGTTGTTGTCAATACAGTCAGCATTGTAAGAGCATGGATGGCCGAGTGGTCTAAATGGTAGACTTTTTACTCCAGGACTCCAGGGGTCAGTTGAGGGTTATTTTTTTAATCTTGATTTTTTTACTTGAGCTTCTTAGATCCAATGTTTAAATTTATCAATATAAAGAATTTAATGACACACTTCAAAACATGCCAAAATCTGTGAAAAAGCCCCTTTAATGCGTAAGTCTTATTTTCATGAATAACGATTGTATAACTGAAAAAAATGACTGCATTCACAGGTAAAACACTTCATTGAAACTTTTCCTTAATGTGTACTTTACGCCAATTTGTGAACATGCGGAATACCTTACTTTAGAGTCTGACGGCTGTTAACTTACGTTTCGCATTTTCTGAAGAATTTCTTCGCAAAACTGATATTTTACATTTTTCACACAGAACCAATACATCAACAAAGAAATAACATCGTGGTTTTGTTCTTCTAGCGCTTTATTTGGTCGAAATTACAGGACTTTAACATAACATTATTGATGAGCATATCGTAGCCCTGGCCTATCTCCACATGGCTTATTTATGAATTTTTGCAGTGAAATGTTTTTTAAAATTAATTTAATACAATTTCTTAAAATGTCGTATAAAGTGTATTCGTGGCTATGTTATGGAAAAGAATCAGGCCATACTTTGCTCAAACAAAATGTAGAAATAGAACATATTGAATATTTCGAAGAAAACGGTGTTGAAGCATTTCACGAAGTAACGGCACACCGTTTTAAGTTACTTGTTAATTTTATTTGTATTGTATTAAATGTTTAATCTTTCCGTTAACATCGTTCAATGTATAATGTAGATGACGCTATCCGTAGGGTCGTATCTATAATCATGGTATATACATGTGACATGTCAATCCCTGTCAGACGTCATGCACACATCTACCCACTCTCTGCGGTTCATTACGTTCAACAACTCTGCTAGGAGAATGACATCTCCCGACACTTGTGTAAGTCTGTTGAAAATGATCGTGCTGCACTTTCTGCCTAAACTAGATTTTTTCCAAGAGGAGACTTTCTTTAAACGAAAAATATCATTAAAGCGGAAAGTGTCGTCCCTGATTAGCCTGTGCGGACTGCACGGGCTAAACTGGGACAACACTTTACTCACATTCTTTAAACCCTCTTTTCACAGAGCACGGCTCATATATAGATCTCTGGAGCTATATGCTTGAAATCATCATAAGCAGCTATAAGACTTGCGTAACCATGGAAATCATTTGAAAGAAGGAACGACAAGTTTCGCATTGAGAGCATGAGACGTCTGCTGATATTGGAATTAACTTAAATCCCGAATAGTGTCAATTTCCCAATTTGAGCACCACACAGAGTGGTCTCACTATATTTCCTTTGAGTGGTGGTTCTTCCCATGAAGGAGGCTCCAGAATGTCTCTACAAGACTGCACATAGCTTTCTATTGCATACATCCTATAGTAACATTCGATATAGGTAAGGCAATGGATGCAATGTCATACATTGACCATATAGCTTTAGCGTGTGAGTGAGCGCAAATTTAGAGCCTCATTTTAGATGGGGCTTAACTCGAAAATATTGCCTTTATAAATGAAAGTTGCTGAATATTGGCACAGGGCCTACCTCTGTCTGCTATGTTTAAACCAGGGTTGGTTTAAGAACTATGAATAAGTAGCTAAATGTGTGTTTTTTACAATGGAAGCACATTTAGTATTAAAATGTGCTTAATTTTAAAATAACACAAATTCTAGTAACCAGTTTGAGAATATAGTGTCCAATTAAAGATTTCAATGGCCATTTGCTATTTTCGCCACTGGTAACACTAATATTGGGTTGACCCTGACATGCTGAATCTCCCTTATAGGCTTGGTATTCTACATTAACATCTGTCCATGTTTTATAATACGTATTATGTTCCAAAGATCTATTTTAACAGTTTGTTAATATATTAATACATTTATATGAGCCTTGCTCTGGGATAACAGGGTTTTATTCATATGAGTAAAGTGTCGTCCCAGATAAGCCTGTGCAGTTTGTACAGGCTTATCAGGGACATCACTTTCCACCTAGACTGGATTTAATTTTAGAAGATACTTTCTTTAAATAATCAATTCTATAAAAGCGAAACATGTATTCATGTATTCCCTGTTTTTCATGTGTGGATTGCACAGGCTATTCTGCGAAGACACTTTAGGCAATGCATTAAGACCAGTTATTCCAGAACTAGCCTCATATACATTTGTTCGCATTCGCGTTGTAGGCCCATTCATTTTGTGTATGCCTCTTTACGCCCATTCAGTTCGCAAAACTTTCTCTTGCACAAACGCAGTTTTAAGGGAGGCAATTTTGCTCTCTTCGACGTACATGCACATTATGCAGTTGTCGTTCTTACAGAATTGTGTTCCGAGTTATGGGCGATAAATACGATCAAAGCAATTGAACAAAAATATGATTATTATTAATACAAGTAGTTATGTTGGTTTGAATGGACCTTTTCACGTTTTGGTAAATTGACAAAATATAGATTCGCACATGATATTATGAGATTGTGAGGAAACAGAAATACTGAACATTTACCATGCTCTAAAATAGCCATTATATGCATCTTTTGACGATTTAAATACCTAAAAATTAAAAAGCGTTGCAACGCGAAACGATTGAATAATTGAATAGTTCTGTTGTTGTCAGTCAGCATTGTAAGAGCATGGATGGCCGAGTGGTCTAAATGGTAGACTTTTTACTCCAGGACTCCAGGGGTCAGTTGAGGGTTATTTTTTTAATCTAGATTTTTTTACTTGAGCTTCTTAGATCCAATGTATAAATTTATCAATATAAAGAATTTAATGACAAACTTCAAAACATGCCAAAATCTGTGAAAAAGCCCCTTTAATACGTAAGTCTTATTTTCATGAATAGCGATTGTATAACTGAAAAAAATGACTGCATTCACAGGTAAAACACTTCATTGAAACTTTTCCTAAATGTGTACTTTACGCCTATTTGTGAACATGCGGAATGCCTTACTTTAGAGTCTGACGGCTGTTAACTTACGTTTCGCATTTTCTGAAGAATTTCTTCGCAAAACTTATATTTTACATTTTTCACACAGAACCAATACATCAACAAAGAAATAACATCATGGTTTTGTTCTTCTAGCGCTTTATTTGGTTGAAATTACAGGACTTAAACATAACATTATTGATGAGCATATCGTAGCCCTGGCCTATCTCCACATGGCTTATTAATGAATTTGTGCAGTGAAATGTTTTTAAAATTAATTTAATACAATTTCTTAAAATGTCGTATAAAGTGTATTCGTGGCTATGTTATGGAAAAGAATCAGTCCATACTTTGCTCAAACAAAATGTAGAAATAGAACATATTGAATATTTCGAAGAAAACGGTATTGAAGCATTTCACGAAGTACTTAACGGCACACCGTTTTAAGTTACTTGTTAATTTTATTTGTATTGTATTAAATGTTTAATCTTTCCGTTAACATCGTTCAATGTATAATGTAGATGACGCTATTCGTAGGGTCGTATCTATAATCATGGTATATACATGTGACACGTCAATCCCTGTCAGACGTCATGCACACATCTACCCACTCTCATACACTGCGGTTCATTACGTTCAACAACTCTGCTAGGAGAATGACATCTCCAGACACTTGTGTAAGTCTGTTGAAAATGATCGCAAGTTTTATGCGTGTTAATACTTGAATATGAGACTATCTACGTATGAAATTTAAATTAATCAAAAGAGCACGTCACTTTATACGTTAATACATGAAAACTGGAAAAAAATAAACATTAATAATAGAACGATATTGCGTTCGTTTGAATTAAATTACGATCTCGTTTAAACAGTTCATGGGTATTTCCCACATTTCCATAACACGTAATATAAAGAACGTTAAATATTTAGAAAATCGAACAGAGGCGATGGTATAACAAATAGTAAAAATGACGCAAGAGCAAATAATGCGTTTATTAAAATTATTTTTGATCGTTAAGCTTGAATAAGCACCGGTTTAAATTACTCTCCAATTCAACAAGCATGTGTGCGTAGATTTATTTTAACAAAAATTCGCGTATGGTACCAAGCCCAATATATTGTGCTTCAAAGTATGTATGGATCGTAAAAAGTTGCAACTTGAATCGTGTCGATATATCAATAAAGCACGACATAACGTAGTTTCAAAATGATTTTCTGTACGATTATGTATCGGCCAATACACAACTGTTTGGAGATCTAATGTATTGGATTAAACCACAACCGCTTTTAACTACCGTGCATCACTAATATTGCATGTTCTATGTGCGATCTCATACACATATACAGTCCCGGATTACCCATTTGGCAGAGTTGGCCCCGCGACTTTTAGGGACCCATGATAGACGAAAGTTTTTTATTTACTGTCTAAGCCTGTAACACGGTTTTCTCGCAGTACTAAACATTACGGTATTAAAATGGATTTTATAGAAACGTATAAAAGTAATTGTAACATTTAATGTCTTGCCAGTCATGTTACAGGTAGGCTATATTAATCGAATGACATCGACTGGGCACTGTAGGCTGTAGTAGGCCTTATGCCGACTATAGGGTTCTGAGGCATGGACCCCAAAAAATTCACGGTCTATGGGCCTCCACGGTGCTAAACCGGCACTGACCATACCGGTATATCATGCCTTTATTTGAATGTGTAAATGCAGTCTTTACAAACTACAATAAGTCAGCTTTTATGGTATTTACTACACGGAGATAAACATGTGATCAAGAATAAAGATCAACAGCTTGTTATTGGCAGACTATCGCTTGGTCAATAAGTGAGCCAAATTGCCAATACATTAAGACATAAATGCGTATATGTATTTTTTTTTCAATAACTGACATAAATTAAATCGTCAAAAACAGTTTGTCGTTATACCGGTCGATTTCGTTTAAAGCACATAAACCCAAAATCACACTCGTGTATCGTGATGGTTTAAGCAAAAGGTTAATGTATAATTAATTTGATCAATATATAATGTGTAATTCAGTTAACATTTACGTTTATAAAAATTATTTGTTTGGAAAGAAATATGAAATTGGTTTATTTGTTCAGTTTCTAACTTAAATGTTGGTAACAAATTCGTCCATATTGAAATTTCGCAACATTCAAAATTAACGAAACAGAAAAACTGTCCAGATGATATATTTATTAATTAATGAGTTAATGAAAAGTTCTTAGTTTAGGATCACTTCTCATACTGTTATATTTTGCTATTAAAGACTTATCTAAACAAGTGTTCCGCGGTCGGAGACATATGCACCCCCCCCCCACCAAAAAAACAACAACGTGGCATTGAGCGTGTACTTGACCTTTGACCTAGAGACCTGAAAATCAATAGGGGTCATCTGCCAGTCATGATCAATGTACCTATGAAGTTTCATGATCCTAGGCCTAAGCGTTCTTGAGTTATCATCCGGAAACCATTTGGTGGACGGACCGACCGACCGACATGTGTAAAACAATATGCCCCTTCGAATGGGGGGGGGGATACTAATTTAATTAATATAGTGGATTTTTACAAACAATTTGTTCAATATTTATGTACCATTGAAACTTAATGTATCCATTCAAATCGTTTAGTATACTAGTAAAAAGATCTGCGTTGTAGGAAAACTGGGCTGAATGCATGTGCGCAAAGTGTCGTCCCAGATTATCTTGCGCACAGGCTTATAGGGGACGACATGTTTTCCCTAAATTGGAATTAAATTTAAAAGAGACTTTCTTTAAACGAAAAATTTCATAAAAGTGGGAAGTGTGGCCTCTGGTTTGCCTGTGCGGATTACACAGGCTTATATTGGACAACACTTAACGGACATACGTTAAGCCCAGTTTTTTTCAGAGCGAGTCTCATATAGTAGTCATTGTAATGTATGGACCTCTTCAGTTTTGATTAAGCTATTATGCACAGATAAAGGTCACACGATGTTCAAGGAGACAGCCATGCCTGCTCTATTAATCCAAAATGTACTTCGCAAACATACATTAATGTTCATTTCCGTCACGGATGTAACACAAGATACGCTAAAGTATAATAGAAATCCCGATTTAGCGACAGCGATTAACATCTTAAGTATCCAATTTACACAAACTACTCAACTGACCCAATTGTACTGGGTCTCTAAAATAAATTTGAGCCGTGGTGTGCGAAAGTGGGTTTAATGCATGTGCGTAAAGAGTCGTCCCAGATTAGACTGTGCAGTTCGCACACGTTATTCAGTGACGACACTTTCCGCAAGATAACTTGATGTTTGATGAGAAGAGACTTTCTTGAAACGAAAAATGTCATAAAAGCGGAAAGTGTCGTCCCTGATTAGCCTGTGTGGACTGCACAGGCTTATCTGAGACGACACTTTACGCACATGCATTAAACCCCCTTATCACAGAGCACGGCTAATTTCTGTCTTTAAACATATGTAAACCGAATTAATTAATGTTCTTAACAGGCAGCTATATCATTTAGCCATTCGAGTGCGACGTGTTGATTTAGGTGACCTCACTGCGCCAGGCCTTCTGCACATGCAGTCAATGTGATAAACATTTAAGGAAGGTAGCGTGCAAATACTTGAATGGCGTTAACGATTTTTAATTTATAAGAAAATAAAGGCTAACTCCTAAGCTTGACCTTGATTTTGCGCGACTGCATCATACCTTTTCTCAATGCAGACACGACAAATGGTGCTTCAAGCGTTGAATACACCCTTCAGTCCAGCGTCATGAAATTTCTTCAAAAGGCATAGGCCTAAAACAAATAGAGCCAAGAAAACGGATGCTCAAACAATAATCATCAAGTGTGACCATGACGTTGATCAGGCATGCAAGAGGTAATGCGCCATTTTCGGCAAAATAAAATGTCCGCCAAGAATCATGAACTGCTTTTTAAGATTATATTTAGGAAAAATGAAAAGGACAAAAAAGAAAACGTCGGATCCCATGTTCCACGAAATACATTATGCTCCTTGATTGAAAGAGTGTAGTGACAGAGGAATACATGGTTTCAGACGATGACGACACTGAAGACATTTTTACTCTTAACATTTTTTCAGGCAAAACCCTTATTTTTCACTGACGGCTCTCATCTTTTTGCAAAGCGAACTCATTTTTTTTTGCAATTAAGGATGTGACCTTTATTAACCTTCATCAACAGCTAATAAAAGTTTGCAGAATTCAACTACTGCATTCATCAAATTGAAAATTATAGGGAGGCAGTATATTGCGTTATGCAACGATGTCAGCCGAATGTTGAACGTGCAGCTATCGTATCTCAGATCAAGGTAATTGCAATTGACCAAAATTGCTTCTCGCAAGCATTTAGCTGCCTTGTTATAACATTAAACACGTATCTTCTGTATGCTTTATGTGTACTGACATATTTTATATAATCTAATTCTTGCTATTCCCCATAGATCCCTACCCTGATATACTTAAACAAAGAAATGATATATAGTTTTGAATTGTATTGACATACAAACAATACAAATTATTGGTTTTTCATAAGTCGTCGATCTAGCACAAATATTGCATACTTTATTCAAACGCAATACATTCCAATTCGTGGGATATCATGATCAGTGTTCCGTCAGACTGTCTGGAAATCGTTCATGATAAAAAGAAAAGACATCTAACCGTGTGATATTAATAACACAGTCTTACTTCAACTTGCTACCGAAACGTATCTTGGTATATATGAGTCGTGTTCTGAGAACACTGGGCTTAATGCATGTGCGTAAAGTGTCGTCCCAGATTAGCCTGTGCAGTCCGCACAGGCTAATCAGGGACGAAACTTTCCGCTTTTATGACATTTTCATTTAAATGAAGTCTCTTCTTTGCAAAAATCCAATTAAGGCGAAAAGTGTCGTCCCTGATTAGCCTGTGCGGACTGCACGGGCTAATTTGGGACGATACTTAACGCACATGCATTATGCCCAGTTTTCTCAGAACGCGACTCATATAATGAGGCATACATGAGGTTTTTTTTAATGTGCTCTTCTTCTCAATGAAATGCTAATATACCATATACTTCAATCGTAAAAAAAACAACTAACGATTGTTAACTACATAATATACCATTACGGAACACATGATCCAGTTGTGTATAATTTATATATATGATCGCGTAGTTTGAATATACGTGTAAATATTTGAAATGGATTTGTGTCAGATGTCTTACATTCCGCAAATACCAGCATTTATAAAAACGTATGTATACAAAGTATGTGAAATATGATATGTACTGTCTACTTTTTTAGACTGTTTAAACACAGTTTTTGTATTCATAAGTATACAATACATAAAAACATTTCATGCTGTTTATAAAACACTACCAAATGAAAAAAGATAGTTTTTAATTTAATTGTTTAGACTTGCGTTTGTTTGTCAAAAGTTTATTTTCAAATCATGATATACGCCGAATATGTTTAAATATATATCCAGTGATAATTTTTCATATGCGTTTTGCGTTATTTGCGCATTAAAATTACCAAAAGCGCATGTGACAAAAATATCTGCGTCTAAAAAAACGCATTGATTCTCAAGAAAGACAATATCTAAAGATACTTGTCAATACTTAACACGGCTCGAATTTTTCCGCATTTCATCGGAACGCAAAAGGTGATTTTTACTGTAACACAGGCTATATGTATACTATGTCATTTGTATCTGCGGTTGATGTTGGTTCTCTGCTTTGTGCGTAAACTATAAGGTTAAATAAGACGACGTAGAACCATCGAAACGTTCGCATCTGCTTTCGCTTTCTGAACTGTCAAAATGCCACCCCAAAAAAATTCAAACCCTTTCAAGATCAATTAATTGGAGGTAGTCAGTGTGTGGAGGCAGGCTAAGGATGGTCGACTCTATTCAAAGAATTGAACTCGGAACTCAAGTGTTAATGTTACGTGTTTTTAATTTAATTATAACAAACTCGGAACTAAGTGTTAATGTTTTGTGTTTTTAGTAATAACAGTTACTTTTCGAAATTTAAATGTTTATGAATCATTAGAACTTCGTTGATGTTTCAAGTTTTTTTTATTAATAATTTGAAAACCAAAAAAGCTCATTGATTTTTGGAAAAGGCTCATTGTTTCAGCACATGTGCACTTTAAAAACTCATTGGTTAAAAATGAAAAATTATCACTGTATTTCTGGTAACTTTGCTCCTAATTTGCCTCTTGCATACTGTGCTAACCATTCCAAGCCCTCTGACAACTGCCCCAACGAAATATAATTAGCAAGATCAGACAAGACAACTCATTTGTCAATTTTTCTTACAGTTAGTTTCGTCAGGGACTGAAATTAGTGAACCCTTTACGTTGCCTAATGACTTTTATAGGGCGCTTTATGATGGGGTATGACTGTGAACGGAATTTCAGCTTAAATCGTCGTTTTCACACACACGTTTGAACAAAAAAAGAACGAGTTCTTATACCTTCTTATTTTAGTCCGAGTTCAACGCAAGCTTTATGCATATTAAAGGGGCCTTTTCACAGATTTTGGCATTTTTTAACTTATTCATTAAATGCTTTATATCGATAAATGTAAGCATTCTATCGTAACAGCTCCAGTAAAAAATCAAGAATAAAATTTAAAAAAGGAAATGAACATTGCCCGGTCCAGGTTTCGAACCAGTGACCCCTGGAGTCCTGCCAGAGTCCTGAAGTAAAAACGCTCTAGCCTACTGAGCTATTCCGCCGAGTACACATACTTGACGTATTTTATACTTTATATAAGCAATCTTCGTAGTTTCACAAAATTTAACGACAAAAACAGAACTCTCCAAATTATTCAATCGTTTCGCGTTGCAACGCTTTATAATTTTTAGGTTTTAAAATCGTCAAAAGATGCATATAATGGCTATATTAGACCATGGTAAATGTTCAGTATTACTGTTTCCTCACAAATATCATAACTAAAACGAAAATTTGCGAATCTGAAACAACTTTTTTCAATTTTGTCAATTTACCAAAGCGTGAAAAGATCCCTTTAAGACACTGGTCGGTTTGCTATTTTAGATCCAGTAGTTGGTGTGTTTTGGAGAATATCTTGATCTCTGAACGAGGATCGATCCGGGGCCTCTCGGTTTCCAGGCGGAGACCATATCCATGTCAGCTATTAAAATATACTATTATGCTGAAATACTTTCAAAAGTCCGACTTTCAAAGGGTGCGATAAATGTCGAATAAACTATTGGTTGATATGGGAGATTCCCGTGTTGCTGGTTGACTTACATGTGTTTATTAAATCTCCGTTCTTCTTTTGTATTTTTGTTTTGTATCTATAAATATACAAATAGACATTGAAAAAAAAGCATGGTTTACATGAAGGAAAAGACACAAACAACTTATAAATTTAGGAAATTCTCGGCCTCCAAAATTGCTTGCATTGGCGCGGCTGTGACCACTACTAATCATGGCTGTCTACATGTCAGTCAGTAATACTGGATTTGCGACACCGAGTTTAGCGAAAATAAAACTTGAATTCTCTTGTGGCAAGTACACGTATGTCTTTCTGATAACGTCGGCCACTTTCACAGTCGGTAAGTTTATCTCGGTTTGCCGAGATATGCCGAGTATTTACGAATGACCTTTGCCTACGTCGAATATGTCACATACCCAAACACTTTTTAAACTCTTTAATTTAAATTCATATGTTGAAATCGTCATTTTCTGCTTTCAACGTTTCTCTTTTCAGTCTTTAAGAAGAATTAAAATAAGAATTGCATGCATACATATGAGCTGAAGTTTTCACAAATTAATTTATAATCCCAATTTTGTGTTTGATCTACAATAAATGTGATGTACTCAGACAGTTTCATACAAAGGTGTTTAAATCTACATGTTATTAACACAGTTGATGGCTAAGCATGCCGAACCATCACCCATCACCATTAATAACTATGTATTAGATGTCGTCAGCTTCTCACTAGAAGCAGGATTGGCAAGACCTCACCAAACCTTAACAGGCTATCAAAGTGAGTGTGGGAAAATAGCACGCGTACTTAAAGCGTCATGATAGGTGTGTAAAGGCCTGCGTGTTAAGCAATCTCATGTATGCAATCGAATCCTTGACCTTGTACGCATCCCAGTAGAAAAGGCTAAGCGCCTTCCATTTGCGCTGCCTCCGACTCGTACTTTGCATCTCATGGAGCGACTGCGTGACAAATCACGATGTGCTGAGAGGGAAGCCATCCTCAGCATACCAATCTTCTTCGTCAGCGTCGTCTAAGATAGCTGGGCCATGTGCGTCCTACCACAGGCCCTCGGCATTAGCTACAATCCCCCTCCCCCAGCTGCTATAACCTCCCAATGCTCTCAAAATTGTACATTAATTATACAAATTAACAAGACAAAAAAAGTTCGTCGAATTTTTTTATTTTTTTACTTATATGTTATATTATATAAGTAAAAAAAAAAATTCAACGAACTTTTTTGTCTTAGCAGCAGCTGGGGGGAGGTGGTTGTAGCTAATGCCGAGTGCATTTGCGTCGGATGGATAACGGCCGAATCCCCAAATACGTCCTGTATGGAGAGCTTGTCTAAGGCAAGAGTACAACCGGTCGGCCACATCTCCGCTACACGTACATCTGCAAGCGCGACCTAAAAGCACTTGCCCATGACATATGCAAGTGAAGACGTGCTGTGCATTTTGGACTGGAGTTGGGCGAGGAGAGGATCCGACAGCCTGCCAATGACAGGAGCACAGAGAGAAAGGCAGACAACTGGTGCCGGCAGTCATATCCGCTTTTATATGCGCAAGGTGAGGCAAATAACTTTATTTTGAAAAATGAGTTGTGTCTATGGTTACGCAACGGCGAACAAGTGCAATGCTTTCAGCGCTTTGATATATATATAGCTTCAGGTTGCTTAAGCCGGTGGATGACTTTTGCAGCGTTTACAAAGGCTGTGCAGACCTACGTTTAAGAAAATTTGACTTATTATTTTTTTAAGTATACTTATGTTCCCGGGGTACATCTAAGTACCCCGTAGTACCCGAGCCGACAATGACCAATCAAGCGAGGCTAACGTACGCCAACCATAGTAAGAACGATCGATGTCCTGGATTTTACCATGTAATGCATTGAATCATCTTATTCACCAGACCGTGTAGCAATAAATACACGGTCAGTGTGTGGTCAGACATACCGTTACGTACGGTCTGTGTATTTCGAAGTTTAAGAGGTCAGTATCTATAACGATTCGTTGGACCGTTGAAATTTTACCTTTTTAGATGGGCGCTTTAGCGCCCGTCTAAAGTGCTTAGTGTGAAATTCAGGTCGATACGACTAGGTATGTTTAACCCAATACCCGGTTGCGTATCCGCGCAAGAAAGAGTTGTATAATTTATGCAAGAGGTTTGAGTTCACCAATTATGTGTATTCACAAATGGCAACATTATGTTAATATCGTGTTACATTCAATATTTTCGAACGGTGTTTTATAGAAAAGAATCAATAAACAATGATCGTATTGTACGTGTCGCGGAGGAGATTGTTTATGAATGATTAAAATAGTCCACTTTCTGCTGCGTGTGCGTGACGTAGCAATCGGGACTCCTCGGACAATTCCGCCATATCGGCGATCGTCGGTGACTTTCTTTGTCAATCGAAAATTCCAGCCTAGTCTTCCCCTTCACACATAGGGCTTCACCGGATGCCACTACCAACACATGTCCATACTCATCTAGAGGTATCTGTTCCTTGCGTTCCATCTTTTCCCACACGCGAGACGACAGCACTGTCAATATGGCACCAGTATCAACGAGTGCTGGCAAAGTCCATTGTCCGCATTGGACTGTGAGATACAAACCTGCGCCGATTGCATTAGCTTGAGTCTTGAAGTCTTCTGGCTTCCCCGAAGACACTGGCTCACGTAACCCCAAGGCCTTAGGTGAAGCTTCCGTCACTGCCTTGTACGACGTCCGTAGATTCCAACCCTCTGAAGACCCTCTCCAAGAAACAGGAACTCTGCAGCCCGGGCAGCACCGTTTAAAGCTTGAAGCCAACGTAAATACCCAACTGCTCCAGAATACTGTTCTTTTAGAGTAACGTCCCTTTTCTTCAGATGTTGATCCGCTCGCATACACCGAAGGACTCTCCAACTTGCCTTTTTGCAAGCCTTTTATATACTGGCAAACAGAGCGCCACCTAGCTAACGGAAAGACACGATCCGGAAACTACCGACGTTTCCGAATTCCATCCGCACTCTACGGAGATTACCGATCAGCATTTCTCCCTCACTTACACAGAAACTAGCCGAATATATATGCAGGGGTTTACTAAAAACATTCCTTAAATATCAAATACTCTTTAAATGCTTAATACATTAATTTTAGCTATACAATTAACTTACTTTATGAAGAACAAGTTACAATTTCAAATTGTTTACCTGGCAAATTTAAAACTAAGGGAGGTAATTATACTGTAGCAGTGAAAATACGCAAAGCATCTATTTCGACTACGAATCCTTTCGTTATATTACCCACGCCTCCGATTTGACATGAGTCCCCTCATGATTCCAATATACAAAACTTATACAATCAAACATTAAAACTAATCCAAAAACTGTACACAAGCAAACTTCAATAAAAGCTAACTAACACAATGAAAGAGCGAATCTCTTCCTGAGACAATAAATGTATCAACACCAGTTCCAAAAAAAATCTACTCACTACTTAACATGGTTCGTACTGAACCAAAAACACACAGCCTCCATTATCATACCCAGCTTCTTAATCTGTTTTGACGAGAAACAGCAACATTCTGCATGGGCCGATGGAGAATCATGACTATCAAACACTGTTGCACCAGCAACCTTTAAAGGCTTCAATGACGACCTTTCTCGCAAAGAGGCATTTGCGTCAAAGACACTTGGCTTTTCTGAAGTCGTCCTTTCTTTGTCGCGAGGCCCATGTCGATTATTAGGACACTGCCTCCTCACGTGAAACTTTGAGCCGCAGGTATAACACCGTCGTTCCATGACGCTTGGCCTTGAACCATATCTGGGTTTTGAAGTTTCTGCGGTGCCCATGAACTGATTTAGTTGTTTGCTGAGCATGTCAACCATCTTTTGAAGCTCATCGAGTTGCTTCATTGGCTTATTGCCATCTGTACCTACCGCAGACACATGGCCGTCGGACTTTGCTCTTTCTGCCCGATTAAAGGCTTCGAGCTCCACAGCGTGCCTGATGGCATCATTGAGGCTTACTGGTCGGGCCTGTTTGATGCGTAGTCTTATGTCCGCACTATGAAGAGCATCAAGGAACTGTTCTTTGGCCAATGTTTCTTTCAGGTCTGCCGGTGCAGAGGGGTATGCCAGGTTGTTTAATCTTCGAATGTCTTGCCCTAGCTCTCCCAACGTTTCCGATGCTTTTTGCCTGCGATCGCGTAACTGCACTCTGTACAGTTCCGTCTGGTTAGGAGGCGCAAAACGTTCTTCTAGGGCTTGCAACAGTGAATCAAAATCTCTGGAATTGTGTGCAAGGTTTCCCAATACCCCTTGCGCTTGGCCACGCAACGACACTGCCAAATACAATCTCTTGTCGTTGTAGTCCCATTGATTAATCTCAGCGCACGTCTCAAAGTGCGCTCTATAATCTCGCCACGATGATTGACCATCATATGTAGCTGCCTTCACTGAAGCTGAAGGCTTCAATGAAGTCTTCTTTCTTGTTGTAACATTTTCTCCGGGAATAAATAACTTTTATTGAGGCTTAGGTGTCTCTGTTTCTAGACCAGGAGTAGAGAAGCGAGTCTGGATTTTGTCACGCTCTAATCTATCAAGTTCCTTCTCCAAAGTCAACGTTTCACACTTTTTAACGAGGGCTTCATTTTCCCGCTTCAACCGCTCCATTGCTTCAAGAAGACTTGCGTCACCACCTTGAGCCATTTTGAGGCCTGGGCTTGACAGGTTAGAACTGCCGATAGGTTTCTGTACCCTATCCCACCGCTGCCACCAAATATGAAGCGCGTGCCGCCGACTACCTGCGACGGTGTGGTGTAGCCCACTGTCCGATGCGTTCAGATTGCGTGACGTAGTATTTTCGCTCAGCTCATTCATAAATCTGAGGCTGGCGATAAACAAAGGGGAGTCCGTGTGAGAATAACGCAGTAGTATACGGTTACGCTTGTTTATATTCACAGGTCTCAATTAATAATACGTTGACCACGAGTTCAACAATTATTACAGGGATACGATAGACAACATAAAAAAATGTTTCATTATCGCTGAAACTGTTAAAAAAAACATTTAAATATAACAATAATATTCTCTAAAAATGTAGTCTTGCTGTTTTGAAATAAGGTTTGGAATTTTGTTTTCTAAATAACTTAATTCAAAACACAAGTTTAATTATAGTGTTTTTTACTTGTTAGTCGCATATTTACCGCATTATAATGTGTGTTATAATAGGCAAACCATACATTAGTAAAATTCAATCTGCCTTCGCACATAGAAGGAATGGGTCAATTAGGTGCTGCGTTTCCTTTGCTTACTTCAGTTAGAGGTCAATTATTTAAGTAATAGCAATCACAAGGCTACGACTTCAAAGGAATTGCGGAGCTTTCTTACATAATAAAAGTCGTAGTCGCATGGTATTTGCGTTTTGCGTCCTATTTGGTCACGTGGTTCTTTTTCACGGTTGTTTTCATTCTATACATAAATGGTGACGTCACTACGTTAAATAAGACCGGTGTGACACAATGCGGTTGTTTTGGCATTCATGATATATGAGGCTATTAATAGATGCGTCTGTCGATAAACAAAGGAAAGTTTACGGGTTATAACAACGCAATAGGTTACGCTCTCGCATACAACTCAATGACGTAGTACAGGTCGTAAAATGAGAGATTCGGGAAAAAGTTGACGCTTATTTATATCAAAGACCCATATTATCTATAGGTCAACAATAACTTCAGCGATACGATAGACAAAAAAAAAGTAATAATAATACGAATGCAATAGCAGAAGGTTAGTAGAAGGTTAAGCCTGTTTATATTCACAGTTCTCAATACATAGACAGTTGGATATGAGTTCATGAATTACTACAGGCATACTATAGGCAACCTCGAAAATGCTTTTTAATCGCTAAAACCGAAAACAACCTAATATATTATATTAAATATATTTATAACAATAAATGTCTTTTAAAAATGTAGTCGGCGTATACGCTGACTTTGAAATAAAGTTAGCAATTTACTTTTCTAAATAATTAAATACAATTAAACAAAAGTTTAACTATTGTGTTGTGTTTTTCACTTGTAAGCTGCATATTCACCGCATGAAATGTGTGTTAGCATTGTCAAACCACACATTAGTGTGAGTAAAATAAAAAAAATACTACGGGAGAGCACTTCATATGTGTCCTCATATGCCTTGTTATGAGTATCTTTCTTCACTATCGAAATATATCGTATGTTTATATTTGATTTAAACGCAGTTTTCTTTCGACACATTTAAATCACACGTCAATATCGCCGTCATGCGAAAATGGGTCTTATGCGTTTCGGCAAGCGTTTGTTAAACGCAACATGTGCTTTTGCGCAGTCAGGCCATAGGCGATGCTGTTCGCTTTAAAATCACTCAATATGTTATGTTTCTCCTTACCAGAAGGAGTGATAGCTGAGTGGGCTATTTATATGATGGGCGCATATGGAATAAGACCCATTTTCACATCACGAGGGTCATTACAAATCTCATTGCGAATTGAAAATGCCACATTTAAGAACAATGCTTTTTGATACAAAGTTGAATTGAAAATAGCTAACTTGTTAATAATGGCAGCCTATCCACACATTAAGGAATGATTTCCAGACGTGCTGACCAAGTACGGCAAACATTGTGGTATGATAATTAAACGATTTTCTCTTATCGTGACACTATACTATTTCGCTAATGATTGTTTTCTCATCTTGGAGGCGAAAGTGAAATTCTGCGAGATGGATTGTAACGCGTAATTGTAACAGGGCCACAATTTGTGTCGTTTGAGCATACAGAGAGTAGTCCGGAATTCCTTACACTGAACAGTGCTACATCCTTTGAATTGAGCACATACGCAGTGATGTAGCAAAAATTCAGAGGTTGTAACTCGAATCAGCTTATTAAATATTCGAAAATATTCATGCGTGTCTGTTGGCGTTATGTAAAAGTCACTAAGATGAAAACTGAAACAGCTACGCCTAAAAGCGCATGAGTGCTCTATACCTATGTTTATGTTAGCGTTGTTGACACCGTGTGAACTGCTCGGGTAATAAGTAAAGCATAAACAGCAATGTTTATATACTTTTATTCCTCCATATACAAGATACGAAGATTGTTGTATATTTTGAATTTGTATATGGTGTCAAAAACCAAAAGTTTTGTACACGGAACTTTCATTATGAATTTATATTCTTGGTGAGATAGTCATTTGATATAAGAAAAAAATATTCCTTTAATATGGTGACTGCAAATTTTCTTTATATTAAGTTATCATTACCATTTTCATCATACTTTCTATGCTGTCAGAACTTCCAAAAAGCATGTTGTTTTTATTTTGTCTTAGTTATTTCTATGAAATAATAAGGATGATAAAAAGTGCACACAAAACTCGACCCGTGCGCTATGACACACACTTTATAAAGTTGAATGGCGTGTGTTCATTTCAAACTTGCGATTGATTTTCAAAAATGAATTGCGTGTTAAATTATGCAATTTAGCGAACATCTTCAGTGCCTTCAGCGCTTTGATTTCTAAAGCCGACACGCGATCTAAGAAGGTCCATAGTTCGAGTCGCAGCTTCAATGTGTAGAATAACCAAGATCCCAGTAAGGAATATAGAACGTTAATTTATTTAAAAAATGACCCTACCTATTTTTGTGTAGATATCTAGCACTTTCCATTATAAAGAATGATATATCTATGACATATATCAGAACGTTTATAAATATATGAATTGCATCACGTGTATGTACACAATCTATCAAAACGTTTATTGACAAATATTTATTTATTGTAAAAAGTTTAACGGGCATTGAACCCAGACCGCCTGCACGAAAAGCGCCATGTGACCAAAATAAATATTTGTGACCCACATACTTTTTTCAGGGTCAGGGTTTTTTGTGCACGAGGTCGCGGTGTGCTACAATAAGAATACCAATAAGAACAGCGACCGAGTTATGTCCTTCATTTTGATTGGCTGCTATAAATGTAAACACAGAACCGTGTGAGTGTGATGGAAATTTTCACTCTACGATATTGTGTTGACGTTATTGCGTTATTTACGTTTCGATGGCGAAGTGTAAGGTGTAACTCGTGTTGATGGCTTCAAACAATAATTATGGAATTCATTTGGTTGCTGGAGGGTAAGTTTGCATGTAATTTTACCAACTATCATTGCTGGAAAGTGGAGTGTATTCGTTGATTTTTACTTAAACGTTTACAACCGTTTCATTTTCATTTCGGAATTATGAATAAAGTTGATCGGTTACGAAACACACAGTTATCGTGCACACATATTTAATTCTTATTCTGAAATGCAAATGTTATATTTTACTTATGGTTTGCACAAGTGACAAATGATGATTCTTTTATAGAAATTAAAATATTTGTGTTTAAGAACGCAAACGATATGGTTTATGTAAACTCAAATATTATGTGCCGATTGTGTAGCAAGGCCTGATAATGATTAAGTATGGTGAGATACTTAAATGCAAGATAAACATTGAGATCCATTATTATATGCTGACATTTTAAGGTTTGTAGTTGTATAAATAAATTTATTTTAACCCAGAAACAATGGAATAGTATTGCATGATTGTGATACATATTTGCCTGGTCTCAGATGATGACATTGTCCTTGATGAAACACGTGGTTGATTCTTTAGTTGCAATAATCCATCTCCCAGCTATTGACCCTCCAGGTCGCTGAAGTGTGAGGAAACGTCTTTTGACCAAAGCAAGTGTTGTTTCTGTGTTCTTTTACGCCACTTATAATGTTATATGGCATTGGAGCTCTTGCACTATTAGTATTAATACAATGAATTAATGTTGAGCTGTACCTATGTACTCATAAAAGCTCAAAGCATTCAAGAAGAACTAGGTGATTGTTACCGTATGTCAAGGCATGGATAGCCTTTATTATACCCCCACAAACGAAGTTTAGGGGGATATATAACTTAAGAGTGAACTTGTCTGTCTGTCGGTCGGTCGGTCCGTATTAAGTGAACGCTCTCTATTTCAAGTTGTTTTCAACCGATTTTCACAAAACTTGGTCAGATGTTGTATCTAGATGTCTAGGTCAAGTTCAAATATGGGTCATGCCGGGTCAAAAATTAGGTCAGGGGGTCACTTGATGCATTTTAAACATTTAGCATGGTGTCCACTCTCAATTTCAAGTAGTTTTCATCTGAGCTTCACCAAACTTGGTCAGAAGTTGTATCTAGATAATGTCTAGGCCAAGTTCGAAGATGGGTCACGGCAGGTCAAAAACTAGGTCACGGGGTAACTTAGTGCGTTTTAAACATTGAGCATGGTGTCCACTGTTTTTTGTGTAGACAACATGCAAAATATTTTTTGTCAATACAGCATGTGGGGGTATTCGTCACGTCTGTGACAAAGCTCTAGTTTATGGTAGTGTGAACAAAATTGTGTGATGAATATAATTATTTTGTTGTTGATTATTTGTTAAGTAAAACCTTTTGAAAATAATCATCCACTTCTTCAATGTTTTGAGCTTATATGAATATGAGACTGTACATGTATGTAAGTCTCTTAGCCACCCATAGGGGCATACACATGTACATGTAGCTGGAGTTGATTTGTGGTTTTGCAACTAACTTTCCAAACAGCTTTACAAGTTCACACAAGTGGCCTTAGGGAATAATGAAAGTCATAAATGTTATAAAGCTTAAGTTGAACATTTTATCTATTATACTAAAGTGCATGGTCTCTATCGAATGACAAGTTTAATACATAATATATTGATAAGGTCAAAATAAGCTATACACCTTGATTTCACAGGTACTCCTTTTAAATTTATCTGAGAAGGTTGGCAGGGGAAGTTTTTTTTAATTTTCATGGATAGCAAACAGTTATTTCAGTTCAGTTATATCTTTATATAAAAGACTTTTAATTTGTTAGATGGACATAAAACACATTTTGAATTATTTGCCTATTTGAAATAACTGTTTCAACACGCCCAAACATGACTACAGTATTTATCTCATTCTGCTTGTAATTTTAAACCTTCTAGCTTTAAAACTCAGGTAGGTACAATATACAATGGTAGGTACGAAGTACCTAAAAAATGAAATTAAATTAAAGACTAGTCTTATTGTCTTAATAGAGCCAAGTTTAAAAAGCTTCATTTCTAACCCTAAGCTACTGATAAGAAGAAACAATATAAAACCTGACTCTCAGGCTGTTCTGGTTTGATGCTGGTTGCATATAGCCATATTTACTTTGCGTCTGAGCAGGAAAGGATTAACCCTTTGCATGCTGGGAAATTTGTTGTCTGCTAAAATGTCGTCTGCTGAATTTATAAAATTAGTATTTTCTTCGATTTTTTTCAAAGAATATTATCAGAATAGCAAACAGTTTGGATCCTGATGAGACGCCACGTTCTGCAAAGGCCTTCAAATTCGGTTTCCACACTGAAAGGGTTAAGTTAGAATTTTCAGACAAATTTCATGGTTGTGTCTGTCATTTCAGAATTGGAGGAACAGTCGGAGCTGTGCTAACTTGTCCACTTGAAGTGGTAAAGACTCGCTTACAGTCATCTTGTGCCTCTTTCCAGCCTGTGTATTTGCAAGCTGTGTCGACCAATGTGGGACTAATTGGTTCGCAGACCTTGAACTATAACTCGTGTAAAAACTTTAGTTCACAAGGGACTTTAGCTGCTGAGCATGCACTACAGCTGGCGCAAAGTAGATCTGTTGGATTATATTTTTGTCTCAGGTAATACTCTCACAGTTCTGCAATTTGTTATTTAGAGTCAGAGATTTCAACAGATTTTGAAACGCACGAGTCAAATCTTAATTGCTTTTCACTTGAAATGTTCAGGGGCTATATAAGGTGAAATTCTGAAGTGATTGTGTTATGGCATATTTGTTTAATGCTTTGCAAATTGTGTTTGGTATAAATTTAAATAAAATGCCAAGCAATTTTCAATTCCAATGATACAACGATACATGTATATTGTGAAATTAGCTTCTTGGTCCTTTTTGCATCCAACTGATCATTTTGCTGATTCATAAGTGGAAAATGCTTACATCAAAGAGCCAAATTCTGCCTTCTTTAACCCTTTACCACTTAGCCTACTTAGCTATTTTGATGCATTTGCAGTCCGTTAGAAAGTTACATTTAATTTAAGACCCTTCTTACTCAATTCAAGTTTTAAAGGCTTAATTTCCAACCCTTACATGTAGTTACTGTTGAGCAGCAAACAGCATAAAACCTGAACAGGCTGCGAGTTACTCACAGGCTGTTCTGGTTTTAACTTTTATGCTGGTTGCAAAAGCCATTTTCATTTTGCTTCTTATGGGGAAAAAGGTTAATTTCAAGAACCTGTTTGTACTTTTCTGTATTTTAAATGTGTCTGCTGTGTGCAGAAGTTAAAAGGATGGATTTTAGGAGCCTGGTCCAACTCGCCAGTTGCTCTTAAAATTTCTGGTGATACAAATGTATCCTCACCCTGGATTACCTTAGGAAACGCATCTTTCTGTTCAAGATGTTTTGAGAGAAGTTTGGTTAGCCAAACTGTTATTTTTAAACCCTGTTCATTGATATTGAAGAACTTGGAAAAGGTAATGTGTAAGTGGTTTATTCAATTTTGACATGCATGTTTCTTTTTTTTTCAGGCATATTATACAAAATGAAGGAGTTATGGGGTTATTCAAGGGTCTTGGTCCAAATCTAGTCGGAGTAGCCCCTAGCAGGTACCTATGTATTAATTTATGAATCAAACAGGGGTTTCCCTTAAAAAACATACATTTAAATTGATTTCTGGGGCTGAAAACAACTTTTACTATCCTCAAAAACAAAATGATCATGAACAATGCATGCATTATTCATATATTTTATTATTTCCATACTATATTCTACTATTCTTAATTATTGCATCAAATTCACATTTTCTGCAGATCATCAAGCATTCACTCTTCTGTTTCCACTGTTTGCAATGTCAAACATTTAAACTATGTTAACCCTTTGCATGCTGGGAAATTTGTCGTCTGCTAAAATGTTGTCTGCTGAATTTCTAAAATTAGCATTTTCTTCGATTTTTTTCAAAGAATATTATCAGAATATCAAACATTTTGGATCCTGTTGAGACGCCACGTTTTGTGGCATCTCATCTGGATGCAAACTGTTTGCAAAGGCCTTCAAAATTCGGTTCCCGCACTGAAAGGGTTAAAAGGAAATTTCTCTGGTTTGCTACTTTCTTGGCAATTGTAAATCTGCTGTTGTAAGCATCATAATTTTGCAAAAATTAAATTAAAAAAACTGGGTAACTTTCATTAATTTGTTTTATGCGCTGTATCTTCAGGGCAATCTACTTTTTCTGTTACGCGAACACCAAGAAGACGTTAAATGCTCGATGGAACCCCGACACTCCTTTTGTTCACATCTGCTCAGCAGTCACTGCAGGTCAGTGTTATTCAATGAAAACGAAATGAAAATGAGTCGTAATGTACATGTATGTGTGTTGGATGTTGACAGGGATAAGCCTGTGCAGTCTGCACTTGCTTATCAGTGATATCACTCTCCCCTTAAACAGGATTTTTGCTAAGAAAAGACTTCCTTTTATTGAAAAGTACCATAAAACCGAAAGTGTCGTCCCTGATTAGCGGTAGCCTATGCAGACTGTACATGCTAATTTGGGACAGCACTTTACGCACTGAGCCATGTTTTCTTCGAGCAATACTCAATTAGTCACCATTTAAGACCCATTAACCCCTTACCTATTTTAACCTTAAAATCTGTGCATTTAATGTCTTATTCACTTTATCCAAAGAGATAACAGCTTCAATGATATCAACTTACTTTTACCAGTTGGTTGCCTGGACTTGCAATACTCTAAATTACTTAAGTTGCAAAACCAAGAGCTATGGATCCAGAGCCAAGTACAGGTCATATCAAATACTTTTAACTAAAATTATCGATAATAAAACAACAACATTACTGATGTGACTTTTCAATACATTATATCCTATTATGAGCCTGAATCGAAAGATTGCATTTGCCAAATAGAACAACATTGTAATTGATTTACAGTAGTCTATTTTCATACAATAATTTAATGAAAGATATCGTTTGCGGCTTAAACAGCTTGATGCTTAGCTGGACCAACTTTTGATTGCCCAGATTAAAATCTACTTGCCCTAGACTAACTGGCCACCAACTGTTACTCTATTTCTACCTTTAAGCTTAATCTTATCAGCTTTTGAAGTTTTTATCAACTGGACTGCCTGGGTATAGGATAATCAGTGGTTTTTTTCTCACCATTTTGGGAATGGGACCGGGTTCATTTAGATTTGGAAAAATTACTGTGTCTTGACTGAAATTGGAAAATTAGTGTTGCTGTTGTTTTGATAACAAATGCTTCAAAATTAAGAATAAGTGATTTCAATATCATATTTACTGCTGTTCTACTCTTAAAGCTGGATGGGAGATACACATAATGTTGATCTGATTTTTTTTTATTGGTGTGAGGGGGATCATCAATTAGAATTCTTAGGTCCTGTTTGGGAAGTGGCCATTTATCGTCCCCGAATTTGAACAACAAAAAACACATTGTATAATTCTTATCTGATACATTTTCTATCCATTTAAAAATGTGCATAGTTGTCACAAATAAATAAATGTGTTACTATCTTCTTTTTTTTTTAAAGAAAAAAGTATTCTAGCGAGTAAAAATTGTGTTTTGATTGAAAACTAATTTGCAATTATACCCAGTAGAACTATTGGATGAAGCTATGTTCTTTCTTTCTATGAAGAATAATGTGACAATGTTTTAGCATAAATTGCATCATGCTACTTAATAACATATTTTCAATGGACATGTAAGAAAGTACACGTAATTGGAATGTGTTTTGATTGAATCACCTCTAAAACCCAGTATTAAAGTGACACTATGCTGGTTTTCCAAGATTGATTCAGCCGCATGATCTGCCGTTGGAATAAAAAAATGTTTTTCAATGACTTTGGGATAAATAACTGTAGTGTTTGCTTTCACACGCATGAAGATTCCTTGTTTGTGACCCAACTTGATAATTGTAATTGTATGACAGTTTATTGGCAGATCTTTCTGTTTACAGTAACTTGAAACTGTCTTTATGAGGGTGTCAAGGACATTTTAATACCAGTACATACATGTAGTTTGTCTAAAGGTTGTTGCATGGTTTAAAATAAGAAATAAAATGGGTAATTTTGGCACTAGTTGTGTTGCGTTGTTAACATATTAATTTTAGAAACCTAGCATTCACGACAGGTTCTGTTAGCGTTTACATATTTTGTCAAGGTCGTTGTAAAATTCATTCATGAATGTGATTTTAAGACGCAGTTGAATACTTATTGTAGACTTTGAAATTGGGCCAAGAAATAGGAAATTAGGTCTGTTTATGTAATAAAGAAGTATGATTAAAGGTTTGTTGTGGCCAATATGATTAAAGGTTTGTTGTGGTTAAAGACAAAATTAATGTCAAAATGAAATGGGAAAACTTGAGTTTAATTCTTAAGTCTGAGGAAAATTTTCCCATCTCATAACCAAGTAAATAGGATATACTTGAAGCCGCGCTCTGTGAAAAGAGGGTTTAATGCATGTGCGTAATGTGTCATCCCAGATTAGCCTGTGCAGTCTGCACAGGCTAATAAGGGAAGACACTTCAAGCCTTTACTTGATTTTGCTTCAAAGAGACTTTCTTGAAACGAAAAATATCATTAAAGTGGAAAGTGTCGACCCTGATTAGCCTGTGCGGACTGCACAGGCTAATCTTGGAGAACACTTTTTGCACATGCATTAAACCATTTTTTCACAGATCACGTACAGCCCATATGTAATGTGGTATAAAGACTTGGGTAATCATATGTTAATTTGAACAGTTGCAAAAACCTCTGTTGGTTAAGATTTTGTGTCCTTGGATTTTAAGTGCTTAAGATTGGATTAAACAAACCAACATTCAACTTAAAAAATACAGCTGATTTATAAACCTTTAAATGGTGAACGAAATCCTTGATGTAAAAGAAAATAATGACATGATTTTTTTTGTCCACTCCAAAGAGCCTCGACCCCTTTCCCAAAGTGGTTGGAAAAACTCTGAAGGAAAGGTGTTTTCCTCCCCCAAGGTGTTCCCAAAATCACACTTTTGAGTAACTTTCAACACTGTGTGCATTTAAGTTTTATTATTGCGAGACTCGCAAGATCAATAATAATACATTTAATTAAATCAAGCTTATTATGTTTGTAGGGGTAACAGCATGCACTGCAACCAACCCTATCTGGCTCATCAAAACCCGATTGCAGTTGGACCAAAAGTTAGTATGTTTGCTTTAATACATGTACTTTCCAGTAGTAGATAACAAAGTACACAATGTATCAGCCTTATCTGTGTCACCACATTTGCAATCTGTGGGTTAGCTTTGAGGAGATATGTGATTCATTCATGTATATTTTGATTCATAGATTTAACCTTTGGCATTTTAGAGAATTTTCTTAATATTTGTGCAGCAAGTATACTTAAAACAACAATAAAGCATGTACTACACGTCAGTCAAAGTTCTGGTATGTTTGGGTGAGGGTTGTTAAATAAGCTTTTCATGGGTGAAGGTATTGCACTTTTCCTTAAAAATATCGTTTTTGTGCATTATATTTTGTAAACATTTACAAAGCAGATGTCATATTAACCCATTTATGCCTAGCGTCTAGAAAAAAGGCCTTGGCAAACAGCGTAGACCCAGATGAGACGCCGCATCATGCGGCGTCTCATCTGGGTCTGCGCTGTTTGCTTAAAGGAATTTCTGTAAGAAATATTCTAAATTTAGAAATAAATATACTACAGAGGTGTCAAAGTTCAAGATTATTCCTGAATTCAGGATTTAGGCCCTCAAAAACTTCTTTTGATATTGATATAAATTAGAGGATTTTTGTTCAGGTATTTAAAGATTTCTGTCACTAAATGTCATTTTAAAATTTTAATTATTTTAATTTGACATACAATGTATTGTAAACACAGTTAACATAATTAAATGAATTATTAACCCAGTGTTCTCCGGAAGCACCGTCAGCCGGTGATTTCACCGGTTACATTCTATCTAGATGCAGGCTACTTTTCCCCAAAATATCACTCGAAATGGTGCAAATACACCAGTTTTATTGCTTAATCGCCGGCTACTTTGAAAATATAACTGGCTACTCAAATTTTTCTGGAGAACACTGTTAACCCTCTTTTGGCACTGGCCTTCCACATGCTAGGCTTATTTTCAGGATTTTAGATTTTGCCAATTTGACACCCCTAATACTAGAAGACATCCCTAATTTTGGAAATAAATTGATCAAATTTAGAAGGACAGGAGAGTCCACTAGCCATAAATGGGTTAACAGATGTTTAGCAACCTTCCCCTCACACAAACAGAAGTACTAGGTACACACTCTCAAAATATTATGTACCCCAAGAAATCCGACTTGTGATTAATTGCCTTTACCTACAAGCGCAGCCACTATATGCATGCATGTAAAGCATGATAGCTTAAACTGTTTCAAGGTTACTCTACACTATAAGAACGTCACAGATCATTTACCTTTATAGCACAGTTTACATTCCACTGCAGGTGTATTGTTTACGTTGTGTTTTGGTCTGGATTACTCATTGTTATTCATTGTTTTCACAGTCTTAGTACATGTAGGTGTAGTTTTCATTAACATGAAACGTGACTTAATTATTTTTAAAACTGTTTCCGTATGTCACCCTACTTTATTAATTATTTTTCTATGTAAACCTTACCGTCTTTGCATCATAGTTAAGCAAATTATTGACAAACAAGCAACTGAAAGAAATATTAAATTATTAATTTGTTTTTGGGCCTGCATCATTTGGTATTCATTATTATTTAGATATAATAATTTAATATCTTCAAGCGTAATGGTTGGGAGTATTTGGATACTTAATATTTGACAAACTAAACAGAGTATATAAATTGCTAGTCAATTAACAAAAAGAAAGACGCGTATTTATATACATCTACATGTTCAAACAAAATTAATTGTCAACACGGGCCATTTGTGCAGTCAATGAGTTAAACCAGGACATTCGCTTCTGACATATGCTTGAAGTCTCCCAGTTGAAACTTGTTTTACTTGTCTAGGACACATGCACTGAATATGTAGAAAAACAATCAGTTGAATCTTGTTAAATGAGACACGTGGCTTTTACAATTTGTGACTAGCTTTATGCATATTTGAGTTTTAAGTGTGGAAAAGTTTTGTATTTAAACGTGTCCAGTGCCTACAAGGTTGTACCTTGTATTGAACATGACACATGTCTAATGTAATTCGCCTGTTTAATTATTTTGTAAACGTGTGTGTTTTTTTTCTTTTTTTTTTTATATATAAACCACAATTATGTAGGCACCATGAGAGTAAATTAATCTTAATAATTAAATTTTATTATCATTTAATTAAGTCTGAATTTTAATGTTAATGAATTTTTGGTAATGTGTTATTTTTACTTATTCAGCAACATACATGATTGTAGTTTATTGAAAAGTGTACAATTGTGATTATTATTTTATGTGCATATTTTACCTACATTCCTTAAATGAGAAATACTTTTTGAGAAAGTGTGTACATTTACAAGTAAAGCATCACAGTAAACTCTTATATACAATAGGGAAACTCTTTGGATTGTATTAAGTTAGACCTACAGAACTTGAAAAAATAAGTTCATATCAGAAGCTGAAACAAAATGCATGTTGAAGGCCCTGACAAATTCCTACATTGAATTCTGTTCTCTTACCATATTTCAGGTCAAGTTTGTTTATGAGATAAGAATGTAACTAGCATAAAATCAGTACGACAATCATCTTGACTCAAGGTTGTTGTATGACCGATTTTAGGCAGGTTATTATCAAGATTGTCTTGAGTTCAAAATAATATCAAAATTACTGTTTCTAGTGAAATAGTTAACATTTTAGCACATTAATATGTCGCTAATGAAGCCCTTAAAAGTCTGCTTAAAGTTCGCCGTGGCGAAATGTACTAGAGCGTTCTCTAGATCTTCCCCAAAGACATCAAATACTGGTTTCGCCTCCTCAAACCTGACACCTTAATCATTACTCATTGCTCAAATATTGTTTTCTGGCAAGGAACTTGCAATTATGTCAACCAATTTACCATTAATGTCTATCTTTAATCTCTCAGAGATTATGGATAGACATTAACTGTGTACACTAACATTTTGCATCAAATCAGTTTGGCATATGTAACCTAGACAGGAACATGTTACCAGTGAGTAATGCTGGAATTATGTAACATTTTCCATCAAAGTTCATACAATAGCAGAAAGCATATATCACAAACACAGGATATTATGACAAAGTTGCCTATTTCATAGTATGTGTTGTTAGCGTACAGTACTTCTGAAATATAATTGCATGATTAAAAAAACACACTGGTATCTCATAATACTTTCTTTTTTTCTAATCAAGATGCCAAACAAAGTGTTTCTTTCAAATAAACTATTTCTTTGGCCTTTGAGTGCTTTTGAAGAGCTGCACTATTTATAGCTGACAGTAGTACATGTTACATAATAACTTGAATGAAGGTCAAAATGATAAATAGATTAACTCTATAATGAAGCTCAAAAAACAGATCATCTTTAGTTAGGAAAATTGTACTTTAACATAGTTTTGTAGAGAAAGTGTACGCAATTCTGTCAACTGTTATATATTAAGAGCATATTTATAGAGTTTTCTGCGTTGCTGAAATTTATGTAATAGATCTATCCCGGAAAAGCACGAGTTTAGAAAACGCCACTAATCACCCCGGTACAAACAACGCTGGTACATTAAATCAACCAATGATAGCGTACTTTAAATTATAACGGTTGATACGGTGTGTGATTTTGAAAGAATTATAAATGGGTCATGTTTATTTGTACCAGCAGATTAGTGGGTTTTTCCAAAAAGTTGCTTTTCCAGGATACATATATTGGATCAGAAGTTTATGATCTAGAATGATAAACATATCCCGTTCACTTCTCTGAGTAATTATTTGTGCACAGCATTGATGTATAACAGCCTCAAGCTATCAAATATAGCTTAATCATCAAATACAAAATTCAATGTCTGTCTGGTTGATGGCGACATAGCCTACAGAGATGATTGGAAGATATTAAAATCTGCAATAAGAACATAGGGAACAGTGGCAATAAGTGTTTCATAATTGGTAATGGATTGTTAGTGTGCGCAGTTACTGGTACATAAATGAAGGTTTCGAGCAAAACTCTGTTCAAGTGCACTCAGCATTTATTGATGCAAAAACTTAGATTTAGAACAGAATATATTTTGCTGATGTGAACATCTATGTACATAATATCATATTATGTTTTACATAATATCATATTATGTAAGTTTTTTTTTTTTTAGTAAACAACCCTGTATATGGATATTTTGCAATTACTTTTAAAACACAACATTTTGTAGTTTGTGTTTGTAATCAGACTCTTAAACCTTTCCATTCAAAAGTGATGTTAAAACGGCTATATGCAAAAACCATACAACCGGGACAGCCTGCCAGTAACTCACAGTCTAATCAGGTTTTTATGCTGTTTGATGCTCATCAGTATGTTATGGTTGGAAATGAAGCCTTTAAAACTTGGATCTAGTAATAAAGTTCTTTAATTTGATTTCCTAAGGGACGCCAAAAGCATGAACATGCGTATCTGAGAAGGAAAGGGTTAAATGACGGTAATTAACTCCTAAACCTTCTGTCATAGTTTTCATACAATTAGCTTGAAATTACATGAAAGATTTTGTCTATTTTCAGGAAAAACAACAGCTTGACGGTGCGACAGTGCATAAGGGACGTGTACACCACACATGGACTAAAGGGTTTCTACAAGGGCATCACAGCCTCCTATTTCGGGGTCACTGAAACAGTCATTCATTTTGTAATGTATGAGGCATTGAAAGCGCGGTTGGCAGAATACAGCCGCTCCATGATTGGAGAGCGAGACGTCTCGGACTTCCTGCGATTCATGGTCGCTGGAGCCTGCTCCAAGACCTGTGCTACCTGCATTGCCTATCCACACGGTATGATCATGTGACCTCTTTGATCATGTGACCTGTTTTAATTTTGTGTTTAGTGTTAACACTTTTCACCAACATTTAAAAATAAAAAAGTTCATATCACCAGTCTTTGTGACACATGTGTATTGCCTATCCACATGGTATGATCTTTTTACACTTAAACTTTTGTGATTTTGTCTAGTACATTTTGCCAATATTAAAAATGAAAAAGTTCTATGACTTCATTTGATTAATGGCTGCAGGATCCTCCTCAAAAACCTGGGCTTACAGGGCCCTCAATCTATCAAATCTGCCGCCGAATTTCGGCGGCAGTTCCCCACCTGAAAAGTATACTTTTTTCCCCTTTCGGAGGGGAAAATTCCCCCTAAAAAAATTTTTTTTTTTTTTTTTTTTTTTTTTTTTTTTTAATAGAAAGATGTGTCTCATGATAATTATATCTCAATTCTATTTAAATTTAATCTTTTCAAACATACAAAATTATGAAAAATGCAATAAATATAGTGCAAACATGTACAAATGAAATAATGAGAGAGTAAGTAAAAAAATCCCCCAAAAAGGGAAACGCCGCGAAAATTCCCCCTCCTAAGGGCTGCGGACCCCTTCCCCCAAAGTAGTGTTAGGGCCCTGGCTTACTATATTGCCTATCCACATGGTATTAACATCGTCACTCAAATATGCACTTTTAACACCTTTTTAGTTACTTACCAAAGTTCTATCACTAGTCATAATAATCTAAAAGGCTTGTGACTGGCTCAAATACATTCAAGAGAATTGAGTTATATTGCTTGTAAAAATGTAAGATCAAATAGTTTATTCTTAAGTTTTGGGAAAACAGTGCTTACTGCAGGCACTAAAAGTGTCGTCCTAGATTAGTCTATGCAGTCAATACTTTCCCCCTAAACTGGATTTGTGTTAAGAAGAGACTTTCCTTTCAGAAAAATATCAATAAAAGCCAAAAGTGTCGGCCCAGATGAGCCTGTGTAGACATTTTATGCACGCGCATTAAGCCTCGTTTACCTGAATCACACTACTTGTCTAATTTCAGAGGTTTCGGAGATCAAGCAAACACAAGATAAACATAATTTAAATGTGTCTTATTTCAGAGGTGGTAAGGACCAGATTACGAGAGGAAGGCAACAAATACCGCTCGTTCTTCCAGACCCTTTTTCTGGTTGCTAAGGAGGAGGGTCACAGGGGCCTGTACAGGGGCCTAGCAACGCAGCTCGTGAGACAGATCCCCAACACGGCAACCATGATGGCCACCTACGAACTCGTCGTCTACCTCTACGAGTGCTGGCAGATCTCGTGAACTGGCCATGTGACCCAAAGCAAGGCTTACTCTGCCATTCGCCAAATTAGCCAGTGGCTACAAATTGACACATTGGCTAAAGGAATTTCTATTTGGCTCCATCATTTTCATCATAAAAAATAATAAAATAGCCAAAATGACAAGATTTCAGCCATAGCAAGGCAAATGTGGCTGAAGAAAATTGTGAGCCATGGGAAGCCCTGAAAAGGATCTAGTGGATACAACTGCATGGTTGACGACTTCCATAATGTCTTTCATAGACTTTGAAGGAGCTCAGTTCAATACCTCTAAGGTGTAAATCTTTGCCGACGGTTGTGCGTTTTCAATTGTTCGAGAGGAAGTAATAAAATGCCACAGAAAATGTCTGTGATATTGTGTGATGGTATTTGAGAAAAGGTTTCGGATGAGCTGGTTGTCTAGTCAGTCTTCACAGCTTGGCAGTTTAAGCTAACGATCTTTTCAACGATCTGTGGTTCTACTTTGCTTCCACATCAAGTTGTCTACAAGGCTGAGATGTGGAAAAGTGCAAGACTTTACAAATGTCCGAAGAAATTGACAATGCCCCTGTAATTTTGATGTGCAAGGTCTTCTTGATTCGTTGATTGATGGAGAAGTGTTGGAGGAAATTTTTGAGAAATTTGGTGCTTGTCATGTTGGCATTATTAATGCTTAGAAATGTTCAGTTTTAGTTTAGTTTGTGGTTGGTTTCAGTTACAAATGCATTTTTGAATGTTATATAGCCTCATAGGATGAGAACGAATTAAATATAGGATCTGGCACGAGTTGTCATATCATATAATATTTTATCGAAAGAGTTCAGGAACTTTGTTAGTAAGCGAGCCTTTGGCGAGCTTACTAACGAATTTCCTGGACGAGTTTAATAAAATATGGTATGATATGACAACGAGTGTCAGATCTTTTTTATCACATGCTTTTAAATGAGCAAATTAAATAAATTTTTACGCAAACATAATGATCAATCCCGAATGTTGTTTACATTTTGTGACGTCATTTGACGCCTTGCAGCAAAATATCAAAATGCGATTGGTCAATAAACGAAAACTTAGCCTAGGGAATAATCTAGAATTTACTATCTATGGGTCCCTGAACTGCAGATTTTAGACCAATGAGTCCCAGGCCAAAATTAATGAGTCCAACTTGAAAAAGAATGGGTCCCAAATTTTGAAAGATACCAAGTAGTGAAGAAAATATGTCTAAATCACACTAGCTCAATAACTATATTTGCATTAAACTTTTAATAATCTCAAAAACTTGTTGAAACCAAAAAAAAAACAAATTCAGAGTTATCACTATCTTGTTTGCCTTCACATAGGCTTTAACATTATCTGTTACATGACTGTAACCTGTTATAACATTTCAACTCGATTCAAATCGATGATAATATTAATGTTTACATCCGAATAGCAAGCTTGATAATATTATTGTTTACGTCCGAATTGCGAGCCGTTTACCTACCATTATTAGAGCTTAGATTTGTTTGTTTTGGATTATTAAGCTTCAACACCTATTTCGGAGGCATTTTTTCTGTATTATTTATGACTAAGTTACACAAAGTTAAAGCAGGTTTTCATGCGGGGACTCGAGAAAATATCATAACACATTCTATTTTAAAGGTCGATTCTAATTGGTTCGTATTATACATCAGCGGCTCGACTAGAGCCAATCAAAAGACTTGCTGAAGTCTTCAAGCCTCATTCGGTTAAACTTAGCATTCGTTGCTACACTTTTGACTCGTACACAAGATGGTTCGTACCTATCGTGATTCGCGTATGCCTGAACGGATACAGTTCAACAATGCGTCCGAGTGGATGCACATATTTCAAAACGATGCGTCTATTTCGATATTTGTGCGTCATAGACTCGGGACGCACGTGTAGATTATTCCCTGTAAGCCAATGAAAACGCTTAAAAATGTTGTATTACACATGTGTTATATTAAAAAATATGTAATGGTTGTATTACATGGGAAACAGGGTATGGCATGTGATTAAATAAGTTGTGACTCTTTAGAAGTGTTTGCATCAGATTGCATTTTTAAAGGAATCTTTTCACGGTTTGGTAAATTGACAAAATTGAAAAAAGTTGTTTCAGATTCGCAAATTTTCGTTTTAGTTATGATATTTGTGAGGAAACGGTATAACTGAACATTTACCATGGTCTAATATAGCCAATATATGCATCTTTTGACAATTCAAAAACCTAATTATAAAGCGTTGCAACGATTGAATAATTTGGAGAGTTCTGTTGTTGTCGTTAAATTTTGTGAAACTACAAAGATTGCTCATATAATGCATAAGATACTTCAACCAAGTATGCTTGGCTGAATAGCTGAGGGGGCTAATGCGTTTTTACTCCAGGCTACTCCAGGACTCTGGGGGTCACTGGTTCGAGTCCAGCTGCGGCTACTTTTTTTTCCTTTTTTAAATTGTATTCTTGATTTTTTACTGGAGCTTTTAAGATCCAATGTTAACATTTATCAATATAAAGCATTTAATGACTTATTTCAAAACATGCCAAAAACTGTGAAAAGGCCCCTTTAATGATAGTCTGTGGTGTAAAGAAGACATCCATTGTAAAATTAAGAACCTATAAAACAGTTAATATATTTTGAAAAAATGGATAAGACGTGATATTTTTTTTTAGATCATTTACAGCAAGATCATATGATTAATTTTTAGGATCAACTTTTGCAACACTTCCAACAAAGGTTAAACAAACTCGACAAAATATTAAGTATCATAAATACTCCATTTCCTTGTTAACTTAAATATCTTATGAAGAAAAAAGACCCAATATGTATTTTTAAAAAGCAAAAAGTTCAAAACTGGCTGCAAGTGTTCAGACTTCAGCTTCAAGCTTTGGAAACAGATTTGTTTTTGCTCACGAAAAATGTTCATGATCTTCATAAGGTACTTATCTCTTGTTGGTCATTTTAGTGAGTTGTTATGCCTCAGTGTTTGTGACACATGTTAAGTTTTCGTCTCTGTGTATGTTTGCAACAAATAAAGTGTCATATATTATACTATTAAAGGATCTTGTATAATGGTTTGGTATTGTTCTGTCATTTGCATGCAAACATTTTTATAACAAATCAGTAGAAGTCTTCAGGAATTCTATAAAATTCAAATATATTCTCTAAATATTATCAGAAAAATCTTTTAACTATCTAAATGTTTTCAATACTCCTGTACTATTGGATTTATATTCTTATTATAAAAAAATGATTCCTTTAATGTTGTTTGCTAATAAAATGTTGTATATCTGGATGGTTAGGTAACCACAGGTTTTCAAAAAATATGTGCAATGGTTGCAAACTTTAAACTAATAGGTAATTATATGATTTTTTCCATGCATTTGCAAATGTCCAAACAACAGTTTCTTGTAGAAGCAAATACATTGTTAATACATATGCAGTTATTTTCATGGATCAATTAACACAATCATTATATACAGATGCCTAACAAGACTATTGACTGATTTGTTTGTGCATTTAGTTCAAAATCTATTTGTTCTTTTTTCCTGTACATAGTGTATTATAAGTGTTTGAAACAAATAGGCTCATTGTAATTTATTTCAGTTGTATAAGACCTAGAGGATAAAATCTTATAAATATAAGTAACATCTTGTCAATGACAAACAAGTTTATAAGTATTTTACTAAAGATATTTAATCAAGTTTAAAGTTATGTTTGTACTCGCATGTTTATAATAAGCAAAATCTGTATTTATTGTTTATTGCTTTTATCCATTTCTCATCAGATACAAATGTTATTGACTCTTAAGATATTTAAAGCTTATGTAGGTTTTGTTTCGGCTTGGATGTTTTATTAATTGTTAGAACAAAGATAATTATGTTTGTGGGGTAATAAATCACTAATTATTACTGTAGTGTACATAATACATGTATATCCTTTGGACAATTTGTCAAATAAGATTGATGACAGTAATACAATAATTGTTGGTTATTTAGTTTGACATTAAATGTGACTTTGCCAGCTTTCGGTTTAATAGATTTTGTAACTCATTTGTAAATATTGTAAATATTTACAAAAAATGTGTTTGAATTTAAATAATACATTGTACTTTATCATGGATAATTACATTTTTGTTGACTCAGTATGTTCTATATCGCTGTTTCATTATGTAAAAAGGCTGCCTGAGTATTTTTTATTGGTTTGAAGCCAAATATATCTTAATTTTCATTGTACTATTATAGTGTAAATCAGTTATATACGTTTGCACATACCTTCATGGCAAACAGTATTTAAATAGTATTGAAATAGACTGGTCAATGGTACACTTAAATTTAAAGGTGAACTTTAAAAAGCGAATGTGGTATTTACTTCACTGTATTTTAAATAATTGAAGGTCACAATGTTGTTCAGGTTGTTTGTGTTGCCATAGAGATTGTTGTCATTTTGAATGTGAATGGTTGAAAACCAAAATAGAAACTTGGGCGGACTAGACATTAAGAAAAATTGGATTGAAATCCAAACTAAAAACACTGTTAATAAAAAAATCAATAAAATACTTTGAAAATTAAACATGTGTTTGTGTTGTTTTTTAAAGTGAGAGACAGAAAAAATAGCGTAGGTTGTTAGAGAAACAAAGTTTTTGTCAGTAAAATTTGCAGGAGTTTGCAGTAGTTTATTTCACAATTAAAACATGCAAAAACTGCAAATTAGTGATACTTCATACTTCTCAACTTTTGGGTTTAAAAATAATTAACCCATAAAGCGATTTACATTTGCAGAATACAAAAAAATCCACTTTGAAAACATCCTTGACTTTAATATTACTACATTCTGTCGGCTGTTTTCTGATGATTTATTTTTGAGCGATCAATAGAAGAAAAAGCAAATGAACAGACGCGGTGTGACATCCATTGCGAGAACATGACCTATTTGTTGAAAAGAGAATGTTATGATGTTGAAATAAGCAGGTAAGACGGCCGCTGTGGAAAAGCAATTTTTGCGTCTAACATTTAGGTTTTGTTAGTGGGGAAATATTAAGAAGCATTGTCTGATGTCTGTTCTACTAATTAGCGCATACAAATGAACATTGGCAGACAAGGTATTAACCCGACATTTCAAGGTTGTGTTGATACCAGTGTACTTCTGTGAACCGATATAACGCTAAAGCGCGAATGAACAGTAAAATACTGCGGACTCGCTCAGGGAATAGGGACTTACTGCATGTGCGTAAAGCGTCGTCCCAGATAAGCCCGTGCAGCCCGCAAAGAAAATGTGGGTCGACACTTTCCGATGTTACGGATTTTTTTCGTTTGAAGGACACATGTAGTTTATGCGTGAAGGGTCGTCGCTGATTAGCCTGTGTGGACTTAACCCTTACAATGCGGGAACCGAATTTTAAAGGCCTTTGCAAACAGTTTGGATCCAGATGAGACGCCACAGAACGTGGCGTCTCATCTGGATCCAAACTGTTTGCTATTCTGATAGTATTCTTTGAAAAAAAAATGAAGAAAATGCTTATTTTAGAAATTCTGCAGACGACATTTTAGCAGACGACAAATTTCCCAGCATGCAAAGGGTTAAATGCTAATCTGGGACGGCTCTTGATACACATACATCACATCTCTGTTTACAGAGCGAGGCACGCGTATAAAGGTAGCAACCATTGGCTCGGTTAATGAATAATTTTGGTACATGTTTTGACTCAGAAGTATAAGAGCGAGATACACATTCAATTTCCAGTTGATGGGTTGGCAATAAGCCAGTAACCGACGATATCATAATATTATAAATAAGTCCCGTACAAGACTCGAACCGTCGAACGCGATTGTCATTTATGTTAGATGTTTGAAAGGCAACTGACTACCCCGTCTTATAATAAAGTCAATGCAATAATATCAATTAAGGCAAAAGTCGAAATCCGTCTTAAAGTCAATCTGCCCTATAATCCAGAAAATGCGGCAAGTGTAATCCATAAAAATAAAACTTAAACTGTATGAGAAAGGCAGACCAATCATGCTATTTAATTTTGGAAATGTTCGTGACAGTTTTCAGGTTTGTGTTCTGAGAATGCTCAGAATAGAAAGACTTACAGGGGGCAACGTAGGAGCAAAGTGACACAAAGTAATAGAAAGACTTACAGGGGGCAACGTAGGAGCAAAGTGACACAAAGTAATAGAAATGTAATTACGATTAGCTTAATGTTTAACAGAAAAAATGCATCCCTCTCGGAAAGCAATACCCGGCCGGCCCTATCAAGTCACTCAAGGGGCGAGACTAGAACCTTCGACCTCCCGACTCGTAGGTGAAAAACTTACAATCACTTACATGTATAAAATGGACCACATCGGTACACGCCTATACGATCAGTACATGAACAAAAAGGGCACATTAGCGATCCGTTGTATCTGTGTAAAAGTTGATGTCAAGTGTGTAAGAGGATGTATGAGAGGATATGACTAATTTATTATCATGATGTACCGTATATCAATTTATCTCGTGAGAAATATCACATTGATGGCAAAAACAATTTATTTTAGATATACTAATAACAGAAAGCCAAAGGTTTATACAGACATTCCCAAATCCAGTTCCTGAGAACAAAACAAGTTATTTGGGTCCATGGGAAACATCTAAAGAACTTCTCGAATGGAGATCGATTTTTTTGATTGACTGATTTACGAATTGTACACAAACACATCGGAAATGACTTACTCAATGTCTTTTTTTTCCCCAAATAAGAGACCCACGCATTTATGCATCCAAGGTGCTGTTCAAAAGATGTCGCTTTTTTTAATTAAAAACAAAACAAAATTTAATACCGACGAACATAAATGCTTGTACAGTTGTAAATGATGGTTACTAGAAACAAAACACAGTGCTAATCAATACATCTACAAGTGTTTAAAACAAAATCGAGTTGTCATAGGTCAGGTCAAATATTCCAAAAACGTATGTAAACTGTGTTATCTATACGAATGTCTAATGCGGTGTTTGTTTTGATGACTCGTTGTCACGCTATCTCATCCGGGCACTTAATGTCCTTGACACTCTTTCTGTGCGAGATTGCGTTGCACGGGACACGGCGGTTAGGGGTATAAGAGGTGAGAATTGGTTGAAGAGGTAGAGGGGCGGCAATTGTCAATATCAGGACCCCCCGCAAAAAAACAACAACAGCAAAAATACACAACAAAACATCAACAACAACTGCTATAATTGTTTTAATATGCAAGTTTCACGTTTACTGAATTCACTGTGTTATTGCATTATTACAGTGGATTTAACATCTATATAACACAGATTGGGGTTTTTATTTGAATACTGTTGCCATGGTTGTTTCAATTGTGATTCGGCGCATCCAATATCAAAAAGAATATTAATGAAACAGAAAAAACAGAATAAAAAGATGGAGAAAAAGCAACATGTCCGTAGAAAATCAAATAATAAAGATTTTAGTTACGACTTTTGTCGGTATTAAGATAAACGCGGACATGTGCGAGCTGCATTCAATAATTTCTTATCAACGATATAGTTAATATGTACTACGCCAATATAATGCTCATGCATGTTCAGCATCTTAATGCTAAATATTTATATAAACAAACTGTATCTTGAATACATTATATGTATTGTATCAAAATACGTTAGGCTTTAAGGGACGATATTATAACTGCCAATTTAATACTATTGCAAAGGACAATTTGTTTATCATATGTTTGTTTCAAACTTCCCTTTATATAGGTTGCACATTGCCAATAAATGTATATTGAAGCTGTAATACAGCAGCATATTTAAACATTCACATTATTGCTAATTTTCAACCAATTACAAGAAAAATTTTGAATTTTCAAGGTTACCATGATATTTCATTCAATTCAACTCGGTTCTTGTTTTTGTTAACGGAACGCACTTAATTTGTTTCATTTATTGTGGGGTTTATAATTTGAAATAATTTCGAACGTTGCACATTTTAATAGGGGTGGTGTATGCACAAAAGTTTTCGCCCATCTTTAAGGCCGTGTCTGGAATTGTGACAATTCCAGAGACGGCCTTAAAGATGGGCGAAAACTTTTGTACAGTCGCAGTCAATGTAAAATAAGTGTATGGTTCAAGGGAGGCAAATGTGTATAAAATTGTCAACTAGGATTGTTCGAGTTATCTTCAATTTGTTACACCTACAAACAGAAAAGAGTTTATTCAAAGTAAACTGGCTTGCAGAGAAGCACATCTTCTCGAGTCTGTTTTCTACGAAGAAAAGTATGAAGCGTCTTTGAAATAATCATGAGAAAGCTGTCTCAACTTTGCCGTTGTCTTTCCGTCATTTATTTTCATTTATTTCGCCAGATTAATGTGTCGCTTATAGCTCAAAAAGTTCAAACGATGGAGTGACGTAACTTCAAACAAAGATCTATAGATATTTGCGCAATAAACTGTGATAAACATGTTCATCATCGAGTGAACTTGTGCACCGGGCTATTTTGATGCATTTTCTGATCGACTCTAGTGGACATTAAATGTATATTTATACCGATCATTATGCGAGGCATTTTTGTGGAATATAATTGCATCCGCCTTCAATGGCCATACACCAGAATAAAATGGTGTTCCCGTCTCCCAACCTCAAAGGTTAAGGCAATCCATTAAGCTCAATATTCAAATTCGGCCATTCAAAAGCTCAACATCTCTCAGCTATATTTGCCACATAACTGTATGGAAATAATCTGGCACAAATGGGGACCATTAACGACGACGCGCCGCATGTGTAGCAGGGTTCGGTTAAAGGAAAGCTTACGATGCCTTGCTAATTGAGCTGGCTTATAGCGACGCGGTAACATGTCTTCTTGATTTGTGTTCGGGAGGTCTCGGGTTCAATGCCCACTGTGGTTGGGGACTTTTCTGACTGGGTTAAATTGGTGCCCAACGTGGGACCGTGACATAACCTGGGTATGCTCTCACAGGCCGATGTGTAATTATACATCACTGTATTCGAGGACGAATACATATTTGAGTGTGTGTGTGTGTTACCCACTGTGACACATAAAAGACTTACTCAATGGTCAATGTCACTTTTAAAGATCAATGCTCACATTTGGCCTTAAAACTCATGTAAATGTGTCACTTATCATGCAGTTTTGATAACGAGCCTCTAAAGACCCCGAGAATCGACAAAATGTTTCGTAAAAAAAATGAATCACCCGTCTCCCAAACCCCACAAGTTAAGGTCACACGTAGAATCAGGTCCCTGGTAGAATTCTAAAGTTAAATTTGGTGAAGAAATTTCAGGGGCATGACAAAAGGTCTTGGGCCCGTCCGGGATTTGAACCCGGGACCTCTCGCACCCAAAGCGAGAATCATACCCCTAGACCAACGGGCCGCTACGTATTAAAACGTTGGCAATATTGATATATCACTAACATTATTCATTATTAGTAGCCAACCAAATACATTTTTTTCAGATATTACTTTTTGAAATAGAACTGCACCAAACAAAGGTGTTTTTAAATTACAATCACTGATCACGTATCGTTGACAATTTGTTAATTATTTAAAAAAATCGAAAAATAAATGGCATGTGACAACAGACATAAACTTTTTGATCACGTGACACAACTAAAATCAAAATGGCGACTGCGATGTATTTGGAACATTATCTAGACAGTAAATACGTTTTATTAATAATCGTGTGCATTTATACATCCAAACAAATTATTATAATTATGTAAAAACTTGATAATTGGTGTTCATAGTTAGTGTATACGCCAATTTTATTTCTAGGAACGTTTTGACATTTTTTTTCTACTGACCTACTTTTTTTACACAATTTTGGCGCAAATGTCAAATGGAAAATAACGTTTTAATTATTGTGGTTGTGTTTTAAGTGTTGATTATTATAACATCATCAATTATCTGTTGATATATGCATAGCTTTTTCAAATAAACGTTTTGAATCTAATTTGAAAAGTATGATGTTTGGGACGTTCATTCGTACCTAATATGATTCGTACCTAAAATTGAAAATGATAATAAATTAACCTGGTGAATTACAGGTTTACTAGTTTGGATAAAATCTCCACAATTTCTGCACAGCTGTCTTTCAGTTATTTATAAATAATAATAATAGACATTGAAGAGGAATGTAAAAAGCTCTACACAAAATTCTGACTTAAATTATTTTATTTCATGAAAACACAATATACTCTTATACAATGTATTATTCTTTAACTACAATAAACATATAAATCGTTCATCTAATTATTTGTACTAGCCTGTATCCTTATGTCACATGAGCCAGTAGGTGAAAAGTGTGCAGCCAGTCCGGGACCTGAACCCAGGACACCTGGCTTACAGGGCGAGTGCTCTCCTAACTGAGCCAACTGGGCCAACACACATCCTTCCACCAATCCCGCTAAATTTCAGTACCATGACATTCTCCCTTGCTATGCTGGAAATGATCCTCAAATTCTTGAAGAACCCACTGGCAAGTTCTATGGAGAAGTGTAACGGCTGTAGCCCCACATTGGGCGCTATTGTCGCCAGGTGGTGCAAAGTGTGCAGCCAGTCTGGGACTTGAACCTGTGACACCTCGCTTACTAAGCTTACCGGGCCTCCACACTCCACCAATCCCGCTTGAGTTTGGTTCGGTGACATTAAGTTGAATTATATGAAAGAGAATAATTCTGTAGTAGTATTAATAACTCTATCTGTTTATTTTTAGGTTTAGAATCACTTCCAGGGGAATTGCAAAGAAATTTCAGTTTGATGAAAGATCTGGACCAAAAAGCACAAGGTAATTTTATAATGGATAAAATGGCACAAAGATCGACAGCAGAGATTTTTCCTTCTTCATCAAGCACCTTAAAATGGCTCTTTTCCAATGGAGAAAAAACACACAAAAATCCCCCCAAAATCCAGATTGAAGTTGTTTTTTTTAATATACTTTTTAAATAAAATGCAACAATTAGTTAATGAGCCTATGCAGCTCTATGGCTTGAAACTATGTAAATATAATATTAACAACTTGGTTATAATTTTTAAAGTAATTGTTAGCAACATATCAAATACACCATTTTCCCAACCTGAAGAAGACTTCACAACGCCAATTTTCCCCAATTCCATTTTTTTTAAAACCATTATTGTTCCCAATTGGTCTGGTACTGATACTTTTCCCAATTGGGCAAAAAAAAAATCGCTGAAAAGTTATTCAATTATTTTCCTGATCATTGACAGTAAAATGTTGAACCCTTTACCACTTAGACACATATTTTCACGCATTTGAAGTCCCTTAGAAAGTTCCATTTAATTTAAATCCTTTTTTACTAGATTCAAGTTTTTAAGACTTTATCCAAACCTTAGATACTGTAGAGCAGCAATCAGCATAAAATCTGCTCTGGGTTTATGCTGTTTGCACATAGCCATTTTCACTTGTTTCTAAGTGGGAACAGAGGTCCATGCATGAATTATACTTTTGGTGAGTGAAAAAAATCGTCATAAAATTTGGCATACGCATTTTGTACAATTATCAGTTGGACCAACAGTGCACCAATTCGGATTATTTGATCAGCCATTTCAAAATGCATGTTTATGTAAACAAGAGTAGACGTTCTCTTGCATGTTTTCTGCATGTTCATGTACTGTATACAGTTTTTATAAAATACAAAATCAAAGACTTGCGGGAGTATTCTGAATACTCCCACAAAAGTCTTTGATTTTGTATTTTACTCATCAGCTAAAAAAAGTCATGAGTGAAATACTCTTTATCTTAAAAAATTGTCTGCAGCTCTGAGTGGGAAAAGGTTAAAGCATTTTTTTTCTTCTTTTAGAGTTTCCATAGACGGCCAATTCACAACTTTGACACTGATGTAAAAAGAATCTAACTAGGTCACGATATTTTACAAAAAGGATTGCAAACTGTAGAAACTGACTTCAGGGTCAAAACTGTAAAAAGACAGCCATGATATAATTATTCACACCTAAATTTTGTTTTACCATTTTTAGCTCGACTATTATATATGAATTATATAAAGTGGAGCTATCCTACTCACCCCGGCGTCGGCGTTGCCGTTGGCGTTTCCGTGAGCGTGCAAATGTTTAAGTTTGCGTACTACCCCAATAATTTTCATTGTCCCTTGACATATTGCTTTCATATTTTGCATACCTTTAACCATCATGACCACAACCTATAAACAAGAGAAGACAACTGTATCAAGCATTTTGACTGATTTATTGCCCCTTTTTTACTTAGAATATGCATATTATTGATAAATCTATGTAAAAGTTTGCGTACTACCCCAAATATTTCCTATGTCCTTTGACATATTGCTTTTATATTTTGATTCCTTTTTAACCAACATGACCCCAACCTATAAACAAGAGCAGACTACTGTATCAAGCATTTTGACATATTTATGACCCCTTTTTTACTTCGAATATGCATATTATTGATAAATCTATGTTAAAGTTTGCGTAATACCCCAAATATTTCCTGTATCCCTTGACATATTGCTTTCAAATTTTGCATGCTTATTTACCAACATGACCCCAACCTATAAACAAGAGCAGACAACTGTATCAAGCATTTTGACAGAATTATGGTCCCTTTTATACTTAGATAATTGAACATTTTGCTTAAATTGCCATAACTTCTTTATTTATGATCAGATGTTATTAATACTTTGACAAAGCAACACTTACCTGAATACCACAATGGATTCCACCCAAACAATACCCCACGCCCCAACCCAGAATCCCTTCCCACCCACCCCCCCCTTCCCCATATCCCCCCACCCATTTTTTTTTTTTGCCTTTTTTTATTTTTGAAAGATCATCTAATAAATGACCACACCCCACCCCACATTATACCCCCCTCTCAACCCCCCTACCCCCCCCCCCCCCCCTAAAAAAATTAGTTTTTTCCTTTTTTTATTTTTTGAAAGATCGTCTAATAAATTATTGAAGATGAACAATTTCCCCATGATGGCTTACGTTATACTTTCAAGCACTCGAATAGTCGAGCGCGCTGTCCTCTGAAAGCTCTTGTTAATTCACTTTTCAATACTTTTTTTTCCTATTTAATTAATTGGCTGTATAATTGTTGAAATTCATTATGATTATTTATCGATTACAATTTTTGATACCAATGTCATTGCATAAGAAAAAAGTTAACTTGAGGTACTATATTAAAAATATGGAAAAAAATCAGCACATGAAGGTTTTCTTTGCAGATCTAATGAAAGAGATAGATGACAAAGCCGAAGGTTACCTGTCCACAGTACGCACAATGTCACCCGAGAAGAGGACCGACTTTCTCTCTGCGATACAGAAACTCTTCAGCAAGAGCCGGGAGTTCGGAGACGACAAAGTACAGCTTGCCATGCAGACGTATGAAATGGTATATACAAGTATTAATAAATTGAAATTTGGAAAGATTGCAAGCCCTCTAAATTTGTAATCAGACATGCCAAGTTTCTCTGATTTTAACCCTTTACCACTTAGATACATATTTTTATGCATTTGTTGTCCCTTTGAAAGTTAAATTTAATTGATCTTTCTTACTAGATTACAATGTAAGTTTTGAAGGCTTCGTTTCCAACCCTTAGATACTAATGAGCAGCAAACAGCATAAATCCTGAACAGACTGAGAGTACTGCTGTTTGCTCATAGCCATTTTCACTTTGTCTCTGAGTGGGAAGGGTTAATACATAGGTGCAGTAATTTTTTTCCTCTTACATGCTGCTTCCCATTAGCAAAAAGTAACAATTATTCCCCAAAATCTGACCAAATTTCCCCATAAAGATGCAGAACTTTTCCAATAAACTTAAATAATTAATTAATTGAGTTTATTATGCATGGTAATAATTCTGTAATATTTTATAACATTAATTAAGCTAAACATTCATTTATAAACCATTTGAAACTGTTATTTATAATCATATCAATAATGTTTCATTTGTCCTGATTGCATGATTTTCCCCGCAATTTTTCCCAAACCAAAATGCACCGGCTGTGAGATATGAAGCAAAAAAACACGCACTTCTTTGTAATGTTTTCTAACATGGTTTGGTCTCATTAGAACAATTATTATTAAGTACTTGGTTGTGCTGCTATTTAAATATATTATATGGGCTTCCCATCGATTGAATCATGTTGCCGCAAACTGTATGCTATTATAGAAAATGTGAAATTAACACTAGCTGGTCTCAGAAGTTCCAACAGCCAGAATAGCATGTCCAGGCCGTCAGGCATTTGGAGCTTGAAGACTGACTATGCCCACCATATATACAGAGTTCATTCTTATAGATAGTAGATAACTGGTCAGATTCTGAGTGAAAGAATTTGTAATTATAAAATAACTTTTATACTTTCATAGTAATTATTTGATCTTAATAAGTGTTAGAAACAAAGATTTTGCTTATAGTGACCTAACCTCCTTCTTTCAATAAATTGTGTACAGTGATTATTTGAGTCAGAAATTCTAGGGCTAACGGCAAATTAAAAGCAACATTTCTAAGTGGGGCTCTTTTGATGTTCATCCCTGGCATGATGTCATAAATTGAAAGACTATTTCCTTTTGGTTGTCCAACCCTGAATGAGGTATATACTTGTCCCTTGATTTTTAACCCTTTACTGCTCAGATACGCATTTTGATGTGTTTGTAGTCCCTTGCAAAATCAATTTAAATTTAAGACCTTGACTAGATTCAAGTTTCAAAGGCCTCATTTCAAACCCTAATATACTGATGAGCAGCAAACAGCAGAAAAGCTGAGCAGACTGCTAGTTACCATCAGGTTTTTGAGTTTAATGCTGGTTGCAAACAGCCATTTTCACTTTGCTTTTGAGCTGGAAAGGTTTAACCCTTTGCATGCTGGGAAATCTTTAGTCTGCTAAAATGTCGTCTGCTGAATTTCTAAAATTAGCATTTTTAACCAGGTTTTCCGAAGGAAAAAACTGGTTATTAGATTGGCGAATGCGGGCGGGCTGGCTGGCTGGCTGGCGGGCTGGCTGGCGGGCTGGCGGAACAAGCTTGTCCGGGCCATAACTATGTCGTTCATTGTCAGATTTTAAAATCATTTGGCACATTTGTTCACCATCATTGGACGGTGTGTCGCGCGAAATAATTACGTCTATATCTCCAAGGTCAAGGTCACACTTTGAGTTCAAAGGTCAAAAATGGCCATAAATGAGCTTGTCCGAGCCATAACTATGTCGTTCATTGTCAGATTTTAAAATCATTTGGCACATTTGTTCACCATCATTGGACGGTGTGTCGCGCGAAATAATTACGTCGATATCTCCAAGGTCAAGGTCACACTTTGAGTTCAAAGGTAAAAAATAGCCATAAATGAGCTTGTCTGGGCTATAACTATGTCATTCATTATGATATTTTAAAATCATTTGGCACATTTGTTCACCATCATGGGACAGTGTGTTGCACAAAAGAATCACGTCAATATCTCCAATGTCAAGGTCGCCACGACTAAAAATAGATTTATTTTAAAACAAACTTACAAAGGGTGTTTATTTTGTTTGTTCATTTAAAAAGTTCAGTTTGAGTTGTCTCCCTTTATCAGATTTTTTTTCACACTGAAAACCTGGTTTTGTGACAATTTTGTCCCTTGTCTTAGATTTTTTTTTCAAAAAATACTATCAAAATAGCAAACAGTTTGGATCCTGATGAGACGCCACGTTTTGTGGCGTCTCATCTGGATCCAAACTGTTTGCAAAGGCCTTTAAAATTCGGTTCCAGCGCTGAAAGGGTTAAAATACGTTGACTGTTTCTATAGGTTGACAGGTACATTCAGAGATATGATAGGGATATTGCGAGAATGGAGGCCGACTTGAAAGATTACGCTTCGAGTTGCTCCGAAGATGAAAACAAAGAAAATGTCCCAAAAAGTTTGTATTGCCAATTCCATGTGCATTTGTCATGCAGGGTGTGGAAAACCAGACATTTGCCAAGCCTCTCAGATACCGCACCGACTTTCTTTCCTTCGTGTTTCCCGTGTTCTTGTAAAAATTTATAAAATACTCTCGTTCTGGTGAAAATGGGCTAAAGAATACAATGACTGAATGTCATCCTAGATTTTTCTGTGCAGTCCGCACAGGCTAATCAGGTACGACACTTTCTGCTGAAACTGGATTTTGGTTTACAAGTGACTTCCTTGAAAGGAAGAAAGTCCATAAACACAGAAAGTCTTGTCCCTGATGAGTCTTTGGGGACAGCACAGACAAATCTTGACGACACTTTATGTACATGCACTTAGTAAAGTTTTCCCAAAACAGGGCTCAAATATTCTGAAAGATTTGTTTGATTATTGTTACTTAAGTTCAAGTGAATTATAAAAATCCTGTTGTATTTTTAGTGACTTAAATCTAAAATGACATACAGCAAAGTGTACCCCAAATACCCAAGGACTTGTTTGCTGTCAAAAAAAGTAGTTTACATGGAAACATTTTAAATTGATATTCAATAATTCAACTGAAAACTGTTCTGTTTCTGAGAGGTTTTGCATACTCTTGTCTCGGTGGTAGGGTAGCTCCTTTTTTAAAAAAATTGAATTTCAAAATTAAGTTTTACTGACAATCATGTAAGCTAATATTTTGGCAACAATATGTTAACATAATCTAAATAAATAACTCACTCAGTTGGGTACAGAGATAGCGTTGTCTAGCATGTACCTGAAATACAGAAAAAAATATTATGAGATGTAATAAGTTTAAGGCTTGTTTAGATTTGAAAAAAGCACTTAAATCACAGTCAAACAAAAGTTGAACTTAATGTTTAGTTCAAAATGCTTTACTTATAAATGCTTAACATTTGGTTATTCAAACTTTTTCAAAAGGAGTTACCCTTGTGGTCAGAAGTTAGTGCTAATGAATGTCACAGTTTTGAGAAAAGTATTAACCTAACCGCTTTGTTAATTTCTCAAAGGTCGATAAACATATACGAAAGTTGGACGCTGATTTGGCCCGGTTCGAGGCAGATTTGAGAGAAAAGAGCCAAAGCAAACCCAAAGAGGAGGAAAAATCGGATTCTGGGAAAAAATCAAGTGTGTATGAACGATGTAACAGTCGGACATCAATCATCATCATCAGATCATATTTTCATTGTGGCTTAAATGGTGAAAATGTTTGGGGGCTATAAGCCCTTCTTTATGTTGTGTTTTTTATGCTTGTACGATCTGTAGATAGCGATTGGCTTATTGTTAGTTTTTTCCATCTGTCTGTGCATCCTTCCATTTGATGAGGACATTTGGTTTAACAGCTGAAGACAATTTCACCTCGACAATCGGACATTCTCCTTCTTTTGGAATAATTGATATGGTCAAAATTTCTGGTGAACGAAAAATGATGTGTTTTGTTGAGCATCATTAATGCTTCATACAAAGCTTTGATACTTGTAGGAATTATTTCTTTGAACGCTGTCAACACCTGACCTTATTTGACCTTGACATTCAATAACGTTTTGAATTAATCAGAAGATCCAAATTCTGGGCTAACCCAAAAGAACCCATTTTGTCTTAATAGAAATACCACATGCTAAAAAGTTTAGATACTTGAATTGATGTAATCTATGAACACTATCAACACACCCACAATCAGTGTTCTCCGGAAGCACCGTCAGCCGGTGATTTCACCGGTTACATTCTATCTAGATGCCAGCTACTGTCCCCAAAATATCACTTGAAATGACGCAAATACACCAGTTGTATTGCTTAGTCGCCAGCTACTTTGAAAATATAACTGGTTTCTGAAATTTTTCTGGAAAACACTGCCACTACACCTGACGTCATTTTGACCTTTTTGATTAACCTTCTTTTTGGCATAGACTTTATCAACTTGGCCCATTACCAATACTGACCAGGCTTCCACTGGGGCAAATGCGTTTATTGAATGCAGCATATTGTTTGTTCTTGAAATTATGCCTTTGCTTTGTTGCTTTCTTGAAGACTTGTTTGCATACTTGTGTTTTCATTCATCAAGACAGGGACAGGCAACTTTTGTACGGACTGTAAGTTTTGGTGCAACAGTATTGAAGAATAACACTGTTACTGGAAACTAATAATAGTTTACTTTAAAAGTATCAATTTAATTTTATTTTTAAACCATTACCATGCTCTTTATATGTATAGTACTGCTCTATCTTGTTACAGTTATTTAATGAGGTTTGTCTGACATTACAAGGTCTTTTATCAGAGTGCAATTCATTAAACTTATTCATGACATTATTTAACAATAGTTGTACAATTATCGGAGTTTAAAAAATGAAAGCATGTGACTATATAATTGCTTCACTTTCATCCAAAACCAAGTTATATATAATTAACATTCATGTATTTTATATGAAAACAATTATTTATTCTTAAGATTAGCAGAAGATTAGCATTCACTTCTTGTTTGAATGAAATAATTTACCGGTAGTTTTCAATTTTTATTTATTGTCTCTTCTATTGTTTAACTCATTGTTAAATGTTCATGCATTATATTGTTAACACTTTCACCAGTATCTTTGCAAGCACTCTTGGCATTAATCAAATTTTAAATTATTGTTTATTTAAATTTTCAACAAAGTGATGACTTTTAATTGATGCACTAGTGTGTATATTTATTTCATACAATATGCACATGTGTTTGAACTAAGTTTTGTTGCTTATTTAAAATTATTCATCACACAAATGCGTATTGATTACTTAAAAACACACAGGTGCTTTACAACTATGAATTGAAACATATTTCGATCTCTAAACCTGGAATAGTAATAAACAACAGAGAAGTAGAAGAATTATTGGAATACTCAAATGCAGTATAACAGGTTTTAGAAATAATTCAAATTGTATAAAGATTTTTTTTGTTTAATCAATAATAAATTGTATGTACAATTATTCAGATTTACAATGTATATTGTTGTCTTGTTTTAGCACTGAAAGACAAAGAGAAGAAGAAGCGCAAGTCCATGAAAGAAGAATTTGATGACGAGATACCAAAGAAGAAAAAGAAGAAAGGACAGGGGTGAGTGATTGGTGATTAATAAGATTTGTGAACTATTTATTAATGGGATTTGTTAAATGGATAATAATTTGCATTTTAAAACGGTGATTCCACGTTCAATGCATCAATTCATACTTCACTGTTATGAAATTCCACTTTAATTGAATCCAAGATTCAAAAGAACGATTAGGGCTGTATTCATATATAATTGTTATCTAATTCAAATTTGCTTAAACCAAAAGTATTTTGTTTGCTCTGTTCATATTGCTCTGTTATCTCATCATGTTGTTCTTCCAGGTCAGGAGTTGAGCCGGTAGCGCCACCTATCCTGTCCCCGCTGTTGTCCTTGACGATGAACAACCCGTCTGACGTCCTTGACATGCCCGTCGACCCTAACGAGCCCACATACTGCCTGTGTCATCAGGTGTCGTATGGAGAAATGATCGGCTGTGATAATCTTGATGTATGTGACATTAATATTCAGTTATTTTAGTTGAGGTTAAACCTACTTAATTTAGGGTGATTGCATCTACAGCCATAGGCTATTTTTAACATTTTAGAGTCTGTTTTCAACGTAGAACCTGTACTTGGAGTCTTTTGGGAAGGTCCAAAGAACCCCCTTACAATTGGAAGCAAACCTGTGACCCCCCCAGTCTCTAGCAGGACCCCATATCCACTACGCTACAGCGTTCAATTAAAATACTCTTTATGCATGAAAGGATATTTGCAAATAATTTCGTAGACTTGTTAAATTCAAATAATTGATTGTTCACTTCTCTAAATGCAGGGATAGAAAAATACAAATTGGTTGCCCACTTTCTTTCTTTCAGTAGGTATTATACGAAATACATATGTGCTTTCTTTGAAAATCAAAGGTCCAACCATAAATTGTAGGGGCCAAGGGCTAGTGGGACCCTACCTATATCCATCCCTGAAAATGTATTGCCTTTTTTCAGTGCCCCATAGAGTGGTTTCATTTTGGCTGTGTTGGACTCACCGCAAAACCCAAAGGAAAATGGTATTGCCCCCGATGTACAGATGAACGAAAGAAAAAATGAAAGTGTGGACAAATGTTTGGTGCGCTTGAAATAACAGTTTGACTGGTGTTTTATTATATATTTTATTTTATTTGAAATAAATAACGTTTTTTTTCAAAGGATAAATGATTACCTTTAGTAGGAACAATTTTTGCAAGTGTAGAGCATAACTTAATGCTTTATATATTTACCTATCCTTGGTGTGATATTGGAATTTTGATCTGGGGCTTTTTCTCACCATTTTTGGAATGTGACACGTATCCATGAAATTAGAAATTTAGGCATCAATTTTCTTAAAATTGGGAAGAAGAATTATTTTTCTATAAATATATTTTGACAAATTGATAATAAAAACATGAAGCAAAAACTCCTGAACATAAATGTTAAATGAATAATAAAACTTTAAAAGTAATTATTTGTACACTTTTTCAGATGATTTATTTATAATCATAATGTTGCACAGTGAATTGTGATTTTTGGGCTGGATTTGGTTATAAAGATACTTTTGGCCATTGGGAACATAACCAAAAACTGCTTTTAAATCAGACGACAAAAAGGCTGAGGCCGTGTGAAGAGTTGTAAGTTTTGCAAGATGCCATTCAAGAGTAGGCAAACTGCATGTTTTTTTACTTTTTGATTGAAAGACGCATTTTTAGCTCGGCGTTTCAGAGAAAACCCGAGGTATTGTCATAGCCATCTCGCCGTGTCGTGCTAAAACCTTATTATTGGCTCCAAAATCTGAGTTCTTCCACCTACAACTATGAAACTTCATATGTAGATGCACCTTGATGAGTTCTACGTGCCACACACATTTTAGGGTCACTAGGTCAAAGGTCAAGGTCACTGTGACCTCTAAAAAAACACAAAAATTCTGACAAGCTTTCATTTATTTAAAACTGCACCCATAGCCGAGCGTGGCATCCGTTATGCGGTGCTTTTGTTATATCAATTCAAATTTCCAGTCAGCACTTAAAATTTACTACATTTGATTTACTCTATTTGTTTGAAGTGTTTTGTCTGAATTGTAAGACCCTTTTTATGGCCACGTTTAGGTTTGTTCTGCTGTCAGACTGCATGAAAGTGAAATGCATGGCAGCATTTATGGTTTTTGTTAGTTCAGCATACCATTGGAATTAAACCATGTTGACTCTGTGTTAAGTTTGATGAATTGTATGCAAATACAATTATATTGATGAATTGTATGCAAATATTTTTTTCTTAGATTTTTAAATGGATTATTATTTCAGCACAGGCTAATCAGGGACAACACTGTCCTATTTTATGACATTTTTCATTTAAATGAAGTAAGAGACTTAGCACAAGTCCAATTAAGGCAGAAAGTGTTGTCCCTGATTAGCCTGTGCGGACTGCACAGATTTATCTGGGACGACACTATGCACATGCATTATGCCCAGTTTTCTCAGAACGCGACTCATATAGATATGTATCTTTGATTCGCTTGTCTTTCAATTACTAAGCATGTCTTAACAATTAATTGAATTTCAGTATTATGAAGTTTGTGGGAAAATAACAGGGTGCTTTGAATGCTTTAAGTTTTACATTTATTTTGATTTTTGATCCAAAAATTTTACCAAACAGTCATGGAATTTTTTCCATGCATTATTATTGTAATAACGTTTAAATGAGAATGTAATCTTTTGTTAGAAATACGCGATATTGATACGCGCTGATGTATAATTTAATGAAAGCAGTTCAAATTAATGTAAATTTTCATGTTTCTTTAAAGGTAGTTTGTTAAAACAACATTGAATGTTTTTCACCACATGAAAGGAAAACACACAAGCCATATTTGATTTATGAAAGTAATTTGATTGTTTGGTGATTTTTGGCATATATTATATCATGTACAAAAGCATGCATTGTTTCTGAATGTGTATTAATTGTAAATCTGCATGATCAATGAGTATTTATGATAATTAACCATGGATCTGATGTCAGATCCTTTATTGTTATGACCATTACATTACAATGACCATCTTACTGCATGATATTAACAGAGTCGTTCGAAAATGGGTCTTATGCCATATGCAGCCAGTGAAGCTACAGATCAACCTGCGCAGGCAAGTAGTCCGGTCAGGAGCTACACTGTGCCTGTGTGATAAAAGTCACGTAAGATTTCGTGGTCTCATAAGCAGTCAGTCTGTTTGACCTGACTGCACATGCTAATCTTGAGCAACACTGTCTGCATACGACATAAGACAAATTTTCAAATGACCCTGGTTAGAATAATTTACATCATATTTTAGTTCTAGTTTCAAGTTTGATAGTGAAATATAATATCCAATTCTGTTGTTGATGCTTTAGTAAATTTATATTTAGTCATGATCAAATCACCTTCCATTGTTATTGTAGTATTGTTTTAAAGGTGTCATAATGTGATCAAATCATCTTCCATTTGCCATACTGTGTATTCATTCTCATTAAAGTCTGTTGACCTGTCGCTGTATTTCATAATTCACTGAAAGTAGTTTACTCTCTATTTCTTGTCCCCCCATGGTAAATAACGTCCGACATAGTGAATGAAGGGTAGCCTTTTAGGAATAATTGCTTCAAGAGTGCATGTTAAAGCACAAGGTAATATGCTTATATAATTGTCTGTGAAGGTATCAAATTTCTCACTTAAAACTAGTCATTCATAAAACAATATTCATTAACAGATCAATGAAGTGCATAATTTGCATGTAAAATATACATGTTTAAGCTTTTTGTTTTAATAAATAAAACCTTATATGTTGACCATGAACATTCAGTGTGTACTTTGACTAGACAACTTTGTAAGCATGTTGCACCTGTGTTGTTACCTAGTTATCCCTTGTAAATACTACATAATTCATTTCATCATTTAAAATTGCACCATTATGGTAACGGTTTACTTGTTTAGCCCACTTGAGCACACCATGCTCATTTGAGCTTTTATTATTGCTAGAGGCTGCATTTAATGAAAATGTATGCCACATTAAGAGTTTGAAACTGTTTTACGGGTCAAAAACTCGGTCAACATTTCAAATACAATAATTAGAGGTCACGATGAGTACACATTCTAAACGAAACTTGGTCACATTTGTCCCTATCATATCCTGGCTGAGTTAAAAACTTGGTCACATGGGCTTTGAAAAACATGCCACAAGGTCAAAAAACAAAAGGATTGCTTAAAGGTTAGAGGTCACATAATATGCCCAATCTATATGAAACTTGGTCAGAACATTTGTCTTATTGACATCTTTGCCAAAATTCAAACTGGGTCACATATGGACAAAAGTGAGGTCACTAGATCAAAAAGAAAATGATTGTGAACACTGTAGATGCCACATCTATTGCACAACCTTCACACAACTGTGCATCATTTCTCAACATGTAGATGTTATTCTTATATATTATACAGTTTAAGAGGATATTACCCACAGATAATATTACAGTGATTAGTTTTTACTTTAATCTGAACAGTTATAAGAGAATTTTTGCTTGTATGGCAATTTTTGTATTTATATAGATTTTTACATTGTAAAACCAGTTATTGCATGTCTTTAAAGCACAAGTTATGGCTTTTAATATTGTGGAGTTAAATCTTTTCATAATTTATTCTTGTTGATATGCATGCATGCTTATGTCTCACAGTTACGTGTTCAACACAATTTATCACCATGCTTGTGTCATCATCATTGTCATTCTTCATTCATCCACCAGAATAAAAGTTATTTGTTTGAATCAAATTATTTTTGTCTTTTTTTATGATGCATAGTAATTGACCGTTGACTTTTATGCCCTCACAAGTGGGATGCAGTAAGCATATGGGCCGTGCTCTGTGAAAAGGGAGTTTAATGCATGTGCGTAAAAAGTTGTCCCAGATTAGAATGTGCAGTCTGCACAGGCTAATCAGGGATGACACTTTTCCCTTTTATGGTATTTTTCATTTTAAGAAAGTATCTTCTTTCCAAAAGTCCAGTTAAGGCGGATTGTGTCGTCCCTGATTAACTTGTGCGGACTGCACAGGCTAATCTGGGACAACATTTAACGCCCATGAATAACCCCATTTTCATAGAGCACGACCCATATACTTCACAATATGATTTCACTGGGTAATTTGTATGACAACTTTCATAGAAGGTTGTATATGGCACGAGCAACAGTCGATACAGATAGCACTGTCTTGAGGTCCTTTGGAAAATTCCTATATTAGCCATATCTTTATTATATGAGTCGTGTTCTGAGAAAACTGGGTGTTCTGAGAAAACTGGGCATAATGCATGTGCGTAAAGTGTCGTCCAAGATTATCCTGTGCAGTCTGCACAGGCTAATCAGGGACGACACTTTACGACAAAAACTTGATTTTTGGTAAAGAGGGACTTCCTTGAAACTAAAAATACCATAAAAGCGGAAAGTGTCATACCTGATTAGCCTGTGCAAACTGCACAGGCTAATCTGGGACAACACTTTAAGCACATGCATTATGCCCAGTTTTCCCAGAACATGACTCGTAAATTGATGACTTACCATCATAAGGCAATGTGTCTCGTTTAACACCTATCTCCCTACCTCAAAGCTCAAAGTAAAACTTTTGACATGAACCCATTTATGCTTAGTAGACTCTCCCATCCTTCTCAATTGGATCAATTTATTTCAAAATTAAGGATGTCTAGTATATTTATTTCTGTATTTAGAATATTTCTTACAGAAATTCCTTAAGCAAACAGCGCACACCCAGATAAGACGCTTCATCATGCGGTGTCTCATCTGGGTCTTCGCGCTGTTTGCCAAGGCCTTTTTTCTAGACGCTAGGCATAAATGGGTTAAGCGGGATATGGGACATCTGTGCCATATGGACACATGTCTAGCTTTTTTCGCTCACCTGTCACGAAGTGACATGGTGAGGTTGTGACCGTGTTATTTCCGGCGTCCGTTGTGCATGCGTGCGTCCGTCAACAATTTGATTGTGTAGACAGTAGAGGTCACAGTTTTCATCCAATCTTTATGAAATTTGGTCAGAATGTTTATCTTGATGAAATCTGGGTTGGGATTGTATTTGGGTCATCTGGGGTCAAAAACTAGGTCACTAGGTCAATTAATAGAAAAACCTTGTGTAGACAATAGAGGTCACAGTTTTCATCCAATCTTTATGACTGACTGACTAATGGGGTTGTTCACCCTCTGGACTTCCGTTAAAAACCATTGCCCGAGCACACTGCTTAACATATATACTGTGTATTAATACGGTTGAAAACAGCCATATGGTCAGCCCGTTTGTACTGGGCTGAACCATAAACATAATAGGGTACTTTGCAGTGTTGATGCGGTGCTCTAATAAAAATATAATAATTTAAAAAAAGCTTTTCTTTTAACAATTTAAAACGTTGAATATAAACGAGATACTCAAGAATCTAAGCATATAAGACTACGCTAAAAGAGACGATTTCCTATTGGTTGGTTGCTTTTTAAAAACTTGGCGCTGATTGGTCGCATTTCCTTTACTTGCAAAAGCAAGTAGGTCAATCAATATGATCTTTATGAAATTTGGTCAGAATGTTTATCTTGATGAAATCTGGGTTGGGATTGTATTTGAATCATCTGTGATCAAAAACTAGGTCACTAGGTCAAATAATAGAAAAACCATGTGCAGACAATAGAGGTCACAGCTTTCATCCAATCTTTATGAAATTTGATCAGAATGTGTATCTTGATAAAATCTGGATTGGGATTGTATTTGGGTCATCTGGGGTCAGAAACTAGGTCACTAGGTCAAATCATAAAAAAACCTTGTGTAAACAATAAAGGTCACAGTTTTCATCTGATCTTAATGAAATACGGTCAGAATGTTTGCCTTGTTAAAATCTGGGTCGGGATCAAATTTGGGTCATCTAGGGTCATACACTAGGTCACTAGGTCAAAGTTTAAAAAAACTTGTGTAGACAGTAGAGGTCACAGTTTTCATCCAAACTTAATAAAATTTGGCCAGAATGTTAATCTTGATGAAATCTTGGTAGGGATTGTCAAAAACTAGGTCACTAGGTCAAATAATAGAAAAACCATGTGTAGACAATAGAGGTCATCATTTTCATCTGATCTTAATGAAATATGGTCAGAATGTTTATCTTGAAAATATCTGATTTTGGATCGTATATGGGTCATCTGGGGTCAAAAATTAGGTCACCGGGCCAATTCTAGTAAAACCTTGTGTAGATGAAAGAGGTCACAGTTTTCATCACGTCTTAATGAAATTTTGTCAGAATGTATTAATTGATGAAATCTGGCTTGGGATTGTTTATGGGTCTGATAGTATTTAAGTTGATGTAGCAAGGTTAGTCAGGTGAGCGATTCAGGGTCATCATGGCCCTCTTGTTCAAACAGTAGTTTGGAGAGTGGAATATAGGGGCATCTTTGCCTTTTGAGCACTTCACTTTTTTTCAAGTAATAAGTATATTAAGAGCATTTTTGGTGAAAACAAACGGACTGACAAGAGCAACCGTGTATACATTCTATCTAAAATAAAAGGATGGGGCAAACAGTTTTTTTTCCATACCCCCCAATTGTTTGATATACAGTATAGTACTAATTGTTAAGCAATTAGTAATATTTCAAACAATATATGTGTTTGTCAGAAACACTATGTCCCCTTTTGTGCCGCTTTGAAGCTATATATTTGACCTTTGACCTTGAAGGATGACCTTGACCTTTCACCACTCAAAAATGTGCAGCTCCATGAGATACACATGCATGTCAAATATCAAGTTGCTATCTTAAATATTGCAAAAGTTATTGCTAAATGTTAAAGTTTGACCAAACAAACCAACCAACCAACCAACAGTCAGGGCAAAAACAATATGTCCCCCACTATAGTGGTGGGGGACATAATAAAAATGTTTATATCTTACGCAGATTAAGAGAAATAAAACTGAAGTTAAGGTTTCCCGAGCCTTACAGATCTGTATCTATGTGTACTAATACTTTCAGCCAAGTCTTCATCATGTGCAGAGATTGCATGCCTCTTGTCACCTTGACCATTAACCCTTTACCACTTAGATACGTATTTTGAAGCACTTGTAGTCACTTAGAAAGTTAAATTTAATAAAATACTTTTCTTACTATATTCAAGTTTTAAAGGCTTCATTAATTGTCCAACCCTTAGATACTGATAAGCTGCAAAAAGCATAAAACCTTAACAGACTGTGGGTTACGTGACTTACTCGCAGGCTGTTCTGGTTTTATGCTGGTTGCAAAAGCCATTTTCACTTTGCTTCTGATGGGGAAATGGTTAATCTAAACAAGAGCACCGCTTTATGGGTGCCACGCTCGGCTGTGAAAGCTTGTCAGATTTTTTTGTTTTTTTTTAGAAGTCATAGTGACCTTGACCTTTGATCTAGTGACCCAAAAAAGGGCGTGGCGTGTAGAACTCATCAAGGTGCATCTAAATATGAAGTTTCAAAGTTGTAGGTGGAAGCACTTTGATTTTAGAGCCAATGTTAAGGTTTTAACACGACGCTGGCAGATGACACGACACGACGAGCTGGCTATGACAATAGCTTGGGTTTTCTCCGAAAACAGCCTCGCTAATAAATGAAAGCTTCTCAAAATTTTTTTTTTTTTAGAGGTCACCTTGACCTTTGACCTAGTCACCCTAAAATGGGTGTGGCGTGTAGAACTTGTCAAGGTGCATCTATATATGAAGTTTCAAAGTTGTAGGTGGAAGCAATTTGATTTTTGAGCCAATGTTAAGGTTTTAGCACGACGCAGACGGCAGACATCAGACGAGGAGCTGGCTATAACAATACCTCGGGTTTTCTCTGAAAACACCGAGCTAAAAATCAGGGATGTTCATTCCTTTAAATCTAACCGGCATACTTAGTGAATTATCCTAAGTTTTCAAGCCGGGTAATATGGTGTTGAAAGCATACATTCATGCTTTAACCTCCTATTACATTGACCTGTTGACCTTCCTTTAGTCTCTGTTATAATGAGTTTTAACAATCATATAAATTAATCTTTAGATAAGTGCTTATGGTTCTGTCATTCATAATGTTATTATTGATGGGTTCTTCATGGAATGTATTTGCTCATGTAATGTCAAGAATTTGATTATAATATCAATTTGTATTATTGTAAACAAGTTTTTTAGATATGGTGCAAAATGAAATTGTCTATGGAACTATCTGGCAGACAGGTGCAAACCAATATACTCCCATGTCTTATTGAAATGTATCTATAAACAATGTATTACTAGAAAAAACACATAACTAAAATGTGTTTTCTTCAATACTTTATGAACTTATAACTAACAGAATGGTTCCTTTTTTTACAAAACAAAGTAATGAACATTATATGGTGTACAGAAAGAAGCCCCAAAAAGTGTTAAGTGAGCTGCCATGTATGACATTGTACAAACAGTGAAGTTCCAGATATGCCTTTCATGCGTAAACTCTATACTGAGAACTCATAATGTCCGCTAATGAGAGAAGAAAACCTTGCATAACTTCAAAGTGGACACAAAACCTTGCATAACTTCAAAGTGGACACAAAACATTGCATAACTTCAAAGTGGACACTAAACCGTGCATAACTTCAAAGTGGACACAAAGCATTGCATAACTACATAGTGGACACAAAACCTTGCATAACTGAAAAGTGAACACAAAACCTTGCATAACTTCAAAGTGGACACAAAACATTGCATAACTGTATAGTAGACACAAAACAGTGCATAAACTACATAGTGGACACAAAGCCTTGCATAACTGCATTGTTGACACAAAACCTTGCATAACTACATAGTGGACACAAAGCCTTGCATAACTGAAAAGTTGACACACAACCTTGCATATCTGCATAGTGGACACAAAGCCTTGCATAACTGCATTGTTGACACAAAACCTTGCATAACTGAATAGTGGACACAAAACCTTGCATAACTGAAAAGTTGACACACAACCATGCATATCTGCATAGTGGACACAAAACCTTGCATAACTGCATAGTGGACACAAAACCTTGCATAACTGCATAGTTGACACAAAACCTTGCATAACTGAATAGTGGACACAAAACCTTGCATAACTGAATAGTTGACACACAACCTTGCATATCTGCAAAGTGGACACAAAACCTTGCATAACTGCATATTGGACACAAAACCTTGCATAACTGCATAGTTGACACAAAACCTTGCATAACTGAATAGTGGACACAAAACCTTGCATAACTGAATAGTGGACACAAAACCTTGCGTAACTGAATAGTAGACACACAACCTTGCATATCTGCATAGTGGACACAAAACCTTACATAACTGAATAGTGGACACAAAATATTGGAAACTTCAAAAAGGACACAAAACCTTGCATAACTGCATAGTGGACACAAAACCTTGCATAACTGAATAGTGGACACAAAACCTTGCATAACTGAATAGTGGACACAAAACCTTGCATAACTGAATAGTGGACTCAAAACCTTGCATAACTGAATAGTGTCACAAAACCTTGCATAACTGCATAATGGACACAAAACCTTGTATAAACTGCATAGTGGACACAAAACAATGACCAGACTGTGCAAACATGCGGACTGGTTTGGAAACTATGCTGGCTGCATATGGAATAACACCCATGTTAGCAAGATGCGCCTAATCTTAGTTTACAAGAGCCTCACAATGGCCCTATTAAGCTGTTGGGCCCAGGGGATAACTTGGTCCAAATATTATTGATGGTCTGAGCCATAGCAAAAATACAAGTGTCGGGTGATCTCACTATAACCAGTTTCAGAATTAGTTGTGATTCTGGTTTTATGAGTGTTATGACCAAGTTTTGTGAAGATTAGAAAAAATATCACTTTTTCTGTGTTTACAAGGTTTTTCTCACTTGACATAGTGACCTTTTTTTAAAGCTCCAGAAGGTTGATGCAGGAGAAGTCCCCTTCCAAATTTAAATGAGTCTTGCTGTGGGAAAAGAGAGCTTTAATCACGTGCTGAAAGTGTTGTCCCATATTAGCCTGTGCAGTTCTCACAGGCTAAACAGGGATGACACTTTCCCTTTAAATGGATTATTACTAGGAATGGACTTCCTTTAAACAAAAAAATACCATAAAAGGGAAAGTCTCGTTCCTGATTGGCCCATGCAGACTGCACAGGCTCATCTGTGAAATAATTTACGCACATTCATTAAACCCCTTTTTCCAAGAACGAGGCTCAAATATATTCTAGCTTTACTGTTTGTTTTTTAGATGAAGGGTAAAATAAGACTATTGCCAAACAATATAAGTCCCCTTCCTGCAAAACTCCACCATTTTCAGCAATATTTTCTAGTATATTTGTTGCCATAGCAACCATAATTTTTGACGTAGGAACAAAATGCAATTATGTCTATAATCTCCAACTTGCCATCTTTCCATGTTTTAAGTTGCATGAAAAAATATGAAGAACTTTTAAAGTTATCCATGATCTACTATTTTCAGCAACATTTCTAGTCTATCTGTTTATATTTCTAGTAGATTTGTTGCCAAAGCAATCAGAATTCTTCACGTAGGAAAAAAATAAAATGATGTGCATAATCTCCATATTGCCATCTATCCATGTTTCAAGTTTCAAGAAAATAATATGAAGAACTTTTAAAGTTATCACAGGATCCAGAAAAGTGTGACGAACTGACGCACAGAGCAAAATCCACAAGTCCCCTTTGATTTTGTTGGAAGGGGATGATAATGAACTGGTAGAGTTTATAGACAAACATAATCATACTTATGAAAATTGAGATCTTGATTCTGAGTATTAAACTAAAACGATAATTGAGTAAAACAAAAAAGTGGCATAACACACTAACATTTGTGGTATGTAAGTTTAACAAGATGTGTTTGTGAAACACAATGTCCCCCTATATGATGTTTGACCTTGTAGGATGACCTTGACATTGTGAAGGATGACCTTGACCTTGACCTTTCACCACTCAAAATGTGCAGCTCCATGAGATACACATGCATGCCAAATATCAAGTTGCTATCTTCAATATTGCAAAAGTATTCATAAAATAAGCGATTTGGGCCACATATATTTGATCTCTGACCTTGAAGGATGACCTTGACCTTTCACCACTCAAAATGTGCAGCTCCATGACATGCACTTGCATGCCAAATATCAAGTTGCTATCTTCAATATTGCAAAAGTATTTATAAAATAAGCGATTAGGGCCACATTTATTTGACCTCTGACCTTGAAGGATGACCTTGACCTTGACCTTTCACCACTCAAAATGTGCAGCTCCACGAGATACACATGCATGCCAAATATCAAGTTGCTATCATCAATATTGCAAAAGTATTCATAAAATGAGCGATTTTGGCCACATATATTTGACCTCTGACCTTGAAGGATGACCTTGACCTTTCACCACTCAAAATGTGCAGCTTCATGAGATACACATGCATGCCAAATATGAAGTTGCTATCTTCAATATAGCAAAAGTATTTATAAAATAAGCGATTAGGGCCACATTTATTTGACCTCTGACCTTGAAGGATGACCTTGACCTTTCACCACTCAAAATGTGCAGCTCAACGAGATACACATGCATGCCAAATATCAAGTTGCTATCATCAATATTGCAAAAGTATTCATAAAATGAGCGATTTTGGCCACATATATTTGACCTCTGACCTTGAAGGATGACCTTGACCTTTCACCACTCAAAATGTGCAGCTTCATGAGATACACATGCATGCCAAATATGAAGTTGCTATCTTCAATATAGCAAAAGTTATTGCAAAATGTTAAAGTTGACGCAAACAGACAGACAGACAGACCAACAGACCAACAGACAGGGCAAAAACAATATGTCCCCCACTACTATAGTGGGGGACATAAAAAGAAACTGGAGAAACATACTAAGCGTGAGATACAATCAAACATAAAAAGTTTTGAAACTGATAATAAGATCTAACAGCTGTCATGTTTTCAGAATGAGCCTTATTTGGGAAAACTGGGCTTAATGCATGGTCTAAAGTGTTGTCCCAGATTAGTCTGTGCAGTCCACACAGGCTAATCAGGAATTACACTTTCCGTTTGTATGGCATTTTTGTTTTTAAGTAAGTCTCTTCTTAGTAAAAATACAGTTTGGGTGAAAAGTGTCATCCCAGATTACCCTTTGCAGACTGCACAGGCTAATCAGGGCTGAAACTTTATGCACATGCATTATGCATCCAAAATGAGGATCAATATGATCTTAACATCCTTGGTAAATATCCTGACTAGAATTGAAGCACGTAGCACATGTAGCCTCTTCCAATAGAACTCTTCAATTGTAGCTTGCCTGTACCTCCATTTCTTCTTTGTGTGCCTTGCTGTTCATGTGCACCTGTATACATGATAACATACACATTCGTTTAACATGAAATCCTGCAAAGTCAGACTTGCTCTAGCAAAACATGGCTTAATGAGTGTGGGTAGTGTTGTCCCAGATCTGCACATTCAGTCTGTACATGCTGAGCAGGGACAACATTCTCTGCTTTTGTGGGAGTTTTTCGTTAAAAGAAAATATTTTCTTACAGGAAAAGTGTTGTCCCTCCTTAGCCTGTGCAGACTTCACAGGCTAATCTGAGTCAAGTATCTGGGATGGCACTTTATGCACACGTATTAAGCCCTGATTTTCAACAGCAAAGCTCAGATTTGTTCAACATTGATTTTTACAAAATTTATCCTTGGAACCAAAATTTTTTTACTACCTTTTAAATTCAACCTGACAGGCACCAAGAGCACCGCATAACGGGTGCCAACGCTCGGCTGCCAAAGCTTGTCAGAATTATTTTTTTTAGGTCACAGTGACCTTGACCTTTGACCTAGTGACCCAAAACTGGGTGTGGCATGTAGAACTCATAAAGGTGCATCTACATATCAAGTTTCAAAGTTGTAGGTGGAAGCACTTTGATTTTAGAGCCAATGTTAAGGTTTTAGCACGACACCTACGGCTGACGACACGACGAGCTGGCTATGACAATACCTTGGGTTTTCTCCGAAAGCAGCCGAGCTAAAAATACATGTATGCTTATTCTTCTAGATAATGCATTGCAATAAACCAGGATACAGTAATAGAGCCACAAGCAATGTTAACCCTTTCAGTGCGGGAACCGAATTTTGAAGGCGTCTCATCAGGATCCAAACTGTTTGCTTTTCTGATAGTATTCTTGGAAAAAAAATCGAAGAAAATGCTAATTTTAGAAATTCTGCAGACGACATTTTAGCAGACGACAAATTTCCCAGCATGCAAAGGGTTAAATGACTAAAATCCATATGCGTAAGAGGGCACCCAAGACTCCTTTGGCAAGCACCTACAGGCTCTATTGGGTCAATAAGAAAATGTACTACACTTAAACATTGAAATTCCTTATGAGATAACTTAATATATGCATTTCTATAATAACGATATATATTGGAAAAGATTGACTGTTTGCATTTTTATATATTAGTAGCATGTAGCTTTTACCTGGTAAGGTATAGGTCCATTCAGTTGCTTATCACACACCCTACAGTAAAACTGACTAGCATCTTGAGCTGGGGTACTGTTAGATTCCTTGGTAGCATATGCCGATCTATAGGGCTTGAACTCAGCTGAAACAAGGAGCTTACGTAGTTTACTTGGTTAAACAATTTTGCACTTTTTAATAACTGATTCACTGGAAGCTCTTAATTGGTCAAAAAGTAATGATGTAATGTTGACTGGAAATCTGAACAATTGCCCAATATTTGTATATTGTATATATGATAATGTGTACTGTGACCAAATATCGATTTTGCAAAAGCCAAGGCCTGAGCTATTTGCAAACATTTCGTTTAAAGTGGGAGACTATAATTATGGAATTCAGCAGGGTTTATTTCATAAGTCCCTTACATTGTGTCAGTACATGGAGTTGCGTCACAATAACTCCAAAAATATTTACAAAGAAATAAACTTTGCAAAAGTCATATTTAATCGACATCTTATAATATAAAATCTGCAATTAAATTGGTAAATAAAAGGTCCTATAAACATTAATCATATAGTACATCCAGTAGCTGGTGATTCCTTTCAGTGTAATGATAGTATTATTGAAATTTGCACAACGTGGATTTGAATATTAACATATTTAAACTCCCATGCATTTATTAAATAAAATAGTTTTTATACATATATTTTTGTTTTTTAGTTAAGTCTTTTTCAAAATGCATTGAACATATTTTTGCTTAATTGGAGCTGCTTTAACATATAGAGGAATCAGGATATTTGTTCATGTCAGTGTAAGTTTGTTTGTTATTTCACGAGTGATCATAGAAAATATTATTTGTCTATGATCACGAGTGAAATAACAATGATCTTACACTGACATGAACACATTTTCTGTTTCTTTTATGCTCCTTTTTCGAGAAAAAAATAACAGCTGTTTCCCTTCCGCTGAAAAGTTACCCTTTTCCTCCCTGGCGTGCCTCAATACATTTCAATACACAAAATGACGTCATGTCAGCGAAATTATCCGGTTAACTCTTTTACTATGTTAATAAAGGTAAACAAGAGCACCGCCTTGTGGATGCAGACCGCTAATCTATTTTTCTTTTTAAAGGTGTAGGGACCTATCTCAATTTCAATCACAAAGGAGGGAGGGGTGGAGTGGAGAGGGGTGTATAGTGTGGGGGTGTGGTCATTTATTACATTATCTTCAAAAAATGCAAAAAAAAATGCATTTTTTTAAATATATTTTTTTTGGGGGGGGGATTCTTGGGTGGGATGGTTGGACGGTATTTCAAAAATAAAATAATGAAAATAAATATTTGTGTTTTTTAACCATGTTTGAAAAAAACAAGAGATGTGTTTGTCAGAAACACAATGCCCCCTATTGGGCCGCTTTGAAAAACAATTTTTGTTGTTGTTTTTTTACCTTTGACCTTTAAGGATGACCTTGACCTAGACTTTCCACCACTCAAAATGTGCAGCTTTATGAGAACGCCGTTTTGAAATAAAAAAAATTACCTTTGACCTTGAAGGATGACCTTGACCTTGAACTTCCACCACTCAAAATGTGCAGCTTCATGATAACGCCATTTGAATTTTTTTTTGGACCTTTGACCTTGAAGGATGACATTGACCTTGAAGAATGACCTCGACCTTGAACTTCATCCACTCAAAATGTGCAGCTACATGAGAACGCCGCTTTCAATTTTTTTTTGACCTTTGACCTTGAAGGATGACCTTGACCTTGAACTTCCACCACTTAAAATGTGCAGCTTCATGAGAACGCCACTTTGAATTATTATTTTTTTTACCTTGAAGGTTGACCTTGACCTTCCACCACTCAAAATGTGCAGCTTCATGAGAACGCCGATTTGAAATTTTATTTTAAAAAATTGACCTTTGACCTTGAAGGATGACCATGACCTTGAACTTCCACCACTCAAAATGTGCAGCTTCATGATAACAACGCTTTCAAATTTTTTAGATTTTTTTTTTACCTTGAAGGATGACCTTGACCGATGACCTTGAACTTCCACCACTCAAAATGTGCAGCTTCATGAGAACGCTGCTTTGAATTAAAAAAAAAAAAATTGACCTTGAAGGATGACCTTGACCTTGAACTTCCACCACTCAAAATGTGCAGCTTAATGAGAACGCCACTTTGAATTATTTTTGTTACCTTTGACCTTGAAGGATGACCTTGACCTTGAAGGATGACCTTGAACTTCCACCACTCAAAATGTGCAGCTTCATGAGAACGCCGCTTTGAATTTTGAATTTTTTTTTTACCTTGAAGGATGACCTTGACCTTGAACTTCCACCACTCAAAATGTGCAGCTTTATGAGATACACATGCATGCCAAATATCAAGTTGCTATCTTCAATATTAAAAAAGTTATGGCCAATTATAAAGTTTTCCGACGGACAGATGCCATATATTTGACATTTGACCTTAAAGGATGACCTTGACCGTCACCTTTCATCACTCAAAATGTTCAGCTCCATGAGATACACATGCATGCCAAATATCAAGTTGCTATCTTCAATATTGAAAAAGTTATGGCCAATGCTTAAGTTTTGGGACGGACAGACACCATAAATTTGACATTTGACCTTAAAGGATGACCTTGACCTTTCACCACTCAATATGTGCAGCTCCATGAGATACACATGCATGCCAAATATCAAGTTGCTATCTTCAAAAGTGAAAAAGTTATGGCCAATGTTAGTTTTTTTTCCGTACGGACAGAGAGACTGACTGACATACTGTTCAACTGCTATATGCCACCCTACCGGGGGCATAACAATTATTTTTAGGGGGTGGGGGGGGGGGTATAGTGTGAGGGTGTGGTGGTCATTTATTAGATGATCTTTAATTTACAAAAAACATAATGGGGGGGGGGGGAGATTCGGGGGGGGGGGGGGCGTGGGGGATGGTTTGGGTGGAGTCTATTGAGGTATGATAGGTAAGAGTTGTTTTGTCAAAGTATCAATCAAATCTAATTATAAATAATGAAGTAATGGCAATTTTAGCAAAGTTTAATTATTTTACCTTGAGAGTCAAGGTCATTCAAAGGTCAAGGTAAAATTCAACTTGCCAGGTACAGTATCCTCATGATAGCATGAAAGTATTTGAAGTTTAAAAGCAATAGCCTTGATACTTTAGAAGTAAAGTGGATCTAAATACAAAATGTAACCATATATTCAAAGTTACTAAGTCAAAAAAGGGCCAATATTCCGTAAAATGACAACCAGAGTTATGCAACTTGTCTTTTACTTATGATAATTTGCGAGTGTTCCAAGTATGAAAGCAATATCTATGATACTTAAGGGGTAAAGTGGACCAAAACACAAAACTTAACCAAATTTTCAAGTATAAAGGGCCCATAATTCTGTCAAAATGCCAGTCAGAGTTACATAACTTTGCCTGCACAGTCCCCTTACGATAGTTAGTAAGTGTTGCAAGTATGAAAGCAATAGCTTTGATACTTTAGGAAAAAATGGACCTAAACACAAAACTTAACAAAATTTTCAATTTTCTAAGAATAAAAAGGGCACATAATTCTGTCAAAATGCCAGTCAGAATTACATAACTTTGCCTGCACAGTCCCCTTATGATAGTTAGTAAGTGTTGCAAGTATGAAAGCAATAGCTTTGATACTTAAGGAATAAAATGGACCTAAACACAAAACTTGACAAAATTTTTCAATTTTCTAAGTATAAAAAGGGCACATAATTCTGTCAAAATGCAAGCCAGAGTTATCTAACTTTGCCTGCCCAGTCCCCTCATGATAGTAAGTAAGTGTACCAAGTTTGAATGCAATAGCATTGATACTTTATGAGAAAAGTGGACCTAAATGCAAAACTTAACTGGACGCCGACGACGACGCCAAGGTGATGACAATAGCTCATATTTTTTTTTCAAAAAATAGATGAGCTAAAAAAGCATAGAAAGAAAAGAAAATTTGTTGGATTCGATAGAATATTGATTTTAATTCACTGATCATAAAAAATATATGTTTAATTAGTTTATATAATTTAAAAATAGAAAAAGTAGGTCCAAAAATGTGCTATTTTCACTGGTGAAAATTACAATTCGTTTATTTTCACTGCTTGTATTTTACTGCAGAAATGTCATATGTTATCATTAGGTATAACATAAAAACAAATCCTTAAGTGAATCATTATTCTTATTTAAATTTCTTTTTTTTTGCTTAGTAAATTTTATATTTCTCATTCATTGCTTGTAGAAATCATTTGTTGATTGGTGGAACCATTTTTAACAAAAGAGTGTTTTTTTTCTGTGAGATTTCAAACAATCAAATGGAAATTAATTCTTTATCAGATGCTATTAAGGAGTTTAAACTATTTGTGACAGTCCACACAGGGACACAGATTGACACTTTTCTGCTTAAGAGGTATTTTTAGTTTGAAGAAAGTATCCTCTTAGGCTTAGCTAAAATCCAAATTAGGCCGAAATTTTCAACCCTCATTAGCCTGTGTGGACTGCACAGGCTAATCTGGGATGAAACTTTACACAAATACATTAAGCCCTGTTTTCACAGATTGCTGTACATTTTTACTGCGCATACCTGATTCCTGTTTCACAGCCTGCTGTTGCTGCCCCTCCAACCACGGCAAGGTTTTCACTTCCTCAGGGTTGGCCTACAAGTTTACAAGAAGCTTGTCATGAGAAGTAGTCACTGTAGAAACATCAATATTAGTTCTTGGAAAACTGAACAAAGAAAACCTTAATGAAGTAAGCATAAAGACAGTGAGCAAGTTTATACTTATATCTTGAGCTTGTAGCAATGAGATACTGAATAAAAGATCAGTTTGAAAAGTATGCATCCAAACGAACTGTCTTATTCAAACAGTAATATTACCAGAAATTGCAAAGATGTAAGAAATACTTGAACATGTACATTATGCAGTATGTAGTAAATAATCATGATCAAAGATATAAACAGAGTAAACAAACTATAAGGAACTATCTATTTAAAGTGACTATTCAGAAGAGGTAACTCACTTATGTCTTTCATTACAGTTCACAAGATATGATTAAAGATAAAGGCTTTTTTTCTTTGGGGTAGGGCATAGCCTTCCAACTTTTAAAAATAATATCCACAAAACTGACAAAAAGAAGAAATATTGCTAGATAAACTGGAAATTTAGAGAAAAATGCATTATTGAAATTCTCTATGGGGGTGGAAAATTTGATGCTTATGGTAATCTGATTGTCAAGGACAACCAAAATATAGTTCCAGTAAAGTGAAAAAAAACCTGCTAGTCCTACGGAAGAAGTGCAAAAATGTAAGGTTCTTTTCTTTAATAAACTACCAAAAACAATCCTATAATTTGTATGATATTTACTAGCAAAGGTTGACATTAAAATGATAAACCATTAAGTATACAGATACACACTAAACTTTGTTCTTAACAAGGGAGTTATATCACATACAGTGTAACCTCACTATTAAGACCACCTGTGGGACTTTTGAAATGGTCTTAATAGCAAGGTGGTCTTAATGCTGAGTTTTCATGAATATTGATGGAAAGATAATTACAAATAGTAAATATTGAATGACCTTGAATCTTTTTTGCATCCAATATACAGGGCTCAACATTGACAGTTGTCCTTTTGCCCCTGGCAAGTAAAAGTTGGGTCCGGGCAAGTTATTTTATAATCTAGTTGTCCGCCCGGGCAAGTGCAAAAAAGAACAAAGCATTTAATTTGGACTTTTATTGCTGTAATTATTTTGTTAAATGTGCAAAAATAAAAAAAGGTTTTGTGGTGTATCATTTTGATCTTCATTAAAAAATATGAGGTTAACAGTTAATGTGATATTTCATGTTTGGGCAAATGGCTTTACGTTCAGGGCAAGTAGATTTTCTAAGTACTTGCCCGGCAGGGCAAGTTAGATTTTAGGTTAATGTTGAGCCCTGAATATAACAGTAATCAATCAATGTATCGTACAAAGATAGTATTTTAAGCTTTTCAAACAAAAACTGAAACATAGTTTTAATCAATAAGTTTCAATAACAAATACATGTTAAATGACAAAACAGAGGCAAGAAAATAACATTTTGGAGGAAAGGAAAAATTAAAAAATAAACACACTTGCGTTTTTCTGAATAAATCAAACAAGTGCTGTTTACTTTTTCCATTTTCCATTGACCATTTTGAATAACGATATAGCATACAGGTCGGTTTCCATATCCATCACAAACAAAACCATCTATCTAAATTATTCTAACATTAAATGATTTGCTGTCTTTAATCTGTAAAGTGTGCACCAAACAATAATCAATATACCCATTAAAGACTCGATCAGATTCATTAGTTAAACAATCAAGGGTTAAATTTGCAGTAGTTGCAAATACCATTGTCATCGATTAAGTCGGGATGGCTTCATTCATTCACAAACCCTATTGAAATACAACCCCTGATCAAGAAAGTTGTGAAAGTAAATGGTCGTTTGGCGGGTGTCAATTTAGAGCAATTTCGTTGATTGGTACTGATTAAAGAGGTCTTAATAAACGTTAGAGGGTTAGTCAGATCAGTGAGATCAGTTAGAGTACAAGTTAACCATTGAAATATAGAAGGAAAAATTCACTACTCAAAAATGGTGGTCGTTGTAGCAAATTGATTGTAATGACTGGATGGTCATTTAGAGAGTTTTTACTGTAGTTCCATACACAACACTGTTGCGGTAATTTCCCTTATATTTTTTAAAACATAAGTCTCCATTGCTGTTTATTTTAGTCATATTTTTTACACTGTTAATCTCTTGCACTCATTCTGAAGTTCTAGTAAGATTGTTATGCTAAATTCTTTGTTTAACTTTTAATGCTCTTACAACAATTGTAGTACAATAATTGTGATCTCTAACAGAGTAATTGGTTTTTTATTTGCTTTATATTTTACAGCCTGTGCCTTTTTGATTGGGAAACAAGCAAATTTGTTGAATTGATATCCCTCGCCAAATAAACTTTGTTTATTGCTTGGTGCAAATCCCTTAATATACAGTATTATCATTAAGTTAAGGCTAATAATTAATAGGTAATTATTAAGTGTAGGATAATTGTATTTATGAAGTTCAATTCTCCTTATTGATATGTAAATATCCATGAAATTTCATGTTGAAATCTTACAGCGTATCTGAGATAAAGCTCTGAAAAGTTTCATCATACATACACAACAAATGGCAATTACTCTTGTTTAAGAAAGTGAAAGGCTATGGTTCTTAAGCATTGCACTTCTCCTCATTAATATCAACACACCCATGAAGTTCCATGTTGAAATCTTGCATGGTATCTGAGATATAGCCCTGAAAAAAAAATCTTCAAACCATCATACAAAAAAGAGCAATAACTCTTATTAAATAAAGTGTAAGGTTATGGTTCTTGTGCATTGTACTTCTCCTCATTGATATCTATACACATATGAAGTTTCATGTTGATATCTTACATATATAGTTTCTGAGATATGGCCCTAAAAAGTTTTGAGACAGACAGACTGATGGATGGACTGACAAGCCCAATTGAGGCGGGGATAAAAAAGCGCGATAGACCATGAACTTGGGAAAAATTAAACATTAATGATATGATTATAAATAACTGTGTTCCAATTGTTTATAAGTGCATGTTTCACTTCTTTCTAAAATTATTACAAAGTGATAGAGAATTAAATTGATGTAAAATAATCTCAATAAACCAATTATTGTATTTATTGAAAAAGTTTGGCATATTTTGGGAAATTTTGGTCTGATTTTTTTGGGAAAATGTTACTTTTTGCCATTGGGAAACAGCCTTTTTCACTTTTTGCAATTGGGAGACAGCCTGTAAAAGGCTGTAATATTACAGGCTGTAGTTTTGAGAAAACAAGAGCACCTTATAGCGGGCGCCAACGCTCGGCTGCGGGTGCAGTTTTGAATAAATGAAAGCTTGTCAAAAGTTTTATATTAGAGGTCACAGTGACCTTTACCTTTGACCCAAAAATGGGTGTGGCATGTAGAACTCATCAAGGTGCAGCTACATATGAAGTTCCAAAGTTGTAGGTGGAAGCACTTAGATTTCAGAGCCAATGTTAAGGTTTTAGCACGGCAGACACCGAGTTGGCTATGAAATTACCTCGGGTTTTCTCCGAAAACAGCCGAGCTAAAAATCACTGAGGGTACATGAGAGTTTACAATATTAGTCATTTTGCATCATTCGTTAGTTTCATTTATACTGGAAGTTTGAGGGACAACATAAATTTACACCCTTATAGTGGTGCTCTTTTTACTATATATATGTTGTAGAATTACTGAAAGGTTACATTAAATATTAAGTTACATATCATTGTCAGGAAGAATAACTTTTTGGTCAAAGCAAGTGATATTTTATGGCACTAGTCTGACTGGACACGTAGATTGAAACATTAATGCTCTGGGGATTCAAAGTGATCACAGCATGGTGCCAGTCCACAAGAATATAACACATGGGATTAGAGAAAAGGGGGAAAATAAAAATGGCCACCTACAGGGCATGAAACATAGCACTAAACATTCCAATAACACACTATTATTTGAAGCTCAAATAAGACATCAATACTTGGCATACTTTTTTCCCCTTTTTCAGCTAAAAATTCCCCCCTCCAAAAAATATTTTTTTTTTTATACCTTTGTTGCCAGATGGTATTGTACTATTAACCTTTGATTAAATGTATACTTATGTAAATTACATTAAAATATAGCAATTTTAAGTGTTGAATGGTTGGTGAAAGGATCTTCTAAAATTCCCCTTTTCGCCCAATACGATGCGAAATTCCCCCCTCTAAGGGCCCCGGCCCCAATCCCCCAAAGTGTAGCAAGGGCCCTGATACACTATGAGAAAATAAATGATGTCCATTTCAAGTTGGATGTCTTTTTCCAAATTCACATTATGTGGTGTTCAATGCTGATCGCAACTTACCATGACATACGAGTCAGGTACATATCCCTCCTGGCCCGTCTCGTCTCTCACCATGATCCAATGCTCATCATACCTCGAGACAAACACCACCAGCGACTTGCGACTGATGGTCAACTCCTTACCCAGGGGGCTGTTAACATTGCCTTGGTAACTGTACTTCATCATCAGCTTCTGGCCAGGTTTCCAGAAACTCACTTCCTCTGAAAATTTGTAAAAAGAACGCTAAATTATTAATTAATCAGAGCATTTTTTCTTTTTACAGAATGGCCATTTTTTCACAATTTTGACAAGTTGGCGACTCAAATTTTCACAATTTGTAAAGTTCACGATTCAAATGTTCAAAATCTTCAGAGTTCAAGACTGATTTTCTAACAATTTTGAAAAGTTGGAGACCTATTTTATTTCACAAATTGATGGACAAACACCGCAGTAAAAAATACAGAAAAAAGACATGTTAATGTTTGAAAATATTTTATTACTTTTAACTTGAATGGCCTTTTCAGATATATCAACATGGCTTTTAAATATTGAACGAACTCTGAAAATATATAGACAGGTTGTTTTTTTTTACTTTGCATAGCCTCTGATACTTTCAAGAAAGGTGGTTTAACCTTCAAGGCTTGTATAGCCTCAGTAAATTCTGTATAACTTAAACTTTGCATAGACTGGTGATCATAAGGTATTATGAACATTGTACAGCACAGGCTGAATACAGACCCCAATCTTAAATTTAAATGACTATATATCCTACAAAAAGGTTTCTTCATATCTGCATATTTTTTTCCCATTTTTCTGTCCAAAGTTTCCAACAAAGCAAAGCATCTCTGTCCGACCCTTAACCTAAGCAGGAAGACCATGAAGATTGACACCTGCTTTAGCTTGACGCAAGGCTTCTGGTCTCTTCAGAGGGGTGCTCCAGTCTTTCAGTGCAAAGATGCCACGACCACATGGCCCTTTGTATGTACCTGGATGTAAGCTCATCTTGAACAAGGTCCTGCAATACAGAAATAACATGCTCGTCAGTGTTTGTAAACAACACCCTCAAGTAGATTGTTAGGTTGGTAAGTTGTTCATGTGCAGCTAATCAGTGAATCACTGACGTGTGGGACAAAATAATATCAAACAGATTTTAGCCCAAACACTGTATTCTCGCGCTACTAAAGGAATAATCATTCAAATCTAAACCAATTCAAATATTGTAACGTTAGTAAAGTGCCTGATCTGAACAATAATTAAAAAAAGTGGTTTGCAACTCAAAAAAGTAAAACAATAACAGTCATGTTACCATTACCGGATCAGTAGCTTAATAAAGTTGTTCTGGTGAAAAGAAATAAATGTTTTGAGACTTCTTTTACACCTGTTTGATTAAATATTACCTTTGCTTACTAATTAAGCGCATAGTATTTTTTTAAGCGTTTTTGTGATACCTTCGTTCGCCTCAGAATTCATGCATTAACAGATCAGTTGTAGCCATAACGGATCACGTGATTGAAACCATTCAGGAGGGCATCTAACACACTATTTGAACTGTTGAAACATGAACTGTGTTGTTTACAATGACCAAGTAACATTGCCAGTTATAAATTATATTCATTTTATTTGTTATTTAATGTTTTCTATATGTATTATTGTATCTACACTTTACGCATGACGTTCTTGTGTGAATTATCTGTTGAAATTCCTAAATAGATCAAACAGATATATGCATCTTATAATCCATGTAACTTGTTTTAATCATATCTAATCATCGATATTGAACATGGAACATAAATAAAACATTGTGATTGAAATCATTTATTGAAAGAATCAACAAGATTTGCATATATTATCAATACGCATATTATCACGCTTGATCCGTTATTGCCCTTATTCTTCATTTCATTTAAGGTGTTGCAAAAAGCTTAAACACAAATCAAAACTGAAATGGACTTTTGCAGGCAGAATGACTACTAAATAGCCTTTAAATTAATGCGTAAACTTCTTACTTTCAAACAGATTTATAGCATGTGGCCGCAAATAATGTTCAACCTCGATTTGGAAACGAGATGGAAGTCAACAAAGTCGTATTTACATGTCAGCAAAACACATCAAAATGTTTGACAAAGAGTAGCTCCTATTACACCTCAATCAATTTGTTTAAAAGAACAGGCCTTGAAGATGCTGTGTGCAAAAAATCATCTTAAACTGTCAACTATTTGTCGCGATACGCATTCGTGAACATCAAAGTGATCCGATTTGGGTAATGATCCGGTAATGGTATAACTTGACTGTATAATAATGCCTGAGCAAAGCGACTGCAAGCAGAAGGAAGCAAAAACAAAATAAAAAAGTTGACTACATTTTATTTATTTCAAGATGGATTTTTAGTACATTTATGTTCACCATCATATTCAATACCGCGAGAATAGCCGATCGCAAGTCAACTTTTTAGTGTCATCATGATAAATGCACAGGTGGTTAGCGTGTGGCTATGATATTAATAAGTGAAAACATCATTTTGAATGATAAATAATCATATTATAACAAAAAATTATCTTTTCTGACAAAAATAATTTCACCATCAAATATATATATAACAAGGTATACAACTCGAAATCATCCGAAAACGGGGTGCATCGTTTTGAACAGCCATTACTCTATCAATTTTGCAGCGATTTTCACGATCTCGGTCTTATTCAACGCAGAAATGAGTTTCCTTTCTGTAAATGAATATGTCTTGCAATATTTTTACAAATGCTGGGTCAATTTTTAAGAAATAAAACAATACACAACTCGCATCAGGTTGTTTTTTTACTAAGAAAGTGACGCCGATAGTCGGATACAATTTCCCCTGTAATAATATCATTTTTTACCAAAACATACCGTTGTTTAGCATGTATTTCAGTTTTAAACCAATTATTGATAATTTTGATTGCTTAATTATCCATCGCAATACTAGCTCATTGGTGGTGGTCGCCAAAACACATTAAAATAGAAATAAGCATCTACGGAGTTGGATTAGAATGTGTAGTTTGCGGTTCCTGTTAATTTTTGCAAAGTTATGCGGAACATTTTGCACTTTATCCTGTTAATGTTGGTAGAAGAATCCTCAAACTAAACATGCTTACATCTGAGTCGTTAAGGGCATGCTATATAACGTAATGGATAAAGGGAAGTCACTCTAAATGTCATTTGTGTTTGTTAACGTTTTTTTAATGATTTTGACAGAAAACTTCTTTATTGTAATTTGGAAAAATTTCATCTAGATTTGATTGGGAATGGGGCTGTTTTTTTTGCTTTGGGAATGCCTCCATTTTCCGGAGACGCAGACAGTGGTGAAAAACTCCTGAAATCAGAGTAGATGAGTTATAGACATTGATTAAAACAGTTTATATTTTTTCCCCAACTATGTCTCTTTCACCCTCTATTTTCCCCTTTCACCCTGCGTCCAGCGTCTTCCCCTTTGTCTAAAAGAAAAAACCTGCGCATGACTCAGTTGACACTGATCAGGCAGTATTTATGAATGGAATCTCTAGTTGTATAGACACACCTCCGCATTGGACCAATGAAATCAATCGTGTGTTTAAAATGTCAGTTGAAATGTATGTAAACAAAGGTTTCAAACGGCGCTGAAAAGTTAGTTTTGATGCATAATGTACGGGCAAGCACGGTAATAATGTTTTTTCATACGTTTTATTAAATTATGGTATCGAGGTTTGTGAACTTTGCAGGGACATTCAAAATGATGTTTTCACTAACTAATATCATAGTCATAGCCACACGCTAGTCAATATAAATTGCCGCCTTAAGAGTCTTTTGATGATTTTTTCTTTGGCAGACTCTTGGCGTCAATAGTCCACTCTATCTTTTTAATAGCGAGAGTTTTCCTTCTTTGTCTATATTGATGCGCTAGGAATTTGGTGCGCAACATTCAAGCCCCGATATCAGACAGTTAATATCAACGGATTGCAATAATATTTACATACCTGTGTAGATAATTCATTTCTCAATAATGTTCCGTAAGAATTATGTAATGACTCTTTCAATTTTGCACGCCTGACCAATTTAAATCAACACACTACTCACATTTTCAATTCCAATCGCTGTGCCCGCTGTATACGGCAGGTAGATTTTAATCGATAACGCAGCCTATTTCACCGTATGCCTTCTTCTGATTGGTTGATATTTAAATATTTCATAACATGGCGAGAGGTCAGTGATTGTATTGCGATTTAAGCAGAAGTTTAACTGAAACAAATTATGCCTTTTTACTTCAATTCGACGCTATTTGAGGTAAAAATGGACTAATTAACTAAAACTTTATGAGTTGGTTATGTTATTTTGCAATTTTAAGCATATTGATATATAAATAGTATTGTATTTAATTTTCGTTATGGTTTTTGCAGACCGGAGTTTCAGCGTTCAGATTTATTCTGAACGCGAATTATTTCAGCTAAGCCACACGCTAACCACCTGTGAATAAATGTTGAAGAAAATTTCTGATAATAAGATGCGTTTGAAAAATTTGTGTTTTAGTGTAAACTATATTCAGTGTGATTCATTTAAGAAATTGAATTAAAAGGAACTGAAAAGCTTCCCATTATAAACAAAAACTGCACCAGAAACGCAAAACGCGTGGTTTACCTTTTTGACTTATGGCGGGAAATAGCTTTATACACTTCTTATTGAAGAACTATGTGTCGGATCGGTCACACAGAAAATCGGTTCTTTTGTTTATTCGAAACGTTAGATTTTCAAAACGTAAAAAACTGAACACCAGCTTCCATCAACCCAGTGAATAAAGAGGCGATAAAAACAGAATATTCAGGGCTAACAGAAGTACGGGTGAGTGAAATTCTAAATGCTTCCTTATTCGTAGGGGGTAGAAATTTCCCCACGATCTTAAACCAAAACAACTATGTTACTGTTTTTAAGGGTTCCTACACCGTGTTTTGGTATTTATGTTTATTGTTTATGATTACCGGTATATGTGTGTTTCCCTTAGGGAGCAAGTAAGGCTAACGTTCCAATCTGATAATGCTGTCATAAAAATATGGTTGGAATAAGTTGGTACCTGCATTGTAGAGTAACACTGACACTGACATAAGAGAAACAGATCTAAAAAACTGCAAAACGTGTATTATGTTCGTGTGTGTAAGTTTTGCTTATATAAGCGATTTTGTGATCTCGCGAATGGAAAGCCTTTACAAATAAGCGAGAAAATTGTTTTGATCAGCTAGAATATGTTATCGTGCTCATGTTTAAAATACCAACTTATATAAACGTATGTGGTAAAGTAATAAACTTTAATATGCAGTTATTCATAATAAATGTTATAAAACATGTCTTATATCTAAAGATATTCATTAACAATCAAGCGATACTGTGTTACATTGCTGACACGTTAGTCCAATTATGTATCTTCCAGTAAGTCATATTTCAAGCTTGATGATTCAAATTCAGAAAAAAAGCGTACACCATGGAGAGAAATAACAATTTGGACATAGACACATACTGAACATATTTATTTGTTAATGAGTAATCATCGTTTGAATTGGAAACAAAATTGAGGGTTACAGATCGACGCAAACATATATACCAACTTTGAATGTTTCTTTGTTTAAAATTTCGTGAACACACGGCGATGGCTTATGAAAATTATAACAAGTCCAATGTATAATAAGTTCAATGTATAACAACTTAAATGTACTGCGAGCCGCGTTCCGGGAAAACTGGGCTTGGTGCATGTGCGTAATGTGTCGTCCCAGTATAGTCCACACAGGCTAATCTGGGACGACATTTTTCACTTTTATAGTATTTTTAATTGTTTAGTATTTAAACGTCCATTCTTAGCGAAAATAATGGTTTGGCTTACAGTTTAAATAGCCCGAGCGGACTTCAAAGGTGCCCGTTTCCGGTACATGTGGGTTTTGTTGGTGGTCACCATGGTGTAGTATATGCACCCACTCGAGGGTCATTAATAATTTACCAATCCATTTTTGAGCGATTGACAAACAGATGTGTAATTGAACAAGGGTGATAAGTTCAAGAAATAGTTTTGTACAGTTTCCACCTGCGTGGATAAACAAATTATGATCTCACTTGGGTGGGACGGTCTCAAAATACTGTGTATGAGATAAGACACGTGTTCTTCGGTGACTTCCCCCTTCTGGCAAGTTTGTGTTCAAAACAGGCAAGTGCGGAAAATGTTGATAGATGCTAAAAGTTGCTCAACTTTGGGCTTGAATATCTGACGATCAACGACATTTTTTTTTTAATCGCTACGGTCAAATTGAAGATAATTGTTTTAATATTGGATTCAGTTATTAAAGTTGTTCCTTGGATGAGTTGTGAGATGCCCGGACACGTTTTTCCAAGATATATGAAAAATGGTTGTTTTCTTGCCTGATCGGGCAATTTTTCAATCAATATTTCCCGATCGGGAAAGTCAAAAGGGGATTCCTCAACTTTCCCAATCGGGCAAGATCCCCGACTGGTACAGGTTTGGTTTACCCCCGCTTCAACAAACAACACAACATCACACCAAAATTAAATACATTTCAGTAACCATTAAATGACTGGTAATTGCAGCTACAAAAAATCGTCCCAACTTTCGTGAATGTAGCAATCAAAATAGGTAGCAGTGCTGGGACGCACTCCGGGTCCTCACATAATACAGCCCAATGCGCCTAGCGAGGTCCTCCTACATTTCGATATACACGCACTATAGTCTGAACCAACCTGCGTCTCTACTGCGATGTATGGCTATACCGGTGTTTAGTTAGGATGTGGGCGTAGAGTACATGTGGGCGACCGGACAAATATTTCTCACTTTAACTATGAGCCGCGCTCTGGAAAAAACCGGGCTTACTGCATGTGCGTAGAGGAACGTCCCAGATTAGCCTGCGTAGATCGCACAGGCTTATCAGAGACGACACTACCCGTATTTTAGTTTGAAATTAGAACAGACATAATTTAAACCAAAAGATCCATAACAGCTGAAAGAGTCGTCCCCGATAAGCCTTTGCGGACTGCAAAGTCTAATCTTGGGCGACACTTTGCGTTTGTTGCTTTGTTGTTTTCAACAACTTGCATTTACGAGGGTAAACGTTGGAATTTTCGCAGGCAGGGGTGGTAAATATACAAACAGGCACCTGCACATATTTCTGATTGATGTGCGAACAGTCTGCATTGGGATGTTAACTAATAAGTAGAGAGGTGTGTAACCTACATGCCCATGAGAACAATTAGAGGACCTAGGGCAAAGTCCAACGCAATATTCAGACATATATAACCTCTTAATGACTGCCTTTATTGTGTAATTTAATGCTATCAAAACTCTAACCTGTTCGATTTCAGACGGTGTCAGCATCGATTTAGCATGTACGTTGATGAGATGTTATTACAGCATCAACTATTTGAGTCGCGTTCTGAGACAATCGAGCATAAAGCATGTGCGTAAAGTGTCGTCCCAGATTAGCCTTGCAGTCCGCACAGGCTAATCAGGGACGACACTTTCCGCTTTTTATGGCATTTTACGTTTAAATTAAGTCTCTTCTAAGCAAAAATCTAATTTAGGCGGAAAGTGTCGTCCCTGATTAGTCTGTGCGGACTACACAGGCTAATCTGGGACGACACTTTACGCACTTGCATTATGCCCAGTTTTCTCAGAACACGACTCATTTAAGTAGACAGCTATAAACAGACCGACGTGTATACGCCAGCTTTATGTGGGCACAAGTTAACAAATCAACTTTGCAAGACAAAGTCTAGAGCAAATAGATTGAATAAGCCAAAAATATGCTTTGTTAGTAATGACATATCATAAAACGCATGTTGTGTCAAAAAATTGTTTAATCCAATACTTATCTTATGTTTTTATACCGTATATTTTCTTCAGTATTACACGGGCCTATCCACTTCTTTGATAAATACTATACAGGCTTTTGTTCTAAAGTGGCGATGTATTCGAAATCACGTCAACCCTTTATGTACGTTCTCTTTACTTCAGTTCGTATTGATAGAGAAAACGCGTAGCGTATCTTTAATTTATTGCCAACACGTACTGGATACACCACACACACCACATGTAAAACGACATAAAACAAGTGAATAACGTAAACATCATAGCAAAGTGACATTCAATTAATACACGCCGCATGCAACGTTTACGAACGTTAAGAACGACGTTTAATTAGGAGCTGCGAATCAACTACAGATCAACGAAAAAAATGCTTCTTCATAAAATATTCTTAGGCAAGGTGGCATGAATAAACATAGTTACTTGCCAAAAAAAATGAAATTTCTCACCAACTGTATATACACTATACTACTCAAGTACTTTTTCAGATCATTCATACTGACACACGCACTTATATCAAGACAAGATATTTAATTACAAGACAAGGCGAGCGTTGTATTCGAGATTAATACAGAGTACATAATCTAGAAAATAGTGTTCATAAACACAAGTTATCAGTGGTCAATTCGTTCGGGTAATGCGTTGAACAGAAAGACACAAATCTTTAGATCGAATTAATTACACTGTACAGACAAAATACAATGTACAGACAAAGTAGCATGTATATGTAAGTGATGCATGCATTGATTTTAGATGGTAACATATTGTCTTATATCTATATCAGGTTTTATGTATCTTGCTTCATTAACAAAGCAGAATTAACCGATCCCATTAGTGGACAGAATTTAGATTCTGATGGTCTAACGTAAAATCTTATAACGGGAAATGTATAATGTATGTATATAAATGAAACCATATAGCAGTGTAACGCAATTTTATCATTTTTAAAATAATATTTTGTGGTCAGTAATAAAAGTAATGGATAGGAATATCTCTTTTAACGGAGTATAGGAGTTTCAATATCAGACTTACTAGGAAGATTCTCCTAAACTTCGCAATACACATCCCACATCTCGACACATGTATCATCGCAACTTTCATCACGGACGTCAACAATGACAATGACAAATTACTAAACTGGCAAACATGTATTTTGGTTTGCATATGATAAACAATATTAACCTGGTCTGTAAAGGAATGGAACGAACACATGAGCGTACTCATAATTCATGAAGCATATCTTCTGATATGTTCTGCGTCTGAATTAACCAACACATGAGCGTACTCATTATTCATGAAGCATGTCTTCTGATATGTTCTGCGTCTGAATTAACCAACACATGAGCGTACTCATTATTCATGAAGCATGTCTTCTGATATGTTGTGCGTCTGAATTAACCAACACATGAGCGTACTCATAATTCATGAAGCACGTCTTCTGATATGTTGTGCGTCTGAATTAACCAACACATGAGCGTACTCATAATTCATGAAGCATGTCTTCTGATATGTTGTGCGTCTGAATTAACCAACACATGAGCGTACTCATAATTCATGAAGCATGTCTTCTGATATGTTGTGCGTCTGAATTAACCAACACATGAGCGTACTCATAATTCATGAAGCATGTCTTCTGATATGTTCTGCGTCTGAATTAACCAACACATGAGCGTACTCATAATTCATGAAGCATGTCTTCTGATATGTTCTGCGTCTGAATTAACCAACACATGAGCGTACTCATAATTCATGAAGCATGTCTTCTGATATGTTCTGCGTCTGAATTAACCAACACATGAGCGTACTCATAATTCATGAAGCATGTCTTCTGATATGTTGTGCGTCTGAATTAACCAATACATTTTAAGACTTATGTCTAAAAAAGAATATTTTTTGAATTGTTTTTTAAATAGTAGTGTACCGTTCAACACGATATGAACTTTAATCCCTTTAATTACACGATTCTTTATTTGGAACAATTAATTGTTACATAAGAAACTTGTATAGAATGTATATGTTCAAAGGCTAAACGTAATTTTCTTGGTTCCACGTCTATTCTTCATTCGCAAATCTAAGAATGGCTTGTTGAATACGTCCCCAGATGTACACAGTAACCGAAAATACGTGTTTTTTTTGCATACATTCATGCATGCCATTGGTTACCGTCCATGAAGTCAGATTGCGATTCCCCATAAGGAGAACGCAGACACTAAAGGTCAACCAACGCGTTTTAACCCATTTAAGCCTAGTGGACTCTCCCATCTTCTAAATTGGATCAATTTATTTCCAAAATTAGGGATGCCTTGTATATTTATTTCTATATTTAGAATATTTGTTACAGAAATTCCTTTAAGCAAACAGCGCAGACCCTGATGAGACGCCGCATCATGCGGCGTCTCATCTGGGTCTACGCTGTTTGCCAAGGCCTTTTTTTTAGACGCTAGGCATAAATGGGTTAAGAATGCATAACAAAGAGATGAATAAAACTTCTATGGTAAAGTTAACAATATAGTATTATAATATTGTAATATAATATTGAAGATTGAGAGCGCTCCATTTTGCGGAAAGTCTTGGTCATCTGTTAAACTTAGACGATGAAAACAATACATACACTCCAACATAGATATTCTCAAACATTGAAAGCCATGATACGTCTTTGTCTGCATTTGTTGCAATTTAATGAGTATAATATATTTTTAAATGTTTCATTTTTCCCAAAATATATATATACCATGTCAACCTATATTCAGCACAACTAATGTATATTCTTTTGTGTTATGTTTTCTTTAATTGACATGGCGCGGATGACTTATGTAGAGCGAGATTAAAGCAAATGACGTTAACGTCAAAACACAGTGACATTTCATTAATAAACGCCATATAGAACGTACGCAAACATTAGCAAAGACGTGCGGACAGGAATTGTAAACCCACAGCACATCACATAGTCAACATTTCTGCATCAAATATTCTAGGTAGGGTAACAACAATAGACTTTCTAGTTAAGTTGAATTCTTCGTTTAACAACGGCTCTGATTGTTCGGGTCTTTTTGGTTTCATTCGCCGCAATTCTGCTTTTACGTTGTCCTATAACATTAATGTTATTGTTGGTGCATATAATAAACATTCACAATTTGGGCTAACGTTTATTGTGTGTTTCACAGGTATACATCAAATTCCTTCAAAAACGTCACTGTATTTGCTAATAATATCTTGGTATTCGGTTTGATTTATTGGAAACATAGAATGGATAAGTTTAAGCATGTGTGTTATCCGAGAATAGTTTGACGTTTTCATAAACATCCTGAACTTAATCAGGCATTAACCTGGTGTTAATTGGATATTCAGTGTAACTTATGCGATTGGTTGGATAGAATGTCTAATTAAAGTGGCCCGTTATGCCACATGTATGGTACACTGTTAATGAGGGCCAATTGCTCACAGGGAGCCAACATATCAAACAATAAAAATCTAGAATCTCTATCAGGAGATAAATTCTTGTTCTTACAATTTCTTTTAGAACAAAAAACTTACTATAAACATACAATGATTGAAACTGGGATCACCGTCTATAAACGGTCCATGCAGTAGCATTGTGGTTTAAACCGGTCACAGGACTTGCGATTTAAAATGATCGGGGGATGTGTTTTAAAAGTTACAAGAATAAGCCAGTTCAGCATTTTCCCACAGTTATCACTATTTGTAATTAACTTTAGTGGTTTGAACTTCTGCTTTGCTATTGTCTTTAAAGGGGCCTTTCCATAGATTTTTGCATGTTTTGAAGTTTTTCATTAAATGCTTTATATTGATAATTGTAAACATTGGAAATAAAAGGCTCCAGTAAAAAATCGAGAATAAAACTAAAAAAAAAGAAAAAAAAGTAACCCTCAACTGGGCTCGAACCACTGACCCCTGGAGTCCTGGAGTACAAAGTATGTACCATTTAAACCACTCGGCCATCTGAGCTCATGCAATGTAGAAAGCATTTTATTCTTTATCTATCGTTTCGCGTTGCAACGGTTTATAACTTTCAGGGTTTTAAATCGTCAAAAAGATGCATATATTGGCTATTTTAGAGCATGGTAAATGTTCAGTATTACTGTTTCCTCACAAATATAATAACTTTAACGAAAATTTGCGAACCTGAAACAACTTCTTTTAATTTTTTCAATTTACCATAACGTGAAAAGGCCCCTATAAGATGGCATTCACTGGCTTTTTGGCCACAGGCCATACACTTCACTTGCCCATGAAGCCTATATGCACGACGTACGTCCATTACTTACTGGAATTTGGTGTACTTAAATATTCTCCCCATCTGCTGGCATTTTCTCATGCTTCAATGCCAACAATTATCAACAAGATTGATGATTGAATCTTATCTTGTTTCCCTTTAAGTCAACTTGCTTTTGAGCACAATTCATTTTGCAAGAAGAAAATCTGTTTCCAGTTGATTGCGCGGGCACAAACATCGTGTAAAACACATAAACATTGTATAGAGATGAAAATACCGGTAGTAGGAATACAAGGCGTCATTGCAATGTCAAATAAATAATGCAACCGAAAAAGACCGAGAAATGAGTCTTTTAAAGGAATGCTAATGAACGGTTAATAAATAACCTTGTAGAGTCGATCATGAAAACCGTGCTAAAACAAGGAAATAAGCTAATAATTCCAAAAGCAGTATGGCGAAAAATATTCGACTATATAAATGAGTCACTCATCGTAATTGTTAAATGGAAGACAATCACATGCAAGATAATGTTTTCCGGGAATAAATTTGTCCAAAGAAGACAAGGTCTCACGTGTCACTCCATGTTGTGTTCGTAAATTATTTAAATTAACCTATTTATGCCTAAATTGATCCAATTTAGACGGATGGGAGAGTCCACTAAACATAAATTGGTTAATCACAAAGACACAATCACTTGACAACATTTATTATAGCATTTTCCCCCATACATCTCTGTAATCGAATTAAGATGACAATGAACGAATGCTTCTTATATATGTTGTCAATTGCTTGTTACCGTGTTATTAATAAGAATGATAAAAGAACACAATCAATTATATTGGCAATACTATTTATCTCCACAACTGCTATTATACATATTAATTGTCCTTCTCTCATCCATACTAACATAGTTTGGTGTGTTAGTTTGGGCATCCGTTTCGTTAGAATTCAGAAGATATTTGACATGGCAACTCTTAAATTGACTTTCTTGAGAATTGAAACATTTCCACCACCTTAGACGAAGAGCATAGTAATATATTTGAGCCGCGCCATGTGAAAATAGGTCTTATATTATATGCGGTGAGCGTAGCTCCAGCCCAGCAGGTGCATCCGCAATGTTTGGTCAGAAGCTAACCTTTCTACTTATGGGGCCACGTAACCTTTCGTGACTTTATAACGCGCATGGTACATCATGACCAGATTAAGCGAATGGGGGAGGGGGGTGGGTGGTGGTCTGGAGCTACTTTGGCCTCATTTGCAATAAGACACACGGAAACGAATCATATATGAATGCAATGTCTGTGCATCACAGCCGTTTTAATCTGCGTTTGCCACGTGTTCATGTAATTTCATTTTTATGAATAAGGCACGAACCACATTAATACTCTATTATTTAATTGTAATTAACGACCTGAAGTCACAATCGTTACGACTTTTACGAGCCATGTCTATTTATAAAAGGCTCGGTCAATGCGTACGCATATTTTCAAGCAAATTATAAGTATTGAATAGGTTAACCGTTGAATCGTCAAAAAACATGCGCGTGGAATTTGTGGAAAATATTATGCGTGTTAGTTCAGACATGTATAAAACATCTCAAAGGTTTTACATTTTGTACATTATACGTATCACTTTACCATGTTACTTCAAGAATCGCGTTGATGACTTCACAGATGTCGAGAATCTGGTATAGTGCTCATACGCCAAACTGTTAAGGAATACTGATGACAAATGTGAGCGGTAGCACAATTGGAAAAATGAGCCGTGCTCTGTGAAAATGGGGTTTAATGCATGTGCGTAAAGTGTGCGGACTGCACAGGCTAATCTGCGACGACACTTTCCGCATAAACTAGATTTTTGCTAAGAAGAGACTAAAATAACAACTGCACTAGCTAATCTGGGACGACACTTTACGCAAATGCATTAAACCCGTTTTTCACAGAGCACATCCCAAATATATATGCTGTGCTCTGTGAAAACCGGACTTAATGCTTGTGCTTGAAATGTCTCCTCAGATAAGTTTTTGCCGTCCGAAAAGGCTAATCGAAGGCGACACTTTCCGCTTTATTGAAGTATTCGTTGAAAGGAGTCTCTTCTGAACGAAATTCCAGTCTGAATTGAAAATATAGCGCAAAGGAAAATCCAATGTGAAACATGAACGTTTAGATGTAATCAAGCATGAGAGACGTCTGGAAAGATATGTCCTCCATAAGTCTGTTTCATTAGTTTTGAAGCACCCCTGTCTTTTTTGCCCCATGCAGTCAATGCAGCCTTTTTAACGCATTTCATTGGAGATTCCATCCAACTCATCGAATCATTACTGCTTCTAAAAATGGTTAACACATTTATGCCTAGTGGACTCTCCCATCCGTCTAAATTGGATCAATTTATTTCCAAAATAAGGGATGTCTAGTATATTTATTTCTATATTTAGAATATTTCTTACAGAAATTCCTTTAAGCAAACAGCGCAGACCCTGATGAGACGCCGCATCATGCGGCGTCTCATCTGGGTCTACGCTGTTTGCCAAGGCCTTTTTTCTAGACGCTAGGCATAAATGGGTTAAGGTAATTGAACGGGGTCCTAAGCAAACTTTCTAAATAAACAGTAATACTTTTAATAGTTTTTTCTGTCAAACTTGCTGATTTTTCTATTCCGCAGTAAACGCCAAATGTATTTCTTCTGAAAACTACATCTTATTTAAATTGTAAATTAGCTTCACGTTTGATCAATTCTTTACAAAGGTGTGAATCTTATATTACTTGCTTGCTACCACAATTGTCATCAGCTGGCAACTTTCCGTCAACGCGAACAGATATATTCTTTACAAAATTATGCAGCATAACATTCAATACTTCCTAGCAAATGTCGATCACTGTAAGCTATATTACGTCTTCACGAATCATGCCCGAATGAAATTGACTTTCCTCAGAAATACAGGTTCAGGACGACAGCTTTACTATTTGTAAGACGTTTTATTGATGCAAATATAATTTATTATCACAGTTGAGAACAATGTATTACATCGGCATTGTTTAAAGTCTATTATGCTTACTAATGATACACTGTTCCGTATAAAACAATTAATGAAAATGAGTCATCAAGGAAATATTGCACATACATTATAAAATATTTGCTATAATTTCATTCGCTTGATGTTTAATCTGACCAAATCCAAAAATGCATATGTTATTTTCATATATGGAAAAATGGAAACTATTTTTAATGAATAACAAAAAACCCAACAGATTTTGAAATTTGAAAATTCAAAATTGTTTTATGGCACGAATATAAGTAAAAATGCATTTTACATTTAAAAACTACATAAAAACACCAGCATTAAAACAATAATATACCAATAAAATCACTTAACGCACACATAAGTCTAGAGTTGTAAATCTAGAGTTGTTAGTCCAGATACATGGATTTTATTCATACATTAAAACAAGAATTAAGAGATTGGTTATTTGTAAGATAGTTTACAATTTAGAATTAATGCTAAAGATGAAACTTTTTGATGAACTGTATACTTGTAAATCTTGTTATGTAAGAAAAACTTTTCGTTGTAGCCTTGCATATTGGCTTAATCATTATTTTAGAGTTTTGAGAAACTAAACCACAAGGGCGTTAATGGGGACAGGAGCAAACAGTCTGACGTTTATTTATTTATACACTCGGAAGTATGACGTTAGACTAATTGATGTTGTCAAGTTAATTATGAAACATGATGGACAGTTGCGTCACTGAAAATAGCGATCTAATAATAATACGTGTTTTTACAGGCAATAATGAGTATCGTTAGCGACGTCCAGTGAAAGTTATTGGGTCCATTTCAAACCATATACCTAAATGGTTATTGAAATATGACAGTTACACTTCTTTGACTGACACATTTAGGTTGGTATAATTCGCTTTATGTGAATTGTGGTACACAGACATCATTACATTGTATTGAGTTTATTTTTTTTCTAATCAATCTCAGATGTCCCTTGTTTTGCTCAAGATGTTACAGTTGTTTTTTTTTGTTTCATTAATACAACGGCAGTTGCGGAATATATTAAACACTAATAATATTATTAACTTCAAAGGTTACACATGTACACTGTTATGACATTCTTTCTTATTCTTTCATGAAGAAACATCAATGTTTTTGGACCTAAAGTAACTCATCAGCCTGACACAGGTGAGTAAAACATGTTTCAAAGACAACTACATTAATGATGTACTTCCTTTATCGTATAACTCGCCGACCGTAATTCTCGTGATATTGTTCCTTCTTGTGTCAAACTCGTTTCTTATTTGTTCGAAAAAAATGAATATTTATTGTTTCAATACATGAGCATATGTTAGGTGGGAATGACCTCGGGATGTTTTTTTCTACTTTTTAATGGAACCTTATACGATTTACTTGTAATATATGTTATTCTTCGTTGGCTACTACTACTACAATTTGTTTAACTATCTCTTTCCGAAGATTGGACGTACATGCCTAGTTTTGACAATGTGTTATTACCCCCCCCCCCCCCTCAAAAAAAAAAAACAAACAAACAAAACACTGCCATTTAACACACTGTAGCTTACCAAAAGTGCAGTTGAAGACGTCTCGCCCAATCTACAGGAGTGGGGGGTAAAAGTAAGAAGGATCCAGCTAGGCCTTTAAATGACACAATTTCGCCACTGACATAGTATGTCAAACAGTCATGTAAGGGTACAATTCAATTTACTCGCAATAAGCTAACATGTCAAATACATATGTCATTACGTCAATCTACCTATTAGATAATTGGTTTGTGCTATGTACAAAATTGCATAAACAATAACTGTTGGGTGTCAGATATATTACGGATCTAGTGATATTATATAGTTGGTTATGTCTATAAATAAACACTTATAATAATACAATATAATATAATGATATTGCTTAGTTGTAGTTACTGCTACTACAACGTCTACTACTACTACGTCTACTACTAATAATAATTATAATAATTATAAAAATTAAAAAATAAATAAAGAAAGAATAATACAAACAATAGTATCATAATTTTATAATATAATTATTATGATTATTATAAGGAGAAGTGAGCAAAAGGAGTCATTAAGGTCATTATCTTTTTGTGTGCATACATATGCATCCAGGCTAATTGGAAATACATTAGGTTAGGGCTTTAACTTGCAAACTATAAGCTAGTATAAAAGCTGTAAATCACCACGTTATGATGCAGCTAAGAATGTCCGGTTACAACAACTGAATTAAGTGTCTACAAAAGACGAGTATGAACGAATACACGTATATATCAAGCGCGCTATGAACTCTCCGACGGCTGTCAGACGTCAACAATCACGTTATTGTGACAGGCGTTAACGCGAGGAGTAAAGTAACGTACGTTCAGACGTTTGTTCAGACCGGCGGAGACATTAGTACAGTCAACTTGCCTCTTTGGATTTAGCAAAGTGGTCGTAGTCGCGAAGAAGGCAAGATGAAACTCACGGAATGGCTGGGTTTAATGTGCTTCTGTGCCGTCGGGGTGCAAGTCTCATACCAGATGGTTGCTGAATACAATTGTGAGTGTACTTGAATATATATTTTTTCATGTATGCATTATACGATGATCGCTGGGCGTGTAAATTTATCATTTATGTATATTTTCTCGGATAATGCCTTACTATTCGTGTTTTTTCTTGCAGACATACTCGTGTTCATAATTGTGCATTTATATATGATGAATCCATAAGATGTAAAATTCTTCTTACATAAGTTTTGTTGCATATTCTCTAGTTAGTATGCCAGAAAGTCATTTGTTTCTGTTGCATCAATTTATAGTTTAAATGTTCATTTATTTCATAGATTCAGACACGGTTTACAGTGAAATAATGATTTCAAGTCAGTCAAGTCATGAAATGGCTGTTATTGAAAGCCGTGTGACTTAAATGTTGAACCTCTAATAATATGCATACATTGTAAACAAATTTGTTTGCTCATGTAAGGACACACGTTGACAGTGTTATTTCTATTTCACAGTGCCTTTAAAGAACCAAAAGTAAAAAATATCACATTGCATTAAAGCAGCATAAAAGTAAGGAAGCAGCTTGCTATAGTAACACAAATTCAGTACACTTACCGTTTGTGTACATGTACGTTTAATTGCATATAGAAGAGTATAGAACATCACAAAAGGCCAAACACAGCACAACAACAGTTCAGTATCAGACAATGCAAACAGCAACTACATAGATACTATATGTTATGACATATATTGTTATGCAGTTCCAAGTTCCAAGGAAACATAAAGATTTATAGAAAATATTTTCTATAATAGATCAGCTGTAATTCCAAACTGTTAAATTGCTATACAAGTTCGATTGCCCTGCTATGTACTGCAGACTCTTAGGTATAAGCATTGCTAGCTATGATGAACAACTGTGTTTCATGGATTTAACATTCCAATACAACTGCGCTTGTAATGCCATTTACAGTGAAACACTTATTTGTAAGCATCGTAAAAAACTTTTAAATTCTAAACATTTTAGCTATGATGAACAACTGCGCCCGAGACGGTGGTTTCTGCATCAATGTCTTACCGCCACCTCCGCCTCCTCGGCGCGTACCGCAGAGACCGGGCACGCGCACACGTAAAGGCGGCCGACCTGGACCCGCCGGCGGCGCCGCCGGTAAACCCGACCCCAACTCCCTCGGACAGCAACACACGCGACTGCCCGCCAGTGTCGGCGGAGGTCCTGCCAATGCGAATACAGGCGCCGTCGGTGGTGCTTCTTCGCTTGGCGCTCCCTCAACACCCGCCCCCGCAAACGGCGGTCCTTTCTCAATATTTGATAATATGTTTGGACCATCAAATCCTAATGACCCATTCGGCGGAATGGGGGGAATGCTCACATGGTCCATGATGACACGAAAGAAGCGTCAGGTGGAGCCAGGAGAAGCGGCGGAGGTACCTAGGATTATGCCCGGAGAGAACATGATGACCTTTTTGAGCACTCACTGCCGGAAGTCCGAGTTTGATTTCGGTTGTCAAAGAACTGGTGGCATGTGCTGTTTGCCACACCTATAGAACATCGGCAGGTATAAAACGAATAATTTTATGCTTGGCGGATTCCTGTTTTCAGTACAATAATTGCAACCCTTGTTTCTTGTCACACTGACTTACTCTACCTAAATTCAAATACAGTATTGCGTTTTCTGTTTATATAAAACAATTTACCGTTGATCAATAAGCTTTTTTTTCTATTTTGATAGTATCCGATTCACATGTCAAGAGCATTGGTCGAAATCATATCCATACGATTCAGTTTTCAAATCTTTAAGTTCACCATTTAGTAATTCAGTTGTTTCTCATTCTTATATAACTGGCATGTTTGAACATTTCGCCTTATTGGACACAGTCAGAGCTCCATATAAGAGGCGTATCTGCGCACTTACGCATTGCAAAAAAAACGCATTAAAAAATCGTCCCAGTACGTAACCATACGCAATACAAATCTTGGTACGTATGTTAAATCGATTAAAGTGCGTAACCGGTTAAACCAATACTCCAGTTGAGTTTTTAGTGTAAGTTAACCTTTGAATCAAAAGAAAGTCAATCAAAATAAGCTTGTAATAATAAATTGCGGTCCGTCATGTTTGTGGATCAAAAAAGGGGCGTTTTACGCGACCAGCGGTTCCTGCGGGAATATTTTTAAAGAAAGTCTGTTCATATCTTCATTTTAAATTCATTCTGTTTGCATTTAATAATATAAATAACAAATAAAAATATTTCTAGATTAAAAACGCATTTTAATGTGTAAGTGTGCTATAGAAATGGAAAATACCCCTAAATATTCCTAAATAACCTTTATGGCTGAAACAAAGGAGTAAAATACGCTTTAACAATAATATCAGGGGGTGAAATACCCTTTAGACTAAATTCTATCTGGAGCTCTGGACACAGTACGTAGTGAATTTAAAACTAGTTTATTAAAAAGCACCTTTCTTTGTGAAAATCGGTACCATTTACATTTGTAGGACAATGTCGACTTATGCTGACGCAATTGTTTAAGGAAAATTTGAAAATATTTATTTAAATATCCAGATTATCATACTAGGTTAATATTGTAAGTGACTTGTGCAAGCCATAAATCAATCGATCCTTTCAAGTATTTGATATTATGCTGTACAAATAAAACTCCGGTCAGACGAACAGTAACAAATCTCTTATTACCAGATGATGAAACTTTACTTTATTGCAAGTTCCAATTGCTTAAGTGCTCGGTATTTAAGATAATTGTTACAGCAACCCACTCTTAAACATACTTGTGTTTATGTTTACATTTTTTTATGCGAAAGTAGCCTAAATTCTACAATCTTGTCAGAAAAAAAGCACAAATCGCCCATAATGTAAAATGCATATGCTTTACGTTTACAATATGCTTATACCATGGTGGACAACATTCTGCAACTTCGACATTTGTAGCACACCAGTTAATTATAATTGTACACGTACCGCCTACCACAGGGTGTTGATAACAGTTCTATTTTTAGAATCATCTATGCACAATGTTAATCGGTTGCCTTTCGCCCTTTTAAGGATGACATGTCGACACTTTTAGTATAAGGCATGATATTAATGTGACACTCCATTGTACGGCTGTCAGTTTTAGCGAAATATTCACTTTACGGAAATCACGAAAGAGCGCTATACGTGCTAAGAATAGACTATACAGAAATATTAATGGTGAAAGTTCATACACAGACCTTTTGTGATCGCGCAACAATGGGCTATTATTTTTTTTAATTTATGCAGATATGTTTGTAAAAAGATATAATTTCTTTTTTTTCCTCTGTTCGGATCGTATAATTTTATGTCATACGACACATGTTACTGTCATACCAAACAACACATATTCTTTTATTCAACATAAGTACTAGCGCTCTGATTTGTAATTCATTTGAATGAATGTCATCTTGAAATGTCAGCAAAAGTTTGTTTAGATCGGAATGTATGCATGTACACCATGCACGTTTCTTTAAAGATCATCCTTTGTCATTGTGAAAATATAACACAAATAGTTTACCTACAAACCTGATAAAGAAACGTCTGTGTAATGTATACTATTTAAGACAAACTGATTTCGTCGTTTAATTTAAGATACCTTTTTCAATGAAGCATATTCGTTAGCAACCTAACCTACATATTAATGCAAAGTTTTTTCCTTGAACCTCCTTCTCAAAATACATACGCAGACATATATCTACATTATTATTATAAAAAAATTATTGTAAATACTGTTTTACTTAAAGAAAAATAAAATAAAAATGGATTGTGTTCAATCAAATATTGCAGGAATTAATACATGCTATAGATTTGTTAGTCAAAATAATGCTAATTGTTTAAGCCGAAACGTTTTAACTATACATTACTATTCATTTGTTCAATAAAGCATGGTCATTCTGTGGACAAACTGTTTGTTTAACGTTTCTAGTTTTGATAAATAGTATGCGGTTTTATCCTTTTTATTACGTCTACACATGTAACAAACAGTTCTAGATTTAAGTAATACGGAGACTGTTGACACCTTTTGAGGATCTTCAATCGTAGTGTTATCATTGTTTTATTGTTTAAACCCATTTATGCATAGCGTCAAGAAAAAAAGGCCTTGACAAACATGATGCGGCGTCTCATCAGGGTCTGCGCTGTTTGTTTAAAGGAATTTCTATAAGAAATATTCTAAATATAGAAATAAATATACTAGACATCCTTAATTTTGGAAATAAATTGATCCAGCTAAGAAGGATGGGAAAGTCCACTAGGCATAAATGGGTTAAATATTCAAATATGATGTCATTGATGTCCGATAGTGGTAAAAAACAACAACAACATCACGTGCCTCTGTTCTATTAGCGCGTTAATTGCATGGCTGTCTTTCATTTATACATCCCAAACAATTACCATAAGAATATACAAACAAGATTAAAGCAATTAATCTTCTCTGCAAAACATGTCAAGCCTTTAAAAACGACCATTAATTACTTCATGCAAATTGTCAGTTTAAAGCAAGTGTTTGTTCCTCGAAAACTGCTTTTCGCTATCTGTATAGTATGAGGAGAAATACGTCTATGTTTTTGTTTACCATTAAACGTACTGTTATACATGCACTATTAAAATCCATATATGGTCAAAGATCTAGCGCAAAAAATAAATAATTACCACTGTGTTTCAGTATAAAACAAGTAAACATGTAAATTGATATTTTTTAAAGCTAAGAAAATAATTATGTATAACGTTAAAGGGACCTTTTCACAGATTTTGGCATGTATAAAAGTGTGTCATTTAATGCTTTGAATTGATAAATGTAAGCATTGGAATTAAATAGCTCCAGTAAAAAAATAATAAAAAAATTAAAGAAAGACAAACAAGTAATTATAATCTGGGCTCGAACCACTGGCCCTCGGAGTGAAAGTCAAATACTCTCGCCACTCGGCCATCGGTGTTCTTTCAGTGAAATGTGTATTTTATACTTTATATAACCAATCCTCGTAGTGTCACACAATATAACGATAACAACATAACTCTCCAAGTTATTCAATCGCTACTTATGGTAGATTTTCGACGTAGGATTTTATGACTATTCAACAAGTGTTTCGTAATTTATTTTTTCGTAGGATATTTAGTAATGCAGGCGGCTTAATGTATGAAATTTCCAATAGTGAACAGCTGTTCGTAATATGCGTTGTATAATGGAACTGCATATGTCAATCTCTCCTATAAATATCCCGGGAGTGTCATTCTTCTTCTTATTTTACTTGGTCGTTAATATAAAATATGAATTGTTTTTTGAATTTTCATTATACGTCCATTTAATATTGTATTTCGATATTTCCAGGTGAAAAACAAAATACAGCGGCGTTGATTGGTCACTTTATTGTCATCGGAACATCTCTAACACAAAGCGGACAAGATTGGATCGCAGCGGGAAATATACGATTATACATCATCAAGTGTATTACAAATTATAAAACATGTTTATATATAAATACTTACACAGTGAAACGGCGTAGAACATATTTAACAAATTTTTATAAACATTGTTTAATGACATTAAGAACTATACTTCGTAAATTCTGGTCTGAAATGTACCATAATGTATTTTTTGTTTAAGTATTCAAGAGTTCATTACATGTAAACACAATTTTCAAGACCAGAACTCGGTTCAGATATATTTTCTTAGTATAACATTTCAGAAGATGTAAGTATGACCTGGTATATTTAAATACTGAAACAAATAACGATACCAGTGTATTGTTTAGAGGGTCGTGCTTTATTCCGTTTATATTAATTAATTTATGTCATGAGCATGTCACATTCTATTCACACATATATCACAATGTTTCTTATTCTAGGCACACTCGGTGTGTTTATATTTGTACAATATTGTACTCCTTCATCTTTATCTAATAAAATCGAAAAAATCTACGCTTAGTTCACATTAAAATGACGAGCATCACTTTCGCTATGCAAAGCATTTTGTTCTGTTTCTTAATGAACCGAGCGGGAGATCACGTGATGGTCATGTAGTCACATTTTGTCATCTAGAGTAATAACGAACATGGTTTGTGCTGTTTCTAGTGCATAAACGGAATCTTTGCACACATAAAACTAATCACATTCCTTACAAAACACACATCGTGGAAGCTTTTTTCTTGACATCTTTATTGAGGATCCCTGTGCACGTCGTTTTTACCGGTGCCCTATTGTCAACAAACATCAGACAATTTCGGTCTCAGAGCTGATAAAGCATGTCATTCACCGCGTTTAATATATATATATTGAAAATATGTAGTAAATCGTATATTTCCATCAACCAACATTTCCATTGTATGAAAATGTGCACGAAGAGTGCATCAGCGTCATTATACAATGCGTAGCAAATAAAGTTTCATATTGTATCAATATGTTTTACCGTTTACATCCAATACAAAATAATTTTGTAGAACACTATAGATCAAAATTTTTAATCGTGTTAGGCAACAATAAGCATGAACAAGAGGGATACATTTAATTTTTACATTTTTTGCCACCAAGATCCAATAAAAGTTCCTGAGATAAATAACTGCCGTGGCAATACGTTTTACAATCGCCAGTGGTAAAACGGCCGTGTCGTATAAATTATCAGACACAATAATAAATTAGAGCACGAAACGGACGGACCTTAACGCCTCACAAAAAAGAAAATCGCCAGATTTAAATAAATCAAATAATTATTATTTTATTATTTAAACACAACTTTCTTCATTGATATATGACATTACCATAAATGCGGAGTCCAAGACCACACCTATTTCGTCAGTGTTTTATAACTCGGCAAGATTTAAGGAATTCATGTGAAACATTATGTAATCATATATGGGTTAAGGAGAAATAAGAATTACTTGCATCATTACTTGCTTTCGTTAAGAGTTATTGCCCTTAGTTAATTTTGTTTGTTCATGAGATATATTAACATTTTTTTTTATTTCAAGGATTACTGAGGGACAGTACAGAGTATAGAAATAATCATTATTGCTTCAATATTACATATGTATTAATATGTTTTATGTTCCCGATAAATTAACACAACTTTTCGGTTTTTCTCATATTTAAAGGTTAAGATCACATCACGGGTCACAAGAATACTTCAGGGCCAATCGACACTAACAGCAGTGGTCTTTGTCAGTTTTGTTGCTACTGAAAAATATGATGTCTGCATACACATATTGCTAAATTGCTATTGGAGTTGTATTGTTACATGTTATGTCCCCTGTGACTTGAAATTAGCAGCATGTGTTAAAAATGGTACTTTTTTAAAAATTAAACACTGATCAAATGACACAAACATGTGTCAAGCTGTTCAATTAACATGGTATAAGTTATGCACGAGTTGCTTTTTCCGTACCTCTTTCAAATTCCGAAATATTAGAATAAACTAAACCCATGCGTTTTAAACGTGTGTTATTATACAAATAGTGCCTTTAATGCTTGCTATTCAATACATCTTGTTTGAAGAAACCTTTTTCTAACACGGAATGTATTTTAATCGCCCTTTGCGTATGTAACTTTTATTTTTTTTATAACATGTTATTGCCTGTTGTCATATAGACTCAATCGTTACAATAATCTCTCACGCCCCGGTATTATAGTACACTCCATACACACATGCTACTCGGGGTTTATTCTATACATATATGAACTGGAATATTATCTGAAAGTGTACGCGGGATGAAGAGTATACCATGCTATATTCAATTCCGCGACATAATGCTACTTTTGGTTAAAATAAGTCACGAGTACAAATGCTAACAGGGTAACCTAAAATAAAAACGTATAATAATAAATAATAAAGCTTAATTTTATATTGGTGTATAGCTAAGTGTGGTGCCTGGAAAGAAGTCAGTATACAATTTTCAAAGTTTGCGTTTGTGTCATGAAAACAGTAAGAAAACCTTGTTTAACATGCACGCGGTAAGTAAAAGTGACCTAATATTTTTAGCCGACCTCAGTTAATATATTATGCTTCAAGAACATCTTAAGAATTTAAAACATATATTAATCTATCTACTTTATACATCATTAAACCAATTAGGTATACGGACACGTTTTCCGAAAATTTCTGTAAATATTATATTACAGTTCGGTTGAAGCTTACTGAAAATTTAGCTCGTTCATGCAATTGCAAAAACAAAAATTTTAATATTATCTGCAATTTTTTGTAATAAGCAAATCAGAATTGAAACCAGGCGTTATTTCACATTACGCAGTACTTAATGAAGTGGCATTTTGTGTTTAATTATATATTAAGTATATTCCAGAACAGAAATATTACACGTATTACCTTTCCAACCAGGAAAGCATTCACAAGATACATCACCGACGTTTTCAAAATATGAACGCTCTCCGTTCACAAAATTCAAAAGTATGGACCAAAGAATCCTTAATACTGAAACAATCGTTTCCCAAATGCTCAAGACGGCCCTCGAGGGCTTTGTTTTATTTTTATATTTGTCTCCATATTCTCTGTCCCTACTTCTGATTCTATTTTTGCATCGTCCGTGTGCACTACATTTAGTTCGACTGCATTTGTTCACCGCATCTTGCAAAGCTTTTAGAAACGGTCCCAGAGTGGTGTCCAGGTAGTTTCGCATGCCCAAGCACTGGTCACGTGTCTCAAACGAGGCGTGACTGTCCCATAGTGCAGCCCCGTTGTACCCAGCTTCCGCCGTCTGACCAAGTGTGCTATGCAGATCAGTCTGTAAGATTACAAAAAAAACTTGTGAGGGGGAGATGTCTGCTTCATGTTTTTCTCGATTCCAAATCATAATTATACATGATGTATCTTTTAGCAATTTATTGAAGAAATCCGTAGATTAAAAAATGTAAAAACGGAGTCAAGAAGTAAAGACATTATCATAAGAATTGTACTTTAAAGTCATTTTCAAGATTACTTTTGACGGAGTTTTAACAAAATAACTTCCCTTTTATACAATACACACATGAGAGAATTCAAAAAGGAAAATACAACATTAGTTGACGCTCATTCTAGCGTTCATTGTTGAGGATTACTGAGGAATATGATTTAGCTGTTTTTGAATTTAAAATTTATCAATAATAGATAACTCACCACATCATAAAACTCGCTAGTGTCGCCATATCTAAATCGTGTGTACGCCACAAGGGGCTGATAAGGACTTCCGTATAAGTTGCTCACACGAATCGCCTCCCCTAGGATACCATGAACCCTGTCATAACGTGCCTGGTGGTTGCCAAACTTCTCTCGGAGATAGATGGATGGGAAAAGGGCCGAGCTTGCCTGGAACATCCAGTCTAGCCTATGGACGTAAATTGAATACGTTCAAAGTTAGGGCATCTTTAAAAATTATCGTGGATCAAATGTTCTATATTTCTTTGTTTAAAGTGATATAATACGCATCTAACAGTATATGCTATTTTTATAGGTGTCTATCGCAACCGTTGTTTATTTTTTGTGTTTTCACTTCATATACACTTATATTTGTTAATGCAGCATCAATATACTAAAACAATATCCCGGAAAGAGAAAAAATAATGCATTTGAATATCAACCATACTTTCGTTTTGACAACTGACGACAGAAATGATTCGATGTACGATGTTAATCTTAATTTAGTTTTAGTGCAGATTCGTTCATATGACACAAAGACAAAAATTTGTGTTAGGATCATTTCGGCTTAGAGGACTGGACAGTCATGTAAAATATCGATTATAATATATATTGTTTATAAACAACTGGTAGCAAGATGAGTTGTAGATAATTGGTCAGTTACCACATTTTTACAAACTGTTTTGACCTGTTCATTCTTTTCAGCTCAATTCAACAGTGAAAAATGCGCATAATATCACTTTAATCATCTAAATAAAAACAAGGTTCGTCGAATAGTTTTAATGTTACATGTTATGTACGCACATGTCTGGAAATTCATTCGAAGTACCACAGCCGCATTGCGATTTTTTGGACAAATTAGCTACATATTGTTGTTGTTGTATCTCCCGGCTAATCCAACTCCACTATTGACATAACTTCAAACTAGTATTACTCAGGAGTTATTGGCATTACAGTATACTAATATCATTTATGAGTCAATGACATTATTGCATACTGGTATAAATCATTAGTTATAGGCATTACTGAATATTAGCATGTTTAATAAGTTATTGGCAGTTCTTCGTAATTGCAATTTCCATGAGTTATATTGCACTTATTGGCATACTCATCATTCAGTTCCATAGTGTTAGTGTCGCATGTCCTCTGATTGTGGTAGTTATAGCAGCCTGGAAATCCGTAGAAGCCCCATTTTCCTTGAGGACGAATGCTAGAGCAGTGCACGAGAGTTCTCTCCATGAACTGTCTTAAAAGGCATTCAGATAATATATCTTACAAGAAAGTCATTGATGTGAAGCAGCAAAGAGGCACCATTTAACAGTTTATATTCCGTCAAAACTAACTCAATATTAGGCGTGACTATTTATTATCGACACAATTCATTTTGAGTTTCTCATTTTGAAAACGTTTCTTAAAATAAGGACGTTTGAAACAAGCTTACCTATAGACAAATGTAATAAAGGTAGTTTAGGTATAAGACACTGCCCCCCTTTATTGACCCTTATTGACCCCCTCATGATGTTAACATTAAAAAGCCACTTTTAGGAGGGGGGGGGGGGGGCGCGGTGGGGCAGGGCTGGTGGTATCCAGCATAACTCAGTTATTTGCATTCAACGTGATGGATAACGTACGAATAACTGAGTGAAATTTCTGCTACTATTTAAATAAGCGGTAGATATTTAATACATACGTATGATAATTTGTAACCCATGGGGAAAATTTGATTGCACAAAATACTGATTTCGGCAATCTGTCCATCAAAAAAGGACGTAGCTGCAACTTAAAACACAAGCAATTAGAATGCAATCGATGAATTGGAAAGGCAGTTTGGAAACCTGTATTGCAAACAAACACCGTATTTATCAGCGAATATTCTTTTCTCGCATCATTGTCACATAAGGTAATCTCACATTAAATGTATAATTCAACGAATACATCCACTCGATAATCACGGCATTTTCTAAATTAAATATGCGCATTCACAATCTAGTTATAGTCAATAGCTAACGGAGACCAATGAAGGCAAATGTCACAACTTATCATCGTAACTTTCTTTTTCTTTATACTATGGGAAAATAAATATAAGAAAGTACTGAAACGATAAAGTTTGATAATTGCAATAAGGTTGTTAACTTATGCCGGTTTCAAATATTTGAGAAGGTTTATGACGGTTTACTTTCTTGTGACCGGTTGTACTTGCCTATTGATTACTGAGCTAACTAATGCGACTGGGACCAATCCAATCGGGACAAAACGGTTTAAATAAGTTTTGGTGCAGCAAATGAAATTATAAAACAGGAAGTAAAACGGCATGCAAAGACATAGGAGTACTTTATGCATTTAAACGAAATCGATATGTCTTCCTTAATTGTAAAAATACATAAATAAAGTTATTAACTTCTACAAGAGGCCAAATAAAAATTGTACCTACTGGTACATTGTAAATGCCTTTCTGTATTAAAAAAATACGTTCGTTTTATTAATTTGTGTTATCATCATCATCATCATCATCATCATCATCATCATCATCATCATCATCATCATCATCATCATCATCATCATCATCATCATCATCATTTTTTGGTCAGAAAATGCCTTTGTCCGTTTACAACTGACATTATTCGATAAAATTGCTAATGAGGTGGGAATAATAAGATATTTTGACAACGGAAATACGTGATGCGAAACACTGATAAGACTGATATCAACTGGCAACTGACCTGACCGCATTTACTGCTTTGGTATAATATCTGATCAATTAAACATTATAGCACAAACCTTGCCCTATTTTCAAATTCTTGCCTCGCTTTCTCATAAACGCGTTCGTCAGACCATCCCGGATGCGCCTTGCGCACGAGATCTTCGGAAGCCGTTATGTACTGTCTCTGAACATTGTTGTAGTTGTCCCTCTCAAAGATTGGCCTCCACCTCTCCCAGTCAATGACGGCGAGCCCGGAGAAGTTCGCATCGGGTATGAGGGCCGTGACGTCCTGTTTAACCTTCAGCAAGTGGCTGCCCAGGTCGCTAAGCTGATATTGTAAAATATGTATTTATGTCTATGCAGTTTACATTACATTCATTTTAGTTAAATGCATATGAACGTTATTCTGAGATTAGTCATATTTGTAAGTATGTTTTTTTTTTCACATCAATCAAAGACATGTGAAAGAGAGTACAATGTATTATAAATTTAAGAAATAAGGATTAGTTTAATACATTGTCATTTATATATTTTATGTTGCAACATATATCTCATGTTAGACATAATGTTAACAATAGCAAACCTATTGTTTAAATGTTCTTCTTATGACTATTGAGTATTAACGGGTTTATTCCTAAGTTTATTCTGCTCTAATTTAAAACAAAATGCAAACAGCAACAACAAACAAAACAAAACAAAACAAGACTGGAAATTGGTTATTTGATTTATTTTTAAACCTATTTATCTAAGCTCGATTCATAACAAGCCTAAGCTTATATGAAACGCTCTCGAGTCCGTTTCCTTGGTGTCTACGGGGGAGATCTAAAGAACGCTCCCACAGTGGGGATCGAACCCGTGACCTCCCGATTGCTAGGCGGACACCATATCCACTACGCCACGTGATTGTTTGATAACGCTTGTGTATGGAAACATAGGGGTATTGATTAAAACTAAAAGCAAACATGACATATGACATATTTATATTCATCTTACCTGAGGAAGACCTCCATTTACAAAGTTCCCATCATCATCGATGTACGGATACAGTCCAAGTTCATAAAATATCACCATGTTGTCGCCTTCAAATGCACCACCAGTGTTTACGACGATGTCAAATGCGCTGAGGTCAATATCCACTCTAAAAGAACGCAGGCATTTTTCTGACGGAGCATTCCAAATCGTTACAAACGGTTTTGATTCAAAGTCTATTTGTAACATAGAACACATGTCACTTAGAATAAAACACACTAAGAACATGTACTTCATGCTTGCAGCTCCAAATGGCGAAGACATAACGAGAAAGCTCGCGGAAGTTTAATTGGATTTATTTCCGGACTGTTATCAACAACAATTGGTTACGGAAATAATAATTCAACGGTACTTAAAAGAAATTATTGACGGCAATGAAAGCAAATTACTTAAGTGATTGGAAGGAATTACATGTTTCTTCGATTTCTAAGCAGATTAATATGTTTACAACTTTATTAGCTCGATTTTGCATAGATTCGTGTTTTGTTGTAGAGAATATAAGCTACTCTCGACCTGTCTTGAACTTAATGTTTTCTATCAAAAGTATATGATGCTGACGTATTTAAAAACACATGCTTGTTAGTATTCGATTCACTATATCTTTCTTCTCTTAAAATTTGGAATTATTAATGGAATGACCCTTTTATATTTTTGCTTCTAAAATGTTCAATAAACACAGCTGGTTTAACCCATTTATGCCCAGCGTCTAGAAAAAGGCCTTGGCAAACTGCGTAGACCTTGATCATCAGGGTCTGTGCTGTTTGCTTGAAGGAATTTCTGTAAGAAATATTCTAAATATAGAAATAAATATACAGTAGACTCTCTGTAAACCGGACGGTCTCGGGACCGGCCTGATCGTCCGGTTTTCAGAGAGTTCCGGTTTACCAAGAGTATGCATATTGCCGAAATATACATGGTATGCATTGTGTACAGAATCACATGAAAATAAAACAAACCATATACATTTACATGTACCATGTGATAACTGTACGCAGGTACTGATGATGTTAATTGCATTGTTAAAAATGTGTTTTTAATCGATTAAAAGCAAAAAATAATCCATATCGACTTGTTTTATTAATCCCAAAGTGAGCGTGGTGCTTTATACATGTACGTACGTGGCATTTGTCATATAGGCGAGTGACGACACATATAAGATTGTTGTAGATACACGATTTATTATTCAATACATACATGTACCACATTTCATAAAACATACACACAAGCAAAAAAACAGCGTCATATTTTTTTTTTAGATATTCATAATCTCAAAACCTACTAATTCTTGAAGTTTACGATTTCAAGAAAAAGTCCAAGATCACTCTCTGCATGAAAGCACATTTCTCCTTTACGATCTTATTTCCTGCAATGTTAAGAAGGCTATAAGATCTTTTAAAATACCCAAAAAGATCACAAGAAAGTGATCGTCGCAACGACATGCATTAATTTTTTTAATTAAATTGTTTATCATAGGCGATAATAAATAAATTAATAAAACGATCGAGTCAATCACTTTACTTTTTGGTGTTACCGCACGTCTATTATAGACATTCACAGTTTGTTTTACATTACTTAATCGGACTCCCATAGCGCGGTAACGACTTGACACCTTAATGGTATGTTTAATCCGATTATCGATAATTGAGCGAGCAAAATGTGTGACACCGCACTCGCTGTGCTGACTAAGTATTGTTATTTTCACGCCTCGGGCATCTTGAGAAGTTAGACCGTCCGGTATACTCAATGTATTTTACGTTGAAAATGACCAAATTTACGGAGATACCCGTCCGGTTTCCGGTTTTCAGAGAGTTCGGTTTATTCAACATTTTTTAACAAAGAAATAGAAGAAGAAAATACGGGACTGGCCCGACCGTCCGGAATCGGGAGAGTTCCGGTATTCCGAGAGTCCGGTATTGGCAGAGTCTACTGTACTAGACATCCCTAATTTTGGAAATAAATTGATCCAATTTAGAAGGATGGGAGAGTCCACTAGGTATTAATGGGTTAATTGGTAATTCGATTTTACAGTTCTGCCCCTTATATAAAATTTAATTTCGTTACTGGTGGCGTCATCGTGTAATCGCTTCTGAATTACGTCACCCGATCTACCTTTTCTGTTTCAGCTAAATGCACAGCTCATCGGGTTTATATCGTTCAACTTTATTAATATTTTCTCTCTGACGGGCGTTTTTCGATCGATTTATTTGTAAGCTTCGTTTTATTTATTTTGAATAATATACGCTTGTATAGATCACGCAGCTTTTTATCATTACTAGTATAATTTTCGTTTTGATAAATTATCGCCTCAGTCTATACGGTTATTCTTTAAATGTATTACATTCATTTTCTTTTACATTTATTTTTATAGTATATTGCAGTCACATAAACAACCAAGCTATATAATTTGGATCTTTTACACCCTATATTGCTGCTTTTTCCTGTATTTGCACGATGATGATCTTAAATATTAACTGTATGATGCTAGATCTATATTCTTAAATCTTTTTTTAAAAAGAACGGATGTAGTTGACGCTTGTTCGTAATTTCATTTCATCGTTCCTCAAAAAGTTGTGGCTCTGTTACTCTCGTCTCCTACCTACCATTTAGTAATTAAATGGGATTTAAATTGAATGTGTTTTAATTCCTTTTTGTTACTGTTTAATTTGAGTTGCAATGCTATAAGGTTAAATTGCATTTACACGTTTATGTATCATGAATATTGTTGGGTCAAGTGTGAGGTTGAGTGCTCTAAAACGGGTTTAAACCGCCCAGTGCTTAGCATTGACCGTTCCAAGGCGGCGACCCCAGCTTTATTCAACTTTGTGTGTATGTTGTTTCGTTCTGTGCCGTACTGTTTTTGCAATTCGTTACTTGCCATCAATAAAGGACCACAAACCTGTGTATAATAGGAATGCAATAATGCTGGAGCAACTGGAGTTTCACTTCTTTATATTAATGATGTTTTTTTTTTCAAGTTACCAATCAAAAGTGCTGATCTCAAACCGGGGTGGGTTTTTATTTGCCAAGTTTTTTTTAGTTTACTTATCGATCGTGTTTTATGATATAAACAACATGAGAAAAGTTACTATTTTAGTTATGTAGGTTTTATTCAAATCAATTGTTTATACATTGTATTATTAGTTTACAAGTTAAATTGTTAGTTTATAATAGCGTTATTTAACAATTTTTCAAATTGGCTTTGTATAATACTGGTATTGTTATAATAGAGATAGATCAAATCCATGCATAACACTATACAGACATAACGGCACATTTCGCCAACTCAGACACATTCTCAATCGACATGTGATGATATAAATAAAAGTTTGGTTCTTTGAAAATTATAAAGCCGTAAATAATCATAGACAAAAATGACCATGGTATTCAAAATTTGAAGAAAGCAACATAATTTATCATACGGTTATTATATTTGTCTCGATATTGTTTTGTATTGCCCAGTTAAGTAGTTCCTTCTCTTGACATTTTGAATTAGCTTGAATATCCCATGCTAAAACAAAATTATTCTTCAGCTCTCTTATTGAGATTTATGTTACAGCAAATCTGTGAAACTAGCAATTTAACCAAATTCCTAAATGATTCAGGTTTTCGTGAAATCGTTGTTCCACTTAGGGATTTCATTTAATCCCGTATTCCTTTAGGAAGTTCACGAAATGACTGAACAATGTCATTAATGTATTCAGAAAAGTATACACCTTTGAAAAACTGCATCAATATAAACTCTAACAAAATATGTCACACTGTTTTGATACTTCAACTATTGAGACAAAAGATTTAACTTTTCATATAAATCAACCTCATATATCTTCTAAATTAATAAAATTGTACAACTTTGCTTTTGCTTTTGACAAGATCAATTAATAATTTTAATAAGATAGTTCCCATTATATTAGATCAATCTCATTTTACTTCTCAATGTCGAGATGGTCACATGTCACGTAAAAAAAATAGAAAACTTGTAAATGAATGTTTGCTACATATTTCGTACCCCTTAGGAATCATTAAAACGTGTATGTGTTTAAGTACACTCTTGTGAAATGCCACATGTCAATCACTCAGATTGTTATGTCATCTACTATTACAAAGTCTTAGCGCGTTAAACACTTGCATCTCTGAGTCTGGCAGTGTCCCTTCTCAAGCCTACCGTCGCAATGAAAGAATCCTTGACCACCTGAATCTGTCTTTCTAACAGCTTGCAGGGGGTCGATCGTGCGCAAGTAACTAGCGTGGCGTAAGTGAGCAAAATAGTAACTGTTGTTCAAAATGGCGGTTAACGGATGATTTTTGAATGTTTTTATCGGAATTTTCGAAAGGTTTGTGCATTTACCACAGTTATTGGACATTTTACTTACGCGCAGGATGATCTACTGAAATCCATTTTACCTCGGTATAAATTATGTTGATGCTTTATCAAAAATAAAAAAAGTTGTCGAAGATTTAAAACGAAAGTGTCTCGTTGTTAACGATTGACACGGTTAATTGTATGTGCATTTTAAGGCAATATTATATAAAATGTTTGCTCAGCAGTTTTCATAAAACATAGCAGTCCTATAAAACAAAGGACTTTAATAGCTTGGTCCACAAAAAGGGCACAGTGTGAAAGTATTCTTATTTATTTTTAGGTATTGAGGTCTTTTCTAGATTGTGCACTTAAACGGACAGGCTCGTCAAACATTTGTTAAATAGAAAACATACTCATCTTCAATGAAAAGTGCCAAAATTTAAATAGCATTCGACATCCCAAAGTGAGTTAATCTGTTTTTCCATTGACTTAATAACACGACAGTCTCATATACAATATATATAGGCATGTAGACTTTTAAAAAATTGTAAACATCTTATCTTTTTGCAACATCATTCAGACTACAACAGTTGTATGATACAATATTTAAACTGACAAACTTGCACAATATGAAGGATTACATTTTCGTTGACATACAACAAAGGCATTATCATTTTTCGCAGTCAATACAACATATATGTTATATTCATCCTAACTAACAAAAAGCATTACAAACATGCATCACCAAATCAAAACGTGAGCAAATAAACTGTATTGTTCAAAAAAGGAAAAAGTATTACTGTTTCCTCATAGAGAAATTAGAAAGTGATTTCAAACCCGTACGCCGGTAATACACAAACATTCAAAACAAATGACATAGGCGAGGAAAAAAGTAGAAGAACAAAAACAACACGTGTGAGATCTTGATTTTTTTTTATAATACTTGAATATTCATATACTAAAACAGTTTCCCTTCATTTGATCTTATTTGCCTTGCAACCGTGTGTGTATAAATAATATATGAATAACCATATATTAAACACGTTTCTGAATTTCATTTGTAAATTATTTTCTTTAAACATGATTATGCCATGAGCTTTTACTTCGAGTAAAGAGTATCCTCTATACTGTTAAATTTTATAAAAGCTTCTCACGAAAACCAAAAAGATAGCATAAATAAACATTCTTTACAAGTGTTCGAGTAATACTTTTTATCTAATTTCACATGATGTTTTTCTATATATATATTTAAATGATAATGTTTTGCTCTACTAGGTGGTAATGATACTTTTAGTTAATTTTAAAAGACAAAGAACGTTTGACAACATAAGTCGGTTCTCTAATGAGGCTTAAAATTCCTCGTATAGTACTATTTTTCCTTGAGAAATAGTATTGTAAGGAAAACAACATTTTTTTCCGTTCAACATATTTTATTTTTCATCGTCAATAGGTATGTGAGGGTCGAGGGCATCCCACTCCATACCGTACGTAGTTTACATTTTATCTTGCATATTATAGCACATTCAATAGATTAAACAATCAATTGCTTTTACACAAAAAATATAAACGATAGCTTCTTTTAAGAAGAGTAACCGGTACACTACTTCTTATGTCCCATAACTCAAATATGGAGAAGAGTTAAAAGTAGTACCCATTCTTGACTGTTACACGAATCATTAAAATAGTTAATTTCATTTAGTACATGCCAATGCAATGACAGGTAAGATTTTGCAGTTTTATGAGTGGGTATATTTTTGTTCATTTTGCAATTATTAATAAATATTTCGATCAAAATAAATATTAAGTTTACAGACACATTTGTGTTTGAATGTCCCAGTATAAAAGAAGACATATTTAGAAGGTTCGACATATTATTACATTCAGAAAACAATTCAGTTATTAACTGATTGAAATGCTCGCATTCCCAAAACATATGTTCAATGGTTTCACATTCAGTTTCACCAAAAGTACATTTGGCTGAATTGACATATCCTTTTTTTGAAAAAGAAGAAAAAGAATAGTTTGTACCTATAATTCTATGTACAATTCTATATTGGAACCATTGTATATTGGTATTCTGTGTAATACGAAAAGGCATATCAAAACAGTTCGCCATTATTTTGTATCATTATTATTAAAAGTGTTCAACCATTTATCTATACACACTGGTGAAGACTCGTTTTTGGAAATTATTTCATACATAGGCGTTGAACCTTTTTTGTTTAACGAGATTGGCCGTAGGCTAGTGTGGATAGACGGCTAAATAAAACTTGTGTCATAAGAGCTTCTGAGCTTCATATATCTTGTCACTGCTTTAATAATTCCTAGGAAAAATAAGTAGTTTGGATGGAAATTATATACTTAACAAAACTCATCATAAGTGTAAAAGGTTAAACATTCAGTGCTTTTTATCAAATCCCCAACAAAGTGAATGCCTTTTTCAAACCATGATTTAAAAAACACACTTTTGTTACCAATTGTAATGTCTGGGTTATAGAATATTGGATTTTGAAGCAAAGGATGATTGTCAGATGGTTCTTTTTTACAAAGTTCAATAAATTATAAAAAAAACAAAGTATCTTTCCAAAATACGTTTTGTATCTTGTTAATTAGGTTTTCAGGATATTGACTGCCATAGTTGTATAAAGTGACGGATCCATGAGCACTTCAGAAATTTTACAAAAGCAAATATATCAATCATCTTTAAACCACCTTCTATATATTCTTTTATTACAATATGTTTGCTAGTTTTTGGTTTACCATTCCACACAAAATTAAAAAATAGTTTATTGATCTCTGCTAACAAATTAGGGGGTGGATTGTCAATGAAACAAAGAGATGACTTAACAAAAGTAATGCTAGAGTTTTAATTACTTGAATTCTTCCTATCGGTGTTAAAATTCTTTTAGACCAGTTTTTAGTAAGGCTTTTATTTTAACTATTTTGTCAACATAATTTAATTCTATGATTGTTTTAAGATCAACCTGAAATTTTAATCCAAGCATGTCAAATGCTTGTTGGTTCAAATTTAGTTTTCATCTTGTTTTGATGCTTTCGGAGCTAAACTTATTTTGACCTATCCAAACTACTTTCGATTTGTCGAAATTTACTTTTAAACCTGAGTAGAGCGTAAATTGTGACACTAAATCTAAAGTTTCGTTGAGCGATGCTGCAGAGCCATCCAGGAGTACAGAAGTGTCGTCGGCAAATTGTGACATTTGTATTATATGTCATTAATTGTAATTACCTTAATCTTAGTATTTGATCTTAATTTAATTGACCATATTTCAGCGCAAAGTATGAAGGTATAACAGCTGAGCGGATCCTCTTGTCTGCAACCACGTTTTATATGGAAAAAAGAGAGGTGTTCGTCAGAAACACAATGCCCCCTACTGCGCCGCTTTGAAATAAAATTATATTTATCATTTGGCAGGTATAGAAATCATCTCCCTTTAAAGCTTATTACTTCCCTTGGATTTTGTCACAATTTGTATCTTTTAAATATTGAAAAACTTGTAAGCTTTTCTTCTTGCCCTGGATGTCTCTGCAGTTTAAAGGTAATATTTTAAGGGAACACATTATCTAGAAATAGGAACAGTTTTATTATAGTTATAAGTAAAAGCATGAACATCGATTCAAACGTAAAAAGCAGGAGCTCAATATATGGAACGGAAGAAACAAAAAGTGTAAACAATAAACAATAAAAAAAGTACTACTGACAACTTAGACAGAGAGCCTAAGCATAGATTTGCTCTATAAACACTTAGACAGACAGCCTAAAGCTCTATTACATACAATTTGTGACAATGCATAACTATATAGGCATATATATGCAGCTGGAAACATACCAAGTGTTAATACAAGAAAATGTACAATATCATCTATAATATTACAATATGCAGTGCATTGTATAAGTTAAGTTCAAATCTTATTATATTAACAGTGATTTAATGAATACAGAATAACATTGGAAGGTTTTGCGAATGGTAATAACTTCTTACAATTGTGTCCTATAAAAGGATATTTGAAAAACAATAATTGCAATATGTTGTGCATAACATTGGAAGGTTTTGTGAATTGTAATAACTTCTTTCAATTGTGTCCTATAAAAGGATAATTGATAAACAATAATTGCAACATGTAATGAAGTGTGAAAATTATCATATCTTTTATTGTAGATGTATCGTGCGAGTGAGGCTTTAAATCGCGAAAATGAATACGATACACTATTACTTAGGTTTAATTGTTATTATGTTATTAAAATTTCAGATATATATTAAGTATGAATATTATTAGATTAAGAAGCTTATCAATATTTTTTTTAAATATGTATGGATCCCAATGTGAATGAATCTTCCAACAGAATAAACATATGGGATACTACACATTGTTTTTTATGCAAATTAATCGTTTTCGTAGCTACCCTTTTTAGCGAAAACGAAAAAAGATAAGTAGTTTAGGAAAGTATACCATTTAAAATTAAGATATATAATTAATACTGGATTAGAAACATTTCCATTATATTATGTTGTGTATATTATACACACTTTTTTCTTTCTCACATGTTGTTATACATACATACATATATATATATATACAAAGTATATCATAAATACACGCCTTATACATTTTGAATATTCAATACATCTGGTAAAACACATATATGATATTTCTATGCATACACATATATTGTTTTTACAATTAATTTACACTCTACAATATAGAGAAAAACACATATATAACCCTTATATAGTGATCTATATTTATAGTTATTGTTATATTACTTATTTATTGTTTTACAATTAAATTACACTGTAAAATAATTTGCATATTTTAAAACATGTATCCCTTTCAGTGAAACCCATATATATATATATATATATATATATATATATATATATATATATATATATATATATATATATATATATATATATATATATATATATATATATATATATATATATATATATACATGTTAAGGTATTGTTTACGATGTATTTACACTATAAAATATACAATAAGTTATGTATTTGTATTAATTTATATTTATGAGTGTACTTTTATTACTACTGTATTGTTTTACTATATTATAAAATATATATTATATATATTTATAACTACTTAATGTATACATTGTGATCTAAATATATTTGTTATTGTATTTATTATTTATTATATATTCATACAAACTAATTAATATAATATATATATTTTCACTATAAAAAAATTAGTAAAATTGTATGTAACACATATATGATATTTTCAATACATATTAATTTATTTGTAACAATAAGTTTGCACTATACAAATTGGGAAAAGACTATTTATATGAAATGACCAATATTTATTTTTACCAAATGTATAACTTCTTATTTATGTATAGCTATGTTTACATTTCATCTTAATTTTCACAATATAAACGTTGATTTTGTTAGATATTCTAGTAAATATTTACTAAGAAACTTACTTTCCTTATTTTAAAAGACAAGCGTTAACTTTGTACAGTTAATAAAACACGTCAAACTATTTATGAACTGTTTAAACTACATACATTGTACAAGGTTTGTCACGCATGGAAGCAAAATTCAAATTATACACAAATGTATACTGTCCACTGATAAATAAGGACGACACTGATCGCCGTTATTTAGTAGGTCGTCTTGGCCAGGGTAGGTCTAACCAGGCCTGGTAGTCCTCAAAGTCGACGCGGGTCACTTATTCCTGTACATTCTTGAAGAAAATAACCCCATTACGAGTCCATACAGTGGATACTTCGTCAGTCATTTTTTGACACTCATGAAGACCTCATAATTGAGAGGCGTGAGGTCTTCTCTAATAAATATACCTGATTGGCGGAGAATACGACCTTCCATGAGCACTGTGTTACGTAGAAGCCGTGATTCTGTGATTCTGGTGATTCTGACAGTTCAATTTCACTGATGCTACCAGTGGAGTTTATTTCCTTTTTACGTTTCTTGTCTTCAGTGGACATCGCGTGAATCACCTTACTAGTTTTGTACAGTATACATTGATTTATCGAGCATCGGTGGCCTTCACATTGAACCGTTACACAGGAGGTTAAAAACTGTGTACAGCAAAATGTTTGCTCTCTTTACATTTGTTTAAGCCCAACTAAAACTTAAAATCAAGACAAAACAAGGTACATGTTACATAAACATGTTAACAATATGTCATAACTTATATGTAGACACATCTAGGTATAAGTTGGTTATAAAACATTGAACACAAACAGCAAAAACACGTTTCATGTTGGCAAACACAATTTTAATATACTTTACAGTTTAATAAAACACACCAAATGAGTTTCTGTACGATACGAGAATTATTCAAATAGCGTAACACTGCGAAAACATGAATCCTGATTCTAGAGCGCGAACAGGCCCTTAATTAAAAAATACCATAAAGAAACAAAACAAGGTACATGTTACAGAAACATGTTAACAATATGTCATAACTTATATGTAGACACATCTAGGTATAAGTTGGTTATAAAAACATTGAACACAAACAGCAAAAACACGTTTCATGTTGGCAAACACAATTTTAATATACTATACAGTTTAATAAAACACACCAAATGATTTTCTGTACGATACGAGAATTATTTAAATAGCGTAACACTGCGAAAACATTAATCCTGATTCTAGAGCGCGAACAGGCCCTTAATTAAAAAATACCATAAAGAAACAAAATTAAGTTAAATTTAAATAAAGTCAAGTATAAGTTAACATTTGAAAAACTATAAAATACAGTACTTATAAAAGAATAGAATATAAAATCATAGAATTTGATAAGAAAGTATGTAAAACTTCATTTAAAATGGGTTAATCGTAATAAAAATATATAGAAATGTGAGGAATGTTACGCACATTATTGTCTTCTTTTAACAACAACTGACGTATTATGCTTTCATGTATAGTGTTAGAAAATGTTATAAGATTGTTGTTGAAGAAAATACTACATACGTTATACTAAGTTTTGCGTTACAAAGGAGAATATATATTTTGCATTGAAATTAAATCAAAGATACTTAAAAATGTTAATGGCTTAGTCGACATACATATATAAAATGCATTTTAACCTGTAAATAACTGAACTAAGTCTATATACTTATGTATACAAAATGTATACCTTAATTAGATTATATATATTTGCAACAGAACATAACATATATTTTCAATACAAAATTCGTTAATAGTATTTATGTACATCTTTTTATCAAACGAGAACAATGAATGCATCCTCTAATGAGATATATATGTTTTAAAATACAGACCTCAATACTCACATAATCATCTACGACCAGTTTGTAGTGTGTAAAAGACTGCATAATCCTCTTAACGTTTGTCATTGACAACAAAATGCACATTAGTTACGTAATTATTTCAATTAAAGTACATTAATGCAACATGATTTAACATGCCTCTTTAGCACAATAATCAAAAAGATCACATATAAAAAGTAAGAGTTTTTAAATAAATACCAATTAAAAAAAAGGATCTGCTATTGGATGCATATGGTGTAAAAGACTCGTTCTCAAGACTTTCAGATTTTATTCCAAATCCACCTGCAAGAAAACTAAAAACACGAATTACATATCGGAATCCAGTGCGCTTTTATAGTAAGATCATGTGTTTTTGCAATAAATCAAACAGGTACCTAAACGATCTTCTTGTTTCAATGTTTACCGTGTGCGAAAAAGCGTTACAACAGCTTTCTGATCCTTATTTCTCGTGTAAAGTTTATACATTTAACTTTTACTTACAAGTCGACAGCATAATTTACGAAGAGTTTCGCAGAGTCAAAAACATAATCTCTCACCAATGTTAAAGGCAGATGGACTTGAGTACCTGAACAAATAACACACACATGTTTTGCATCTCGGAACCGCTGTCTTACGAAATCTTTGACCTTTCTCAATAAACAATCCAATATAATTGGTCAAAGTGAATTATTTGTACCAATGCTTTTTTAAATAATGTATTAACAGTCAATGAATTATGGTATGTGATTTTTTCTTTCCCTTTAAAAAGCATAAACCTTATGACAACTGGAAGGTGACAATTTAATATTTAAAATAATTTAATATGTAATCAGTTGTTAGAAACGGCAGGTATGAAATGTAAAAAAGCATACTTAATTATTCGAATCTAGTCATACGACTAAAAAAGTTAAGCATGCGTAAAGAAATTAGTTGCATATTTCTCCACCTTTAATTCTTTTGCGACGACTGTTAAGTTCAATTTACATTCATTTTATTCAATGTAACCCGAGCTGAGAAAACTCGGTCAGAAGTTAAGATTGTACTGCTATTTAAACGAGTCATAAAAATTAACAAGTGTTCGCACTTTCCTGTCCTTTGGACCAAGTGCTAACAAATGTTCAGCACCAAACGGACATGGTTGAGTCCCAAAATTCGAATCAAGTTATAAACATCAATTTATGTTAATGATTAAAAAGCATTCTTACTGCTTTCCTTCTAAATATCTTGTATTATCAAAAATGATAAAAGTATGTCTGCAAAAGTGCTTTTATAGAAAGTTTACAGAAATTAACTCTGATCTTTCTTCTACGTCCCATAGACGCAACAGGCAATGATATTTTGAGTCCCTGGCTTAATATTTGGGTAATTAGAAATGTCATTTGCGTAAGCACGAACAATGATTTGACAAGTATATTAACAATAATAATTGACAATGGAGAGTAAATTTATTTTGATGTTACCTTTTGATGTTTTGATCTGGTTTGTACAAACTGTAATTAACACTTTATGTATATTGAAATTTTAAGTGTGCGAGGCGTAATTTCTCTAAACTGATAATAATATTTTGTATTTTTAAACATCATGCAATTAGTGAATTAATGCTTAATTCGTGCTGAAATCTTAATGTGATTAAGTAGTATCCTTGACATTTTATATAATTAGTGTTAATTGCAGTGAGATGAGGTTATTCATAACTTTTCCGGAATTCTAAATAAAAGTTGTAAAACACATACATAAAAGTAAGAACCGATTTGAATAAAAAACAACAGTTTTTTGTATATGTTTCAGTTAGTTTAAATTGTTATCATTGGCAATCTTTCTAACGCATGATGGTTCATGCAATCAAGAGTAACTACCTCTTCCTAAGCATGTTCGCGTTAAACGCTCCAGTTTTGTTGAGACGCAAACTGCGTCAGGTGTTGCGACTTCAATCTGTGTTGCGACATTAACTTTGAAAAAGAATAATTGTAATATTATTGATAAGTGTACATGTTATACTGATTAAAACTCAATCGTTACAGCGAATCAGATTGAAGTGAATTATGCAGCAAAACAAGTTTTTAACCCATTTATGCCTAGCGTCTAGAAAAAAGGCATTGGCAAACAGCGTAGACCCAGATGAGAAGCCGCATGATGCGGCGTCTTATCAGGGTCTACGCTGTTTGCTTAAAGGAATTTCTGTAAGAAATATTCTAAATATAGAAATACATATACTAGACATCCCTTATTTGGAAATAAATTGATCCAATTTAGTAGTATGGGAGAGTCCATTAGGCATAAATGGGTTAATACTTCTGTTTTCAAAAAAGACAAATGTTCTTTGTGTTATGTTTGCATGATGCATCAGTAAGATAAAAGAAACGAACGTGTTTATATATTAAACATATTTTGAAATAGAAAATTATCTTCACCTGTTTCTTCCAAAGTTTTCTCTACAACAGTCGCATTCAACACTATATCGGGAGCATCAAAGGCGTTTCGACAATTGTCTTCAAGGGTTCTGAACAAAAACTTGAATTTTCCATCTTTTATGGCATTTGCATACTCATCCCGTTCATTTATAGACGGACAAGCGACTCTTACAAGAATGTTTCCGTTGTCAGATAAATTGACTTTTGGTAGTGTGTTGTCATTTGGCAATGTTAGTCCCCTGCCTTTCATGAGTTTACACATTTGTGAAGCTGTTATGAAAATAAAATGCCACGGCGATTGTTTCGAAATAAAAGAAACGTACAAAACTAAAGTACTCAAGTCTACGACTTTCTACGTTGATTACAAAGACCTATGTTTGTTAATTTTAAGTCGCACTATGTATTCATCATTAAAATTAACTATTCTGACAAACATGCTTATCTATGTAAATAAAACATGTTGCACCTGAGGAATACGCTTAATCAATATGTTGTCAGACATTTATTGGCATGTACAGAGAGTATTCGAAGCTCATGATTAAATCAGCGTGCAATTTCAAAAGCTTTTGTGTTAAGTATATTTCCATAATAAAGTATGTTATTGGATAATTATATAATTTGTTGTATTGTTAGGTTATATTTCAGGCATCCAGTTATAACCTGTTTATCAATTACCGCATTGTGCTGTATGTTTATCATAAGTTAGAGCAAACCTACCTATATCATTCATCACCGAGGCATAGTGATCACTTTTCAGAACAGCGTTCTGTCTGTAGTTTTCGCAATTCGGAATGCTTCGGATTATGTCTTCAATTGGTTTTAATTGCATCGTTATCTTCCACTCACACAGTCTTCGAACAGTTCAAGCAAATGTTTGATTGTTTTGGGTTTTACCCAAATCTGTATACATCCTTGGCGCGCATAATACTTAATTTATAAAGATTTTGAGTAAGCGTAAACGATTAACAATACAATTTTTTTCAAACATCTACTGATTTTTACGTACCGTTATTTTGATTACCTCATTTGAGTTACGAATACACAGTACACAAGAACGTGTTCATTGCATGAGTATTAAACATGAATTATGCAAATGATTAGTGGAATTAATTGTATACAAATTATACTTACAATCTACATACATAAATAACTTAATACAGCTCTTATTACCTACCTCCGTAGTATGAAAACGTTTGTTTAACTGTATCTCTGACTTTCTCTCGATTGTCATTCCTAGTTATTGACTCAATATCTTCCTCGCGACTGTTGATTGCATTCACAATATCTCTCGCGACTTGAACATTTCTGGTCTGATCAGTGTTTTGTACTGTAATCTCGATAACAACCTCTGAAAAAAAATAGTGCAGGTGTTATTGAACTATCTTGAAGATATACTTTCTTGTTATCGTATGTTACTGCGCGTTGCCTTTGCTACCCTGTCCAAACACCCGTAATTTTATAGTTGTTGTCTATGCAACAAACTCATCTTTTTCATGATTAAATGACGCTGGTTTAATAAAAGAATTATACTTTGCAAGTCATTTATAAATGTTATAATGAAGTTAATTTAAGCACCGTACCTGGAACTTGCAGCTGCTGGTACTTGTCTTCAGGTCGAGGGGGCAATACATCAGAATCACGACCTGGTTCGTCAGCTTATAATACAGGGCGAATATAGGCATACAACATGTTTTAGATTAATTGTTTAATGCGAACTTCGTATATACGAAAAACTCAGAAAATCGTCAGCATAAGTCTGTTACGTGTGCATATGTTTGTAAAAAAAGTTTTACATGTCATATACTTTTGGGATTTTGGGAAGAAATATTAATAGTCTAGTACCGGCACCTAAAGAAGTACCGGGTTAGTCAATAAGTATATGGCCATCTGGCGCATGCAAAACGATTTAATGAAATTCAGTATAGTAAATCTGTGTTGGTTTATATCGTCCTTTGCTAAGAGGGTTTTGCACTTAAGTGCATTTAAACACATATGAGCAATATATATTGCAAAGGCAACATGGCGAGGTCGGCAGAATACGCTTCTCACATTAATATCATTTCTTCTGGTCGAATCATAAGTGACGCATGCACAGATTGAAAATAATATGAAAGAAGATCATTCACATTTCGTAGCGTCGCCTAGCATACACAACCATGTTCGATTGCTCATTCTGTAAGTCACTATTTAGTGTTATAACCCCAAATATGCAGTCCTTAAAATGGTGGCTTCTAAAAACAAAATCTCTCACCTTGAAGTATAAGTTTTGAAAATTATTCGTTGAATTTTGTCAAGCACGCTGCATATCGAAGATTCCTCAATCCATCGATATTGTGTTTGATATTGATCACTTTAGAATGATTTCTTTATATATCGTCTCCGATATTCAACGACAGCATACGTATATTTGTATTACACTACCACTACTACAACAACTACTTAAACTACAACAACAACAACTACTACTATTACAACAATAACTACTACTACTACTACTGCTATTACTACTACTACAACAACTACTACTACTACTACTACTACTACTACTACTACTACTACTACTACTACTACTACTACTACTACTACTACTACTACTACTACTACTACTACTACTACTACTACAACAACTACTACTACTACTACTACTACTACTACTACTATTACAACTACTACTTCTACTACTACTACTACTACTACTACTACTACTACTACTACTACTACTACTACTACTACTACTACTACTACTACTTCTACTTCTACTTCTACTTCTACTTCTACTACTTCTTCTACTACTACTACTACTACTACTACTACTACTACTACTACTACTACTACTACTACTACTACTACTACTACTACTACTACTACTACTACTACTACTACTACTACTGCTACTACTTCTGTTACTACTACTACTTCTACTACTACTACTACTACTACTACTACTACTACTACTTATATTATGTATTACTATATGAAAAAAATAGATTGATACCTTCACGGATACTAACGTCTCTTTCAAACATCCTATGCAGCCTGAGAAATTCTGTTGAAAGAAAATAACCACTACAACTCGTTCGTCATATTTTGTTTAGTTATTTAAGTAATTGTTTAATTTAAACATATTTTTTTCAGCTCGATTACATCGTTTATATTAGTTAATAGTGAACATACTTTTAAAATGGAAACCAATTCTTAGTTTATGTACTTCAGATAAAACGGCATTTTACGTGCTTTTTTTTATTTGTTTAAATATGCAACTGTATAATACGGAAACTTCATTGTGCATTTTAATTCATATAGTTACAATTATATCTTTAAGTTCTTAATCATTTATATTTACATATCGTTTTGAAAACTACAACAATACTACCATCTCCGAACGACGTTATAGATTTTCTGTGAGATTTTTCCAGTTCTTGTTGATGTTTAAACTCATCCAAAACATCATCCGTGTGGTAAACATTTGCCTGTTGAATATTGGCTGTTTCTTCTTGTAATTCAACTGTCAGCGGATCGTTCTCCATAAACTGACACAGAGCTGTCAACAGTTGTTGTACTTTTTCCAAGTGCTCTTTGAAGAATGAGTCATCGACGCCTGTTACAATCTCCGAATACATTTCTTTTCGTTTTTGATTGAGTTCATGAAGAGTATCTTTTATTTCACGGTTTATCAGAGAAGACTCATAATCATGTGATATGAGAAACTCGATGAGATATAACGGCAACATATCTATCGTTACCGCATGTCCTCTGGGGAATAAAATTTGTCTGTGGCGTCGTCCAAGATCCGATTCTAGAATTTGGTCACCATTCTGTTTGATGTATTCGTCTAAGGTCCTGTGAGGATTATTTCTTGTGACAAGAAATTCCAGAAGGCAACGCAAGACTCGCCGTACAATTCTCATATGAAGATGTGCCAATGAGTTTGCCTTAGTGTTATCTGGCTGGGCCATATCATTACGGTCGGAATCAAAATTTCGGGAAAAGAAGCGAATTACGTGCACGTTAGGTATTTTTCATTCTGTCAAACGTGCTATTTGTGTCACTGAAAAATCATGATGAAATTTCAATACTATAACATATTGTAAAGTATCCAATATTAATATACAATACCAATGGTTCGGGTCGCATTTATTTTATGTTATTATAGAGTCTTCTTTGCAACATATTGCTTAGGATTAGTATAAATATGATGAAAATATTTTGACAAATATATATTGGTTTTGTTAACAAATTACCAAAACATTTTCTATAGACTATTTAAACCCATCAATGGTAAGCTCTACATATTAAGGAATATGGAAGTTTTCCAAACGTGGCAACTATTAGTGGTCTCTGAATACCATTGTTTTCGAAATTCGTACTATTTTTAATTTGCCCGTTGTTTCGCGAATCTACAGCAGAAAAGTTTACCCGGCCTTATTTGAAGCCATTTCAATCATTTAAGTATCTTATTAATTTTATTTTCTCTTATTTTCTTTTCACATAATCATGAAGTTTTTAATGCAGTTCATGTCTTATGCACATGAGCGACGATCGACAAGTTTCACTTCTTTATATTATATCGCACAGTACTGTTTGTCATCCAATCGTAACTACTCGGTATATTCCGCTATGCTAAAAATTTAATTTGACACGACAATTGAAAACGGGGTCCGATTCATTCTTAAATGGTGTTAAAGTATTCTGAACATTAGATGTCATTTCAGAGATCTATATTCATAAGCATAGAGGGATATGAGGCATATCATGAATAAAACAAGACATGTTATAAAAAAACACTTGAAAATCCAGTTTGAACCAGTGTGTAGACATTTGCTATCGTTCTATAGGATATTCAATTATTCGTTGCGATGAAAACTGGTGCCAGTGTAGCTTAATTTTTAAAAGTTAATGAAAACAAGTTCCGACTCCAGTGTTGTGGATTGAACGACATAGTCTTAAAAATTGATAAGCCGTAAAAAGTGTTAGTCGTATTTGCATTTTTTTTAATTAATTGGTTACTTATTTGAAAAGATATATATAAATTAGGATATGGAAGAGTACCATTATTCATACCTAGAGGATAGGACCGGTTTATTAAAATTAATATAGGTAATTCGGACGGTTTCTTCCCGGACTTCATGGTCAATAAGCTGTCCATGGTCTTGTAGTTTTTCTTTGTAATTATGATGAAATCAACAAATCCCTGTCAACTTCGGATTTCATGATTGATATCAAATAGCTCAATTCATTATACAGTACTCAATTGTGTCAGAAACAAGATCATCCTAAATTAGGAAAATTCCATCAGGTTGGAGAAACAAATAACAGAAGTATTTTTGATATTGTTATTTATAGAGGGAAACGTTTTACATCATGTTAATGCTTATAATTGGGCCAATTCGAACAGATTCATTAAGTTGCTCCAATGATGCTTATATTATAATACAGTTTGACGATTCGGAGTGAAGTTCTTTAAATTTACTCATGGTCTTTTTAGAAAGTATATAACTTTCAGAAGCATTAAATAACAGGTATATGTTTCGACCTTTTTTGAAGTATATGTTTCGACCTTTTTTGAAACATACAATAGTTTTCTTTAATTGCGTAAAACTTAAACCGAAATTATTTAGTCCTTGGAACAAAAATTTAAGCTTTTTGTATATTGTTAATGTTGTTAATTATAAACAGCGTATAAAATTATCAATACAGTAGGATAGGGCACACATTTACATTGTCGATTTTCGAATAAACTTCCTGCTTTTTCAGTTGGGATTTTGTATACAAAAAAGGCAAAGTTTGTCTGTAGGGATAGTATTTTATGTAATCTACTCCATCAATCATGATGGGTTGATAAGTCATTTTGGGTGAGATGACGAAGATTGTATACACTATTTATTTGACTATTGTGGCGGAAGTTAAATCTCAAGCTATTGTTAAAATATACTTTGTTGTTGAACTTTTCATAAAGGAAAGTATTCACAGTATAGATAGTGGAGTTTGTAAAAAATATTTTCCTTAAGTTTTCAACAGTATGTGTTAAAATGTTGATCAGTTGACAAATGAATACGTTGAATAGAAAATGGTTGTATAATAAAATGTGTGTTGCAAATCTTTAAACAATACGCAAATGGCATGTAAGCACAGTGGAATTCAAATGTGTGTATAGTCGCATTGTGTTGCATGTCTTTGCAAAATTTCTAAATGGCATGTAAGCAATAACAACTCTTTTCGTAGTGACAACATTAATAAATATGTCAGTAATATGATTAATTAATTTTTTTGGTTTAAACACTATTTATTTAGTTCATAGAATGTACATATAAGCAATACATAACAACCATACTATTTTCGAACAATATACAAGGCAGGAAGAAATTGCAGTATTGCTTAATATAAAGGCTGTAGAATTCAATTTGACAGAATTGAGAAAAACGCTCGAGGCTTATGCTATGTCTCTCTTTTGTCAGTTAGAAGCGCTGCTGTTATGGTGTAAACAACGTGTACATTTTTTATAAAACAATTTATAAAAAGCTAATCAGTTGAGAAGGAAAGGGAAAGAAGTGTAAGAGTAGGGTTTCAGAATAAGAGAAGTTTCGATAAGAAAAGAAGTAGTTGCGGGAATAGCAACACATGGTTTGTTCCTAAGATAAAAGACTGAACATGTTTGAATATTAATGAATTTACTTCGTATGATCCGTCTTTAACACCAAAAAGAAGTAGTTGCAAAGTTATGGGTTGAAAACTGGTTAGATTGTCAAAAAGGATTACTCTTTTCACAGTATAAATAAGGCAGTTGAAGAAAAATTGATATTGTCTTCAATCTCACAACATTGACAATATGGACTTTGTACAATATTTTTCGCTTATAAATGTTCATTTAAGCTGCTACAATACATTCGTTAGCGTGCATGTAGAATATTAGACTGCCGCTCTTCATCGTAGGAATGCTGGGGAATTATTTTTTTATATCTTATTTTAGATTTGCTTTGAAAACTGAGAGAGAAGGAGATGTTCTTACAGATTCCGGTAGATTGTTCCATAAGTTTATAGTTGATGGTAGGAAAGATCGTGATAGGCCGATCTTTCGCCAGCGCTAGAGGGGACCAGTGTACACAAATGGGGGGTCATATTGAATTATTCATTTTATAGAAATTGGTAAGTTTATGTTTTGTTCTCCTGTTTGTGTAATGGTTAGAGAGCCGTTTCATTGTATAGATTCTGCAAAAACGCTTAACGTGTTACACCGCTGATTATGCTTGAGGCGTCCTGTTGAATCTTTTCAAGTTTTATTTCATCTTGTGTAGTAATGTTGTCCCAAACTACATCAGCATATTCGAGAATTGGTCTGATAAATATTGTTTAATAGAAGTGACTTTCTTTCGAGCGTAAACTTAAACGTTCGCATTAAATTGATTCTCTGTAATGCTTTCTTCTTGATTGATTCAATATAGTCATGCATGGGACATGAATCAGAACAAATTAAGCCGAGAAGTTTATGAGACGAAACCTCAGCGAGTTGGCAGTCGTTGAGAAAACGAAGGTGATGGATTTGGCGGTTGACTTTTCTAGACATTACTAATGATTCGGTTTTTGATGGATTGAAGGTAACCAACCACTTATCAGCCCAGGAATGGATTTTTGCAAGATCAGAGTTAAGGTGGTTAGCTGCATCAATCGGGTTGTCGACGATTATATAAAGTGCAGTATCGTCTGCCAGTAGGCGAATTGGACAGTGAATATTTCGTACAATGTCTTTTATGTATATAAGAAAGAGGAGGGGCCCTAAGATAGACCCTTGAGGAACACCAGCATTTTTGGGTAATGGGTCAGATTGGTAGCCGGCGATTACAACACACTGGATCTTCTCATGTAGGTAGTCTTTTAACCAAAATTAATTTTTGTTGAAGGTGATATGCATTAATAGAAATATTACATTTAAGATGATACAAAAGAATATTGTATTTAAAGAAAATTTATTTTGTACATGGATTGAAAAAAGGTAACGCTCATAAAATGGAAGAAAAACGGTGTAGCCAGCTTAGAGCATCCATATTTTCAACACTTAGGTGCTGGCAATGAATACGTGTATTCAAAATTAATAAACAATCATTAAACTAATATTAGTATATTAATTGAGAATATTTACTATGCCTCCGTCAATGTGTATGAAACAAGAATCGTTTTTTTCTATATTGATAATAAATTTTATTAATGATTAGGTTAGTTATTTTCCAAAAGATTACATGTATGTCTAATTAAACAATATCACTATATGCACAGGTAACATGTAAGATAGATTTCAATTTCAATTTGTTGTTTAAATGTCTGTAGTCACTTCTGTAGTGATGTATTATTGATGTGTTTGTAAAAGGTCGCTGATCAGGAATCATTCATTTTTTTGTGTAAAAATTAAAGATGTCCAAAAATGAATTTTGTGGATTCTGGTGGAACCTTAGCTTACCAGATTAACATCTGATTTTCAGTTTTGACTGTGTGTGGATGATAATACAGGCAATATACTGTGTTCATATTGTGCTGTGATTGTCTGTTGTTGTAACAAATAAAGTGTTAAATAGCAAACTTAAAGTTCATTTTTCATGAAAGAATTACAACCCACACAAATACATTTTGATTGATGTGTGTGGAGGAGTAGTACATAATGGCAAATATATACATATCTTGTCCTTTTTAAATCAGTATGTCATCCAAAAGTAAACATATTGAAAATCTCAAGTGTTTTGAGAAAATGGACTATTAGTATTTTGGTAATGAGTATATGTTTTTGTTTCCTCACGTTGATTGAAATACATGTTAATATATGTACAATCAGAACTGTTAATAGATGTTTTTCTTTATTTTGCTAATCATAACGTGAACAATATCTTTATCTCAGTGTGAAACGTTTCACGAGGCAAAAAATACGATGGTTTTATGCACAATTCAAGACATCTCTCGAAAGCCAAAGATTATATGTAGAAGATAGACCGCATTACAATTGACTTTTGTTCAATTTTTGTCTGAACGAATAATCCATTTATCGTGATACTCAATATGTTTTGATAACTTGACCACACCTGCCCCCTTTAAATTTAATTCTGTAACTTTCAAGGAATATACTCGTTATTTACCAAAACTGACCAATAGGTATTCGACGTGATCTTAATGAAAATGAAATTCAAACGATTGATCACCGAAGTTTTTTTGTTTAAATTCATTTTAAAATTATACAATTCGTAAAGAAAACATAAAATGTATATGCCATTTTAAAAGAAACTCTAGCATTTGTGATGTTGATCATGTTTAGTTCACAAACAAGTGTAAACTGCGCACAGTTTTTCAGTAAAATTCACGTTATTGGTGTTTTATATTTGATTTGTGTAATTTCATTGATTAAGAACTGAAGATAAAAGCACCTAATACACCATCGGACTCATATAATACGCATGACTAGGCATTCATCAGATGGCGATTTATAGATACTATATGTTGCTATTTCATGTTCTTTGTTCTTTTGTCAGACATTATTGTAGAAATGTACTCAAATATGTAAACGAAATACGTTAAAATTGAAAACAATAATGTTTAAAAACCTGCATACGCCATTTAAGGTACCTGTGAACAGGTTGTCGAATTGTAAACAAAGCAATTAATTAAAATTAATTAAAATTACTAACATGTGAAGTGTTTTGGAACAGTTGTAGTAGAAAAGAAAAAGCATTACAAGAATTGCGTCTCACGTGGGATTCGAATGAAACGCTTGAAGCAAACGCTAGCACTCTACCAGTACACCACGCAGACTTTTAAACAAGTATGCTGCTTTAAAATCTGTTTCTGTAAAAAACGGTGTTGCTAAAGTATCGATGAAAAGCGTAATAAACGCTCTATTATTTTCCGATTTCATTGATAATTATCATTAAACAAACATATTTTTTAACATAATCAGAGGTGTTATTTTTGTTGTTTGAATAGAATACATACAATCGTAGGTTTGATGTAAGATTGATTTTTAATTGTCGTTTTGCCAACTTGTGATAAAGTACTTTAATTTGTCCCATATTAGACTTTAAAAAAAAAAGAATCCGGAAAACAAATTTTGTTACTCACTCGGATAGCATCGTCAGCATTTGCCTCCTCAGGTAATAGCTTTAGACATCAACAGCGTCTTAAGTTCTAAAATTAAAATCATATTTGAAATGTACTTAATGCTGGCAGAAACTCGTATAAGCTCCTAGAGATATGACTTTTTGTTGTTAGATAACATGAATATAATTCGGAAATAAAGTGCGGGGCAAATTATTAAAATAATACATTGTCATAATTCATCAAGATGAATTTCACACAAAATAAAAATATACAAGTCCAAATAAACATTAACCTCATAGCAATTTCAATCGAATATAAGAGCAATACAAGAAACTAAAATTGATTTAATTACAATGTTATAATTAAGAGGTTTTATATTCCCCAGTGAAGCTGAATGCTTAGTGTTACAATAAAGTTCACACCAATGTGAGCTTAATTCATTCTTTAAGAAAATATTTGAAAAACGAACGCACAAAAGTTTACTTTGGTAAAACATCATATATTTCAAATTAAATCATTTTTGTAATTGAGCGTTCTTACACTGCATATTACTAAATACACGAAAGAAAGTGTTCTCTTCTCATGTTATTAAATTTGTCTTATATTAAATGATAAAGCAAAATTGTTTTAAAGGTATAGGAACTCTGTCTAAAATCTCACACCACTATATAGCCAATATTGTTGACACGCAAAACAGAATGATCTCACGCAAACGATCACTTAAGGTAAAAGCACACAGAACACTGTTAAATTACATTTATTTTGGTCCGGTTAAAACTTTTTTCGAAAAATGGCTATGACAAAAGTATTTATCTAGCTAGTATAAATTGTGTTAAAATTATAGTTGTTAAAAAATAAAATGAAATTAAAAGAAATAATGTCAATACCAAAATATTTAATCACTACCGCACGGAATATAAACGACCACAACACAACAAAGTAAAATATAGTATATTCACAACAACTCAATTAAATAATGCTTTGCCGTCAGCCACTATTTTATGCCTGCCCTAACCTAAGTCGAAACTGCCTATTTTTACATTTAAACATTCTATACATAGATGGTGACGTCACTACGTTATTGTCATCTCTAAACTAAGACGCATCACATTACCCTGGTTTGGGGAATTATGCTTCCTTATGCACCAAAGTAGTTCTACCTAGGAATGAAAATGTTAATAATGGAAGAAAAATCGTTTTTTTATTGTGTGTTTACAAAGGAATGTTGTTTAAAAAAATGTTATTTAATTATGTTTCAATGTGATTTTGTATCTCTATTAAGACTGATAGCGATTATCAGAAGCACGATTACCTGACCTACTTTCGCTTTCACTTTTCACTCGTAAAAGAAGTGCTACCCACAATTCCTTTCGCGTTAGTACACCCTGGGTGTGTACACAATGGCATTTATACATATTCAATGGCGTTGTAAATAATCTATATAAATAAAACTATATAAATGAAAAATAAATAAATACAATTAACACATTAAAACATAAGAATTATATAAAACTAAAATTGATAACTTGACCACACACGCCCCCTTAAAATTGTTTTCTGTAACTTTCAAGACCTATACTCGTAATTTACCAAAACTGACCAAAAGGTATTTGACGTGATATTAATGGAAATGAAACTCAAACGGTTGATCACCGAAGTTTTTTTTTTGTTTAAATTCATTTTAAACTTACACAATTCGTATGGAAAACATACAATGCATGTGCCATTTAAAAAGAAACTCAAGCATTTTTGAAGGTATTGTTGATCATATTTAGTTGACAAACAAGCGCAAAATGTGCACAGTTTTTCAATCCATCATATATTAACAAATTTTAAAGTAAAATTCACGTTTTTGGTGTTTAATATATTTGATTTGTGTAATCCATTGATCAAGAACTGAAGATAAAAGCACCCTAATACATTATCGAACCCATACAATACGCATGACTAGGCAATCATCAGATGGCGATTAATAGAAACTATATGTTGCTTTTTCATGTTCTTTGTTTTTTTGTCAGACATTATTGTAGAAATGTACTCAAATATGTAAACGAAATACGTTAAACTTGAAAACAATGACGTTTAAAAACCTGCAAACGCCATTTAAGGGACCTATGCACAGTTTGTCGTATTTTAAACAAAGCAATGAATTAAAATTAATTAAAATTACTAACATGTGAAGTGTTTTTGAACAATTTAATAGCAAAGAAAAAGCATTACAAGAATTACGTCTCACGTGGGATTCGAAGGAAACGCTTGAAGCAAACGCTAGCAGTCTACCAGTACACCACGCAGACTTTTAAACAAGTATGCTGCTTTAAAATATATTTCTGTATAAAACGGTGTTGCTAAAGTATCGATGAAAAGCGTAATTAACGCTCTATTATTTTCCGATTTCGATTGATGATTATCATTAAACAAACATATTTTTTAACATAATCAGGGGTGTTATTTTTGTTGTTTGAATAGGATACATACAATCTTTGGATTGATGTAAGATGGTTTCTTAATTGTCGTTTTGCCAACTTGTGAATAAGTCCCTTTAATTTGTCCCATATTAGACTTTAACAAAATAGGAATCCGGAAAACAAATTGTGTTACTCGCTCTGATAGCATCGTCAGTATTTGCCTCCTCAGGTCATAGCTTTAGACATCAAAAGCGTCTTAAGTTCTAAAATTAAAATAATATTTGGACTGCACTTAATGTTGGCAGAAACTTGTATAAGTTCCGAAAGATATTTTTTTTTGTTTTTGAACAACATATGTTTTGGTTGTTTAAGATAACATGGATATACATCGGAAATGAATTTCGCGGCAAATTATTAAAATAATACACTTTCATACTTCATCAAGATACATTTCAAACACAATACAAAATATACAAGTGTAAATACACATTAATCGCATAGAAAGTTCAATCAAATATAAGAGCAATACAAGAAACTGAAATTGATTTAATTAAAATTTAATTACTAAGAGGATTCATTTTCTCCAGAGAAGCTTAATTCTGAGTGATACAATACAGATGATACAAATATGAGCTTAATCCATTTTTAAGATAATATTTGATAATCGAATGCACAAATGTTAACTTCGGTAAAAAAAACACCTCATATATTTTAAATTAAATCATTTTTGTAATTGAGCGTACTTACACTGCATATTACTAAATACACGAAAGTGTCCTCTTTTTATGTTCTTAAATTTGTTTTATATTTAATGATAACATTGTTTTGAAAGTATCGGAGCTCTCTATATAATCTCATTTTAATAAATAGCCAATATTGTTGACACGTAAAAGAGAATGATCTCACGCAAACGACAACTTAAGGTAACAGAACTTTGTTAAATTACAAAATAACGCGCGTTAATAATAGGAACGATACTTTGTTTACATTTTGTTTTCGTCCGGTTAATTTTTTTTTTCCAAAAATGGCCATAGGGACATTATTTATCTAGCTTGTTTAAATTTTGTTAAAATTATATTTGTTAAAAAGTAAGAGAAATAATTTCAATACCAAAATATTCAATCACTACCACGCGGAATATAAACGACCACAACACAACAAAGTAAAACATATAAAATTCACAACAACTCCATTAAAAAATGCTTTGCCATCAGCCACTATTGTATGTCGACGTTAACGCGAAGGATGGTAATCCATACGTTCCTTATGCAAATTGAAATCCCATCCAAAGTTGCTGCCCATAGTGAAATCAGTGAATTCAGGCTTTAGGGCATGTATGGCAAGCTGTTCGACGCATAATCCCAAGAAACAAGGTTTTTACTGAGAACCTAGGTTTTCAGAATGAGAACCTAGGTTCTCATTATGAGATCCTAGGTTATTACCAGAACTTATGATACCAAATGAAATCTTGTGTTCTCATTAAAACTAAGGATATCCGAGAGAACGACGCAAAAAGCTGTCGAGAACCTCGGTTCTTGTGAAAACCTTGGATATCAAACGAGAACCTTGGTTCTCGCAAATTGGTTTGGCTTGAATATCTGACAACTTAACATCAAGATTTGAAAACATAGGTTTTCATGAAAATGTTTTTTTTTATTCGTTAAATGTCTGACTGAAAACCGGGGTTCTGAAATGATAACTTGATGAACAATTTATGATAACTTGGGTTCTGGTGAAAACCTATGATATCGAATAAAAACTTGGGTTCTGGAAGCCATGTGCAATCTTCAAGCGAGAACCTAGGTTCTCAGTAAAAACCTAGTTTTAGGGATTATGCGTCGAACCGCTTGCCATACGCATGTTATCGAGATTATCAGGGGCGTATCCACAAGTTTTTCAGAGGGGGGGGGGGCGGGTCTACTGGGGAGGCTGTGGTCGAAACAAAATTGAAATGGCACATTGAAATGGTGCAATTTTCTGCTATCTAGTCAGCATTTTGCATGATAAAAGTGCATGTAAAACAAACAAGAACTTGAGTTTAGACATCAAGTATGACAGACACATTGACAGATTGACACACAGGGGTAAATCAAATGTCTCTCAAACCACTAAAGTGGTGGGATACATCAAGTGCTCAATATGGTGTGAAAATATTATTGTACACTTACTTTTTTCTGCCCTAATAATAATCCCCACATAACATGCATGATGACACTCGTCATTCAAACTTGAGGGGTAGAATTCTACTTACAATGCTGCAGTTTACCGCTTCAATAACAAGCAGACATATTGATGTGTCAAACGTTCCTCAACGCAGGCGCGTCAAATTTTACAACGCTTAAACGTTATATCGTGGGCTAAAGAGATACGTTTAACAAGTTACAACTTGTTCAGCTCTTCATGTATTTGGAGGAAATAAAGTTATATGTACTTATTTATAAGGAAGATGAGTATCAACTCGTATATTTAAAGTAAAAAGTTAATACCCCAGTACATTTCATGACATATTCGAAAATGTGCTACCACTTTACACAATCGAAAGAAGCGCGCGAGATATGTGCAATAAAATAGCATCGACATTTTACATCAACGCGATAATTTAATTTAATGGTTCCAGAATAAAACGATCACAAGCCGCAAACTGTCGTTATTTCATAGGCAATAATTTGATTACTATATATAAAAATCTTCATAACACAAAGCTTAGTCGAAACAGCTGTCTTTTAAAGATGTTTATAAAAATTATAATTGCACACCACTTATAAATTCGGGTTAATATACACTTGCGATCTTACAAGCTTTCACAAGAGACTTAGAGTGAGATTCGGCAGGTCTTCAAACCGGTGCTTTGCATTGGCCGTTCAAAGGCCAAGTTGGTGATCCCAATTTTGATCAGTTTATGTTTATAATAAGTATAACGTTAAAAATGGCGGAATAAGAACAAAAGTGTTTCTCCTCATTGGGTTTCTGGAGTTTCATCGTGTGTTATATTGCAACAGAGTAGTCAGTGGAATGTAACTTGTTGCAGCCGTTATATGTAATCTGTACAGTGAAATGTCGTTTAAAGCTGTTTGCTGATGACTATAATTTTAAAGGAATCGAACTTTTTAAAATGACAGATTACCCATGTTATAATGATACCAATTATCGAACGATTGTTATTATTTATCAAGATTATTCACCGATGCATACTTGACACTTAAATATGTTCATATTTTAATTTCCGTTGATGTTTGAAGTATACGCATGTTTAAATGGTAATCATTAACCTTCATAAACTCTTTGAAGAAATTAAATTGCAGTTTTCTTAAAAGAAAGAAAGATTTGTGTCGGCCTGTAAAGGTAGTGTTTTAATTGGTTTTATTGGTTCGCCGTGGCTAATGAGCATGTAGTCCGCCTAGCGATCGGAAGGTGACGGGTTCGTTCCCCACTCAGGGAGCGTTCTTTAGATATTCCCCAAACATAACAGAACAGACCTTTTATTTAGACTTATACATAAGTACATCGTTTTATGCATACAGTATAAAAGTAAGTATGTCACGTTTAAGCTCAATACAAATAAACACAACATACAAAAAAATAAATACAAATGAAGAAAATGCATATAGAAAACTTTCTAAACACATAATGACAGAAAGATTTTATATTCAATTAGTTATAGACATAACATAACATCATGGACAAATAAACGTACTTTAAAGGGGCCTTTTCACGTTTTGATAGATTGACACAATTGAAAAAGTTGTTTCAGATTCGCAAATTTTCGTTTTAGTTATGATATTTGAGAGGAAAAAGTAGTACTGAACATTTACCGTGCTCTAAAATAGCCATTATTAGGATTGCTTATTTAAAGTATAAAATACATCGACATTGAATTATAAGGATGGCCGAGTGTTCTAAGTGGTAGACATTTTACTCCAGGACTCCAGGGGTCAGTGGTTCGAGCCCTGCTGAGGGTTACTTTTTTTTTTTTTTTTAAATTTTCTGATTTCTCTGATTTTTAACTGGAGCTTTTTAGATCCAATGTTTACATTTATCAATATAACCATTTAAAGAAAAACTTTAAAACATGCCAAAATCTGTGAAAAGGCTCCTTTAATATGCACAGTATAAACGTTTTCCTCTTCAACAGGATGACATTAGGTGTTTATAGGGAATAAAATTGACTCACATACAAGCATTCATGACTTATAAAAAGAAACACGAATATTGACATATAATTATGTTACACAGAGGTATACTTTACGCAAACAGAAAGACACGATACATTTCACATGGCTTTATTTGATTAAAACACATACCGTCATAATGTGGAAGGATTATTCTATTTGACTATTATCGACATATTGACGCGTTGACAATAACAAAAATGTTTGTTGAAGATTCAAAACTGTTCTGTGAACACAAGAAAGCCAAATAACACAAAAACAGAAACATATTATAGTACGGAAAATACCAGTTCTTTTCCGAGAAGTCATGATTTGAAATTGATAAAGTTATAAAGCGTTACAAAAGCGAAGCAATTGACTAATTTTGTGTTTCCGATGGTCTTCGTTAAAAATCTGTCTAAGGTTACATATATTTTTGTTGCTGTATTTGGACTGTACATTTCCATACAATCTTTCAATTCATGGCTTTTATTGACATATTAAAGGGTGTAAACATTGTTTTCAATCACGGATGAGTTATAACGGATGTGACATTGAACTACGATACGCAAAATACACCACTCAAAACTATTACATGGTACCGATAGTACAAACATTTGATGTAATATATACCATTCAAAACGTAACATAATTGCACATGTTTAAATATGTCACTTTTATTGCCTTGACTGATGCTTCAGAAGTTAATGAAATACGAAACAATTCACACGTATTAAGAAACACAATACACCCAAAGTATGTAAGATACAAAATGGAAGCGATGTTATTATATGAACGCTTTTATTTCTGAAACAAATCTGATGACTTGTTAAAATGTGTGACGATAATCGTTGTATTTATCCCCACGCTTTTTGAAAAAAAGGTGGGGATATTGTGGTTATCTCCGCCGTCCGTCCGTCCGTCCGTCCGTCTGTCTGTCTGTCCGTCCGTCCTGGCCACTATCTCCTCCTACACTAAAAGCACTAGAACCTTGAAACTTACACACATGGTAGCTATGAGCATATGTGCGACCCTGCACTATTTGGAATTTTGATCTGACCCCTGGGTCAAAAGTTATAGCGGTTGGGGTGGGGCCGCGTCAGAAATTATCACTCATTTTTTTAGGTTATTTTACATTTACTTCTTTATTTCTACACCGATTCACTTCAAATTGATACTGAACCTCTCTTATGACAATACGGTCAATCTCAACTATGCATGGCCCCATTACCAACCCTGGGGCCCCGCCCACATAGACCACACCCGCCCAAAATTGCCTTTTACTATAATTTCTTCATTTCTACACCGATTCACTTCAAATTGATACTGAACTTCTCTTATGACAATACGGTCAATCTCAACTATGCATGGCACAATTACCAACCCTGGGGCGCCCTGCCCACATATGTCACACCCACCCAAAATTGCCTTTTACTATAACTTCTTCATTTCTACACCAATTCACTTCTAATTGATGATGAACTTCTCTTATGACAATACGGTCAATCTCAGCTATGCATGGCCCCATTACCAACCCTGGGGCACACCTAGGTCAAACATTCGGCGTGGGGATACGCGTCGGCCTCTGCCGCGCCATTTCTAGTTAATGCGTTACTTTTAAGAGGTATACCAATATAGTTTCTTAAAAAAGTTAATAAAATTCATCGTTTCGAAAAATGTCCTCTTAATATTAATTAATTGAATTTCATGGTTTTATTGCAGAATACATTAGGCTTTAAGCCCATGAGTACACAAACATATAATACACAATGTAGTAAACCGTGGTCAATGACATACAGGTATATACATATACTATTTTAGGCAATATAAGTTAACAATTTATAACGAAAGAATTGGCAACTCTAAAGACATTCATATTCAAAATAAACAAATATTTTTAACATTTATATATTAAGGTAATTATATAATATGCATTTTGTAAAGTCTTATCGTATTCAAAATATACTTGAATGTTCTAACAATGTGAAAACATATAATTGTTATTGATTGACAACACATAGACAGTAATATGTGGAGAGAAACTATTGACAATATAATTCAGTTCTCAATTTAGCTGCTTTAAAAATAAATGTTGCAAGATTTTTAATTGTTTTAGCGTTGTCAGTTTGTAAAAGTTCGAACATTTTTATCATATTTGTGCGATTCCAATAATATCTACGTATATATTGTTTTCTAAGACTATTAAAAACTGGACATTCGAGTAAGAAATGGAACTCATCTTCGAGAACGTTACTGTGTTTACATTTTCTGTTTTCATACGGTGTCTTTTCAGGCTTGTGCCATCGCCCTGCTTCGACTTCAAAACTGTGAGCAGATACTCGTAAACGCGTAAATTCGAATCTTAATTTTGAAATATTTACAACATTGAGATAAGGATGTAATCTAAAAATTTCGTAAATGCAATAATTTTTACCCCTTGTCGTTTGTTGTAACTCGGTTATCCAATTCTGAACGTATATATCAGATATGCGTTGTTTAACAATGGATATTAAACAATTAACGTCTCCTACTCCCTGAAAAAAACATGCATCACCAAAACCTAGTGTATTTAATAGATGTTTAACAGATTTTACCCAAGAATTGTTTTCGGGATACATTTCGAGATCATGTACTAACATATTATAAACAATTTTAATATATTTAACATCATCAGACTGTAATATTTTTATCCATTATTTTAAAACACAAACGATCCGTTTATTTATAAGAGGGTAACGCCCAAGTTCCCCGTAAATGAAATTATTCTGTGTTTGAGTCCGGACACACAGCACCTGTTTACAATAACGTAGATGTATTCTTTCGATTTGGATGCTATTGTTTAATCCCCAAAACTTCACAGCCATAATTTAAAATTGGTTCGATAAGCTTATCGAATAATTCAAGACTATTGCTAACTGAGATATTTGTAAATTTCACCAAATTTGATTTTAACTTAAAAAGTGCTTTAAGGGCCTGCCCCGAAAGCGCATCATATGTTGCTGAGAAAGATCCCCCCGTTGTGAATATTACTCCAAGATATGTAAATTTATTAACAATTTCTAGCTCATTTCCTTAATATGTAAACTTAAAATGTTTTCTATTTTGTCCCCCTTTTTTAAAAATCATTATCTTTGTTTTATTGATATTTACACAGAGTTTCCATTTCGCACAATACTCATCTAACAAATCTAATCCATTTTGTAAACCAACTTCCGATTCCGCAAAGAGAACAATGTCGTCAGCATACAACAATAAAAACAATTTTAACATGCCTAGGTCAACACCTTCAAATTTGTTTAGCATAAAGTGTTCCTCGATGTCGTTAAGATACATTGAAAATAAAAAAGGCGATAATGATTTCCCTTGCCTTACCCCTAAAAAACATGTAAACGATTCAAGACTAATTTCGTTATTATATTTTATTTTTGATTTAACAACATTATACATTGATCTGACTATATTCAAAATTTTACCTCTTATGCCTAGTTTTATTAGTTTGTATCATACAATATCTCTCACAAAAAAATCAAATGCCTTTGTAAAATCAATGAATGCCGCATACAGTTTCTTCTTTTGGTTTAAAATATGAGTTATTATACCTTGCAAGACGAATATATTATCAACTGTTCCCATACCTTTCCGAAATCCGGCGTGGGCTTCTATGTAAACATTATATTTGTCCCCCCAAACACTTAATCGATTGTTAATAATTTTACTAAATAATTTTCCTATAGTGCTTAACAATGTAATTCCTCTGTAATTGGCCGTATCGTCTAAATCGCCTTTCTTATGTAAAGGGATAATTAACCCTTCGCTCCATGCCTCTGGAAAATAACTCAAATTAAACATTTTATTAAAAAGTACAAACAAAACCTCCAAAAAGTGAGTTTCGGAAACACCATGTTTTAAAAACTCATTTAGTACATAATCCGGACCTGCCGACTTACCAGTTTTTAAACAAATGCATGCTTTTTTAATTTCTTCATGTGTAATCTCCGTATTTAACTCTTCAAACATTACATGTAATTTGTCATTCAAATAACGCTCATTAAAATAAACGATGTCTTCGTCTGGTTGATAAAAGTGTAAATCTGGATCATTAATTGATTTAAACTATCCTACAAAGTCATCTGTATGCAATTTGCTTGATTTAATTGGCTTAACTGATCCTTTTAACATACTCCAATATCTCTTTGTATCTAAATATCTATTTTGTTCTAGTATTTTTGTCTGCTCAGTATCATATTGATATTTTTTTTTTAGCAAGGCATTTGTATAAACTACGTACACTGGTCATACTTATTTCGTCAGACTTGTCATTCCTATATATGTTCAATAATTTATAAAACTCTGATTTTGCTGATTGACACTCGTCATTAAACCATTTGTTATTTTGAACATGTTGATATTTTTCATTTTTGCTAGTTTTTATAGTTCTTAAATAATGGAACACACTTCATCAATAATGGAACAAAAATGTTCTAAACTTTGGTCTAGAGACGAGAAACAGTTAGTGGTATTTATATCATTGCATACCTTGTTTAAAGACTGTATAATACTATCATTTTGGAGTGACTGTATATAAAGATCGGTTTTATTTTTATCCCATTTATAAATGTATTTTGCATTATCACATTCATTTTTTATCAAAGCAGTTATATCAACATCATCAGATGTATCTTCATTAGTGTGGGTATTTATATATCATGTAAACATGGTCAAAACGAGCTTGACTGTGCGATAACATGTTAATGAGAATAGCATTAACGATTCCAATAAAATTTACGCAATAAATCATGTTTATTTGAGTATTGACGCTGATGATATTGATAATAATTTAACGCCTTTAACGCCAAAGCATACGTACGAAGCAAATGATACAACATTTACAACTTTTATGTATGGTCATTATCATTGCAATATACACTTTTTTCTTCAAATATGACCTAATACAATAACACATTCTAAAATTGGCCGATTTGGAAGAGGCATGTACTAACTAGCATATTATCTAATCAAACACCGTAAACATCATGGAATAAACAAGTATACATTCTGCATGGAATATTTGAATCACTTGACATCAATTGTGAGTTTCTCAAAATTGATAAATTTGATACAATTGAAGGTGAAATTTAATTACCTATTGGGTTCCATTAAAACTATATAAATATCACTGCATAAAATCATTAAGCTACAAATGTACATGTCCAGCAGCTGGAGTTTCACTTCTTTATATTGAAATGTTTGCTAATTACTGACATCGTCTAAACAACACTGGTTATTATTTCGTGGTCAGCCATTTTGCATAAAAACAGTGTATAACCATGTTTATTATTAATAATATGTATAATATTTTCCAACAAATCATCCCGCGTTGTTTTCTATGGACACCATGGATAACTTAGATCTTATTCAATAAAGCCCTGAAAAGAAACAAATACAGCATATAAGAATGACTGTACCCAGGACAATATACCCATTACAAACAAATAACAAAACTATCTGCTTCAATACGCCAAAACTATATACGGTGTATGGTCTATTATCTAATATTTGGTTTTGCCTTAAAATTTGGTTTACTTACTGGTATAATGCCAGTGACAACATTTGTTTGGTTGGTTCAACTAAACGATCAAATACAAGTTGAAATGAACGTTTTGTTTCCAACGTGTCTCGAGAGTCTGGAATATACAAATCACATGGTTTATAGCTTATATCTAGGCAGAAAATGCTACATTAGAAGAGAAGATATTCAGATAATTTTAATTTATTATATTAAATGACATGTTCATTTTAATCTGGTCCTTGAATTGCGTTTGTTATAATATTTTTGCCAAATCATCCGGTTTTAAGTCTGCTGTCATATCTTTTTCGTTCCAAAAATAATGTGCATTTGGTCACTTGACAATTTAGATAGAAATTACTCATTATTGCACACAGATAACATTTTTTTTACAACATACATAATTTATCTTAAGTAAATTGGTTATGCCATTATTTTTGCTTCGGTATTTTTTTTAAACAATATGTCGCCAATTGGTGCAAAAAGGTATCACGTGCCTTTTAAGTTCAATGCCACATGGTTCCTTTTTGAACCAAAAAGGCGATGTATACATCAACTTCATTCAATTTGAAATGAACATAAGCGGTTTTGTTAGCCAATGGTCCTTGTTATACCTTAATTATATATAGTTCTTTATCTTAATTGCATACAATAACAATACCAGAGTGAAATTATATAATTGCAAGACGGTCTAATGATTTTATCAAATGATAAAGTGAAAACGAACCTGAATGGTCCCTGTGGATTCTGATGCCTTGATTATCATCAGTGTCAGAGGATGTGAATACATGTTCTTTGTGTTTGATTGTGGCTATGAAAATAAACATACATACATATGCTAGTATTGTTATTTCAAACATAATCTTTTTACTTCAATCACACACAAATATCGTTATCTTTAAATTTCATAATATTTGTTTTAGTCTCATATTATTGTTTTCTAATAAGCAATAAACAATTTAGTTCTGATTAAGTAACAAGAAAGAAACAAAACAACTTTGATGAAAGCTTGAATTTGGTAACTAAGTGAACTAAGCAATCGAGCTTTTAAGACTTATCACAATTTCAGGTCCGTACTTAAAAAGTTGTCGCGAAGACGCAGAGACGACATGTAAATAAACTTCTGGCATAACAATTCAAGTGTCCAAACTATGCGTCTATAAAGGTATTAATCTGATATCAAACGGTAAACAGAACAGAAACTGCAGAACGATACGGTTTTATGCCCATGGCTAACTAAATGTTAATTAACTGGGCGTTAATATTATTGTTTAATGTTGACTGTCATATTTGACATACGCGGGCCAATAATACACCGTATTCCAACGTAAATCTACAGTCAATCGCACCTCTAAAGAAACACGTTTGATAATCGAAACCATGGATGAACGATATTCATCTGATATTATGAAGTTTTTTGGCTCAGTTGAATGTGTCAACCTGCCATCAGACTTATGAGCTGAGATACAATGAACCGAAATTTTGATCAATGCAACGAAAGTTTCGATCAATTATTAAAATTGAAATATTTATTACAATTACAAATTTTAAAAAACATCACTTAATAAATTATTGCAAAATTATGACAAATGTAAGTTTCGTTAGAGGTGCAATTCAGTGAATATTACCTGTGTCTTTCAAATTTTCACTACGCCTCTCTGAGACAGAGGCATTCAATGTAAGGCCGGGAAGTTCAAATGCATCGCGCAAATTAACTTCAAGCTGCCTGAACGAATCGTTTAATATCCCGTCCTTAATAGCATTTTCATACTCATCACGTTCATGGGTAGACGGGAAGGCGACTCTGACAAGAATCGTCCCTTTCTCTGATAATTCAACATGTGGAGCTGCGCTCTCGTTTGGTAATGAAATACCTCTTGCGCCAAATATACGCAGCATTTGGGAAGCTGTTGACAATCAAGGGAACTGACAACACGTACAATTTTTAAAATTAAAGGAATAAACACTTCTTTATTTGTGAATAAATTCAACAGCGCAAAGACCTGCGTTTGTGAAACACAATGCCCCCTAATGCGCTTTGAAGCCACAGAGCGGCTTTTAAAGAGAAAATTTGTGTGCCTAGCTTCGCCAAAAATTAATTGACCGGAACGAAACTAACACTTCATCTGTAAGTCATATATGTAGACTTACATATAACAACTCAGCTTAATATTTGAAAGCTTTTCGTAAAAAAACTCCGGAAAACGGAAAATTCGAAGTCCAAGACCCATAACTTCGCAAAAATAAATGAACCGGAACGGAACTCAAACTTTATCTGTAGGTCATGTAGGTCAACTCACATACCAAACATTAGCTCTATATCTGACAGCGTTGAGTTAAAAAAATCCGGAAAACGGTTATTATATAGAACATTTCTAACTCAACGCACAAAATTCGCCAAACATCAATGGGCCGGAACGCAAGTCACACTTCATCTGTTGGTCATGTAGGAAGACCCATATACCAAAAAGCTCTATATCTGAGCGCATTGATTACAAAACCTCCGGAAAACGTAATGCAGGACGGACGAACTGACGGACTGACGGTCTGACAAACTGACGGACGGATAGTGCGACTGCTATATGCCACCCTACCGGGGGCATAACAAGCAAAATAATATAAATTTAGAAAAACGATATCGATACATTTAGAGAACCTTTGTATTATACGTCTACATGGGCTAAGCAGCACAACAAAAGGTACTATTCATGCGCGGATTAGTTAATATGTAACAGCGATTAAAAAAGATTGTTAATGATGTGTCATATATTCAAAAGAATCATTTTCTTTATAAATGGCGCTATAAAATAATGTGTTGTTTTGTGTGCATACAGTGTAAATTTACGTAAAATATTAAAACACTACAACCTCGTTCTTAACCTGTGCATGCATGCACTTAAAACAGTTGTCGATTCTACAAATCATAATTACAAAAACGTGATGTTATTGTTCAAAGGTATAAGAAACGTACCTATATCATTCATCACCGAGTCATAGTGATCCTGGTAGAGCACCGCTTTTTGTTCGTAGTTTTCTACATCCTTCATGCATTGAATCAGTTTTTCTACGGGTTTTAAGTTGTTTGTAATCTCACCATTTACGCAATCTTCGAAGAGTTTAAACAAATGTTTGATCGTTTTAGGCCTCACCCATATTTGTACACATCCTTGTTTGGCATAAAAATCTGGTTTGAATAAACAGTAATAAGGTCCAATGTATTTCTATTACAAAGTAATTGTTTGAAAAAAGACAGTAGCGACACACTAAATTAAGTTATTATTTGCTAAATGGTTTAATTTCTGGATTCAGAATCCATTAATTTGTGTTGATTGCTTATTTTAATCCATATTCACATACTGTACCATTAATCCCTTAGTGCATCATATTTTGTGGTGATGATTAAAATGTTAGATGTGTATTGTGTATGTATTCTTTAATTATCTTATTACCATGACATATGTAGACGAAAATTAAACATACTTACTATACAAATACAGACAATGATTTTTTACTAGTTAACTCTTGATTCAAAATGTAAGCACAAGCATAAAGGTCGTATGAATACAAACCACCGTAGTATGAAAACGTCTGTGTAAACGCATTTCTGATTTCTCTTTCATGTGCTGTCAAAGTTTCAGAAACACCATCTTCGTCTGCTCTGCTAATCAGATTTACCAGATCTCTTGTAACTGCGTCATTTGTGCTTTGCACTGCAATCTCTATCACCGCCTCTGAAATCAATTGTTACCCAAATGATAATATTTCCCATTTTAACAATGGGATGTTTTTTTATACATAATCTTTGTCTGTTTTCTTCGACGTATGAATTACATAAAACTAAAAAATAGTTTTATCATTGTTGAAAAGCCCCATTTATTACATTCATAACTACCTGGCACTTGCATCTTGTACTTATCGGCAGGTCGAGGGGGCAAAGCCCTTTCATCAGAAACATATCCAGGCTCATCAGCTACACATAATTGAGATGCAAGTTGATAATGAAAAAGACAGTACTTGTCTTTTGTGAAAGATTTGACAGAGTACATATTTTGTTTGCTTTTGACATAGGTTAGAGCTGTATTTAACGAAGTATATTCGAACCGACCTTCGTTTCAACATTTATACTTTGCAAGAATTAAAGATTAAGTTTTATCAACATGATAGGTCGTAAAAGGCCTGTAACATGCAACACGGTGAATAGGTTCCGTGTTTTATTGAGGTTTTAAACCTAAATTTACCCTTCTGTTTAGGTTTAATACCTAAATTAAACTTTTTCAATGTCGTGATCGATTCACCGTATCAAACGTATCACCGTATGATGTTTCTGTTGAAGATAATGCTGATTAAACTGCAGTTATTTTCCCACAACACGGAACCTATTCACCATTATCACTTTAGTAATAATGGAGGGTTGGGCTCAAATGGAAATGCTTTTCAGGTTACTGATACGTACAACACTGATCCAAATCTTTGTTCTCATATTTATTATAATTTTATTATCATAATGGTTTAATAATACTTATGTACAAAACGTTACCTTCAAGTATACTAACGTCGTGTTCGATCATCCTATGTAGTGTACGATATTCTGTGGAAGAAAAATTTCTAACAAAGTCAATGCTTATCCAAGATTAATATGACATTTACTCTGCAATACATATTAAATGAGGATAATAATTAAAACACATAACATTTCAGTATTGACGTATTGACTATATATGTCTTTGCTTTTTGAACGAAACGTAAACCAATGAACAAACAACATATTTGTCGTGTGATAAGTTCATCTTTTTTTTCCATTTAGATTCACGAACCCGCCAGTGGAAAATACGGTTTTGGAATATAAAAAAGAAAAAAAGGCGTTATTATTTTGTCAGCTGCTACACATTTACCAACAAAAATAATAATATTCTGAGACATTTTTCACCAACCCCGTAAGCTATGGCCCCATTCGCCAACCGATTTGACCCAGAAAAAAACAGAAAAAAGAAATGCGGTTATAGCTAACGTTTCGCGCAAACAAGCCGATGTATAGGAAACATTAACTTGATTGATGCACGCAAAGCTTAAGATCACTGTACTTAAATCTAATCAATAATGGCGACCGTTTGTATTTAATAAATCCTTAGACACACGGATCATCAATATTGGTAAGAATGTGATTTTAAAATAGAAATCGTGATTATATTGCAATATTTTCCACGGAAAGAGTCTGAAATTATGTATCCACTGATAGACACGCTAGGATTTCATCGTTTATCTTTAGGTACGAATGTATTTGACAATCTTTTTTGATGTTTGGAATATGAAATATTTGTTCTACTAAATGTGTAAGTTATCACATGTTTGAAATCGAAAAAAAAACCCTGACAGGTAAAAGTGTTGGTTGTTTAAAAAAAGTCGAATCGCCTATAACATGCTGTTTCGATTGATCGTCAAGCTTGAAAAAAATACATGGATGGTCTTTATCATATTTCTGTTTCATCCCACTTTGATAATGTCTGAGGATTTGTTTATTGAAGTCACTTTTTAAAATACGTTTGAGCTGAATGTGTCGATAAATACTGAGGTGACTGGATCTTTCGATAAACTATCAGTATTCATAATTATTTAATGTCCTACAATCATATATGATGTATTAAACTTTCTCTACAATTCTTTAATATGTTTTTGTTTTCTTTAGGATGGAAAAGTATTTGTAATTGAGCCTTAGAAGTTAAGTCAAATCCAATAAACTGTTAGTTTTGAGGATAACAATTGTTTTGTTAATATACATATTTGTCTTCAAATTTTATGTGTATTTTTATTTCTACCTCCACCTTAAATTCTCGTAAAGAAAATAATAAAAATGAGTAGCCTAAATTGAAAATTATTAAGAAATTCGTATAAATCTTACCTTGCGTGAACGATGGTATTGATTTTCTGTTTGCTTTTTTTTTCTTGTAACTGTATAAACTCCTCCAAAACATTTTCACTTGTATCGACATTACACTGTAAAATGTTTTCAATCTCTTCGTGAACCTCTGATTGCAACTGACTGTTGTCCATAAAAAGACACAACGAAATTAACAGTTTTTCGACACTTTTTAAATGCTGACTAAGTGATGTATCACTAATGCCCTTAACGATTGCAAAATATGCTTCTTTTCTAATTCGATTGATTTCGTGTAAGCTATCGGATATGTTACGTGGTGTCCCGTAATCGTTCATAGTTCATGGACGACCCATAGTTACTAACAATGTTCATTACTCTTAAATTACAGGTATGTAGCCTATCATTCGATATCTCGTCATGCGCGAATTGCCAAGATGACGAGTTTTGCATTAACTCCCATTTTCTCGTGCCGCGCATGGGACAAGTCTACTCTATCTATTTATGTTAATTTCTCTGCATAATACAGGATAAAATATTCAACAACACCATGTATCAGTTTCTAGTCCAATTTAATGTCTAACATACTTAATATTTTCGGTTATACAAATACAGTCTGATAGCTACATGATCGTATCTTTCTCGATCCGTACACCTCCAAGTCTAAACGCTAACTGCCTTGTTTCCCTCTAACATCTGGCCCGTGAAACTCAGTTATGAATCCCATTGGTCAGTGTTCTATACGTGCTTGTTCCTGATTGGATACATTACTTAAGATACTGAATCAATGAAGCCCTGGGAACGGGATAAACAACCCACCCAAATATTTACAAGCTTTATCCAACCTTTTGATGAGAGATTTAACTGAATAAACACTATTGCCTGAACAATACAAACATAACCGGCCTTGTGTCAACTATACTATTCTTTAATCTCTCCCTCATCGATAAGCTTATTTGAGCGTATGTGCACTTTGTGACTGTCATGTTTACTGGCCCTTTTGATAAAATTTTCAATATTTCTTATATAAGGTAAACCAACATATTCCACCTACAATTTCTAACCATAATGTGACACAACTTATCCCCTCAATTTGATTTTTATGTATTTTAGGATACAGAAAAATCTTTAAGAATTTAAGTATGGAAGTAAACGAAAACATATTAACACTTACGATGAAAAAAATCAAACACGCAAACATGAAAACATTAGTGACTAAAACATATATATGATGAAAATCTGTAAATTATTAATGAAATTTTTAACAAATGTTTCTGCAGAAATAATAAAACGTCGGAATATTTAAATAGTCAATGTCAATCACAATGAAATTGAATGCGTCACTGATTTGGGGAATCCAATACGAATAGTGTCCATTTTTGACATCTTTGCTGGAGGCGATGTGGCATCTAGGTGAAGAGATGAGACGTCCGGTTGGAGAGTATGTGACATCTGGTTGTAGATGGTAACACGCAGTCGATGGAAGACGGCGGCTTCCGAATGAAGACGATGATTGTCAGTCGGAGAAGCTGTTGGTCCTCGGTTGTCGCACGATTTAGAATACTTCAAACGTTAATTATATAGAGTTCTGAAGAATGTCTGCGCTCATGACTGTAGCATCATAATAACTGTTTATGTACACGTAATGAAGGTAACACATATATATATATATATATAAGTTCATAGACGATAAAATGTTCACCTAATATATGTACAAAGTACGCGCGATTTTCATCATCAAGTCCTTTCATATCATATCATCGTATCTTTAAAAATCATTTTCGACGACGCGTGAAATGTCCATTAACAGTCCACTCGTTGTATGGTACTGATGCTGGTTCACAATTTGGATCCATGTCGACAATGTTGGATCCTAATTGAAGTCGTCTGTTACGTCATCTGATTCTCGACGGATACATCGTCGTCGAAGATATCGGTATGTCGATGACATATTCTTCTTCTTTGTCGGGGTGTTAAGATCTGATCACGATCTCAAATGCGTTATGAACGCATGTTGCTGCAGGCAAACCACGCCAACGATGTCAGGAGCGCTGCTTTTCTCCTTAACTTGTATCGCATTGGCAAATCTTATAGGGTCAATTACATGAAATGATAAACGGGCCTTTTATTTACATATTAATGGAATTTGCTATATAAGCACTCAGATTACTATTCACACCTATGATAAGATATACCCAAATAAAATTAATGTGCTAAAGAAACGCGATTCTCATGACACAAATTTATTATGTTTTATTTAAACTATACGCATTTGTCTATTCAATGAAATGCATTGTGCTTTATTATGTTTTATTCTTATAAAGAAAGGAAAAAACTATATATATGATCCGTATAAAAAATTTAATGAATCATAGCAATATAGTTGTATCTTTTACATTATACTAATAAAAGGTTTAGTGCGTTGCTTTTAAGGATATTTACAAACTGTATTAAAATGTTATCTACGCTTAAAATGGTGTTTACTTGAGCGCTGTAGGGCATAAGCTAGCGTTGGTTAACGTCGTTGTCAAGTGCGTTATCATAAGCTGGTCTGATACGATACTAAAGCGTCATTCAATATGATTAGGTCGATATACGAATTGGGTATTTACCGTCCGTTGCGACAGGTGTGGTCTTTTTGTCATGTTTGTACCCGATTGAGATATATACCCAATTATCACTTTGGGAACAGGAAACCTCATTTCATTAAGTATACTTGATCATATAACCAGATGTTATCTATGGACAAACCTCATTGTTAATATGAAACGTAACACTGCGATAATCTTGGGAAATTGGAATCACACTTATATAATCAATTATTTAAATTTCATTAGTTTGAAGTAACGTTGACCTACGAGCCTAATTGTTTATATAGAGCTAAGACCATACGAACAGAAGTTCCCGATAATTGAATTACATTGGGGAAATGAAACCATATTTGTACAATAAATTATTCAAACTTCATTATTCGGTGTGACATAAAACTTTATATAGCCTGTACAAATAAGATTTTCTGTTGACCGCTTTCATATTTACCGTTACAACGATAAATGATGTAATAACAATCTTATATGTCAATAGGTTGACCTGGGCCGTTAATCAAATGTCTGTCAGTTATATAATTCTTCCATTTCCCAATCTTAACGTATGGTATTAAACTTTTCAATTTATTTATCCCACCCTGGGTGTAAATGTATTCGTGTTCATACTTGAAATAAATCTTAAATCGGATCTTAGTCTATGTAAATATCTCCCAAAAGTTTTATTACGCTTCAGAGCTGGTTGCTATTGCGCACGGATAAGTGGTATTTCACCCGTATACTAAAGTATGACATTTTCATTTCATTCTAAACCCGTAAATCAATGCTAATGACGATACATTATCGAAATCGGACGATACCGTCCTCTATAATCCTCTTTTTACATATTTAATACATATACATTCAAAACATATTTCTCTATATACAAAATTTTTTGGAGTCTTTAAGTCTCGACATCTATCTCGCTTTATTTTGCAGTCCATTCATTTACATGTGTTCAGCCATTGTCTGAAGGCACGTGAAAATTGCTTTCTTCATTGCGTTATTTGAACGTGAAGTCCTTTTTGTCAATTTTCTTTTTTTTGTGTTTTAACGCTACCGCGTCAATTTGCATCTGATCGTCTGAAGAATCATTTTCAAACCTACGTACAGGTGAGTTTTGTGAATTACCGTTATTGTAATGCATCGTATCTGATTCACTGGAGCTTGACTGTATATCCGCGAATTGTTTGTTTCTCAAATGTTTTTGCAATTCAGCGAGCGGTATGTTTTCCTCGTCATCCGTGTTATCTCTAATCTGTCGGGTCTGTTGCGTAATTACAGGTAACCCATGTACTGACGTATTTGAATCGCTATCAGAAGATAATGTGTCGTCCGCAAAGGCTAAATTTGCTTTTCTAATCGGGCGCGCTAGTGGTTTATCTATCATTGGCCATTCATCGATATTTGCGTGCCTTATTTGATCAGCGTGAACTTTAATAGTTGAGTTGTCTAACTGATTCTTTATTACGTATGTTAACGGCGACTTTTGTTCGATTATACGATAATATGGCCTCCATTTACTGTCTAATTTATTCGTACGTTGAAAGTTTTTGTAGTAAACGGGGTCATTGATTTCGAACTTAATATCTTTCGTGTTTTTATTCGCATAATGAGCTCGTCTACGTTTCGATTTTTGAATTTGGGCACATACCTTTTTAAATGATTTGTGTTGTTGTTCTAATATTATTTTATGATAATCTTCACCGTGATATTTACGTCTAGGCTTTAACAAGTTGTCTATTGGAAGAATAGGGTCTCTATTAAAAAGTAAGAAGAACGGTGTGTGCTTCGAAGTCTCGGATGTACAAAATCTCATTGCCGCTAAAGACATGTTTAAATGTACGTCCCATTGTTGTACATTTTCTTGAACCCGTTTTGATAGTATATTGTTCATAGTCCCATGTGAACGCTCGTTCATGCCATTAGACGCGGGATGATATATTGTCGTCTTTACGTGGTCAATGTTCATTGATTTTAATGTTTCAGTGAAAGCTGTGCTTGTGAATTCTTTTCCGTTATCAGTTATAATTCTTATAGGACAACTATGACGGCAATAAATCTCGTTCATTAACAGGTGTATTACGCTATCAGACGACTTATCAGGCGATGCGAAAGCTTCTATGTATCCTGAGAATTGATCTACGAAACATATTATATATCTATTTCCGGAAAGCGTTTTCGGATATGGACCGCATATATCTATGGAAACAACTGAAAACGGAAACGGCGGTATTGAGGTATCCGACGATATGGGAGCTTTGATTGCTTTTAAGTTTCTACTTTGACATATAATGCACTTAGATACATAATCATTCAATTCTTTGAACATTTTAGGCCAGTAATATTTCTCTTTTAGTGTCTGAAAAAGCCTTTGAGACCCAGGATGTCCGTTTTCATCATGGTATTGCTTGACAACTGAATCAGTCAGGTGTTTAGGTACAAACAGCCTGAGAGTAGGTTCCTCATCTACGTTTGATATGTAGTACAGTATGTCATCAACCGTTAAATATCTATCATCTTCACTCTTGTTCTGTTTCCCTAATCTTAATCTCGCTTTAATCTCAGATATATGAGGGTCTTTTCCTTGTTCTATTTGCATATTAAGCCCTGATATGTTATCATTCGACGCTGTGTCGTCGACTGGAAGTGGCCGCGGGGTAATAATATTATCAATTATTTACCTGTGATCGATATGCGTAGAGTCAATTACATTAATTTCGCGCGTCTGGTTTTGTCCATTTATTTCCGAACTAATCGTCAAATGTTTATCGTTAATATCTAATTCTAGTTCTGTTTGATCGCATTGATTATTCTTTATTTTGGTTTTTGGAGGTCGGCTTAGAAAGTCAGCAATAATATTCTTTTTTCCCGGTATATATTCAATTTTGCAGTTGTAACCCGCTATACTTAAGGCCCATAATTGTATTTTCTTGTTTTGCATCGGACTTTCCAAAAGAAATTTCAACGGCCTATGATCCGTCTTGATAACAAATTCGGCGTTGTGTAAATAATGGTGTAATTTACTTAGACTGTAAAATATGCTGTAACATTCTTTTTCAATGGTACTATATTTGCATTGCGTGGGGCTTAATCTGTGTGATATGAAAAATATCGGCTTTTCGCCCACATAATCCCCGGTCTCGTTACTGTCGCATTTTTGAGTCAAACAGGCTCCGACGCATTTATCAGATGCATCCGTATACAGAATATAACCTTTTTTGGATTAGGGTATGAAAGATAAGGGATTTGCGTAAATGAGTCTTTTAATTGTAGGAAACTATCTTCGCATTGTTTTGACCATTTAAATGGGACATTCTTTCTCGTGAGATTAATGAGTGGCTCGACTACTTCTGAATACGACGGACAGAATCTCCTATAAAATCCTGCAGCACCTAAGATGGATCGTACATCGCGCACGCACTTTGGCCTAGGGAATTGTCGGATCGCTTCCACTTTTAACGGATCCGGCCTTATACCATTTTGATCTATGATGAAGCCTAGGTATCTAGTCTCTCTTTGTAAGAATTGACATTTTGATAGTTTTAGCTTTAGGTTATGTTTACTGAGACTCTGTAGTACTGTATCTACGTGTGATAAATGAGATTGCAAGTCAGGTGAAAATATTAGAATATCGTCTAGATACGCCACAGCGAAGCTCTCACAACCTTTGAGTACTTTATTAGCCAATTCTTGAAATATAGCACCGGCGGAGGAGGCACCGAAGGGCATAACATTAAATTGAAATAGACCCCTGAATCCCGAAGCAAAAGCCGTTTTTTCTCTGTCCTCTTCCTTTATAGGTATTTGCCAATATCCCGATATCAAATCTAAACTGGTGAAATATTTACTTTTACCTAATAACGCCAATATATCATCTATTAATGGTAATGGATAGGCAATTGGTTTTGTAATTTTGTTTAATTGTCTAAAATCAACACAGAACCTTTTCTCAACTTTATTATCTTTATTTGAATCATGGTTATTTTTCTTTTTATCTACTAAAACAATAGGGAAGCTCCACGGACTTCTTGATGGACTTATTATGTTTGCGTCTAGCATTTCGTCGATGGCTTTATCTATGAATACCTTATTGTTTAATGGTGTTCGATACGGCCTTAATTTAATGGGCGGATGATCCCCTGTATCTATGGTAAATTCTATCGCTGAAGTTTGTGTTAATTCTAAATTATTTCTTGCGAAGAGAGTTCTGTGTTTTAAGAGTATCGGTAGAATATTTTCTTTTTGATTTTCATTTACACGTAAATCTGATAAGATTTCATCTTTAGATAAACCTGATTTCGGCTGATTATTTTTAATAACTTCTTGTACTGAGCATATTTCATTATCATTTACCGATTTTATTCGCCCTATGGCACAGTGTCGTCTAAGCCTTATTGTTTTGTGCGTATTGTTTATAATTAAAATGGGAAATTGTCTATCACGCGTTGTCTTGACGACTGAATTAACAATTGTTAAACCGGGTTCATTATCAAAGAAAGAATTGCTTATTCCATTGAATTCATAATTCGTATTTGAACGTATGCAGTTTCTTTTAGCTTGAGCAAAGAGTCTATATGCAGTTTGTGGTTTTAACACAGTATGCCTAGTTAATCTCGCTATCGTTGAAAGATGTGTATCTTCTTCTAGAGGTACATAACAGTTATCAATCCTCAAACATCCTAAATCAAAGTATAAACGGACACCATTATCTTGTAAAAAGTCTCTTCCTAAAATAACATTTCTATTAACGTTACTTACTACAAAAAACATGTGCTCTTTATATATGCTCCCTATTTTGAATCTCAATTTTACACTTCCGTGGACATGTAATGAATTTCCATTTACCGACTTTAGATTTACTTTTTGAAATATCAGTGCGGGTTTTTGTTTTAACATATCATAAGTACGTTTACTCACGATGCTGACTTGAGCGCCTGAGTCTATCAAGCTCCTAAATTGATAACCACCTGTTGAAATAACACAAGAATTTGGACTACCACACAAAGCGATATTATATGTCTCGACTTTTTCATTCTTACCATAGACCCCTTTTTGGTAAGAATTTCCTAGTTTTTTCGATTAATGTACGTTTTCCTTTGAGTACATTCTCTACTAAAGTGTCCTAATTTACCACAATTCCAACAATCAATTTTATCTTTCCAATTTTTGTCATATTCTTTCTTGCGCCTTTTATCGTTTTGATTTATCGTATGACCGTTCCGCCCTACCGTATATGCACTTATCTCGCGTTGCCTACGGCGACAGATTTCAATAGAATGACCGTGTTTCTTACAATATGTGCAAACAATAGATGACCTAATATAATCGATACCTGTCTGAATATTATCGGTCGTAATGTTATCAAGTCCATTTATTTGCGATCGTAACTCAAACCTAGCTCTGACACTTTGCTCATGTATAGCGCTTTTTAAAGCATTTGATAACGTTGCATGATTTTCGCGCATTAATTTAAGTCTCAAATAATCGTGCGATAATCCGTCAATAAAAATTTCTACTAACTGTTTTTCTTTATAGTCTAAATTTCCTTCAATATTTTCGTATGCGTCAGTCGCAAGAGATAAAAGTCGCTCAGCGTATATTTGAACATGTTCGTCGGTCTTTTGTTTAGTCGTCTTTAATAATGAGAAAGCGTATTGTGGGTCTTGAATTTCCGCGAATCTTAATTTAAGCTGTTCCTTTAAATCTGTCCATGTCCCTGTCGTATCGTCAGTCAAAAAACGATGTATGTAATCACTAACAAGCCCTTTACTAGATTGGTAAGCAACAAATTTTAATTTATTCTCATCTAAATTGGTAAGTGTTCCATATTTTTCTACATTTTTAATCCAATTTTTAAATTCTTTTGAATTTCCATCAAATGATTGTACCACCTGTGAAATAGTCTGAGTGCTTATGGCCGTTTTAACATCTTTAATTTGTTCATTCAAATTTTGAAATAACTCAGGGATTATTTGATTTGCCATTTTGATACAAGCTTTAGGAAATAAAACAGTCACTCACCGGAAGTTGCAGAATATGTGCGGTCTGATGTCGTTGTTCCCGGCTCACGGTTGTTGTTACTGGTTACAGAAGTTGCCGAAACGGAGTTTCTTCGCGTTGTTTTTCATGGCTTCGTAATCGTAAGTGGTAGTATTTCTTTGTTCGAATCCTTGGTTCACGAGCACCATTTAACGTCCTGTGTCCCGTAATCGTGCATAGTTCATGGACGACCCATAGTTACTAACAATGTTCATTACTCTTAAATTACAGGTATGTAGCCTATCATTCGATATCTCGTCATGCGCGAATTACCAAGATGACGAGTTTTGCATTAACTCCCATTTTCTCGTGCCGCGCATGGGACAAGTCTACTCTATCTATTTATGTTAATTTCTCTGCATAATACAGGATAAAATATTCAACAACACCATGTATCAGTTTCTAGTCCAATTTAATGTCTAACATACTTAATATTTTCGGTTATACAAATACAGTCTGATAGCTACATGATCGTATCTTTCTCGATCCGTACACCTCCAAGTCTAAACGCTAACTGCCTTGTTTCCCTCTAACATCTGGCCCGTGAAACTCAGTTATGAATCCCATTGGTCAGTGTTCTATACGTGCTTGTTCCTGATTGGATACATTACTTAAGATACTGAATCAATGAAGCCCTGGGAACGGGATAAACAACCCACCCAAATATTTACAAGCTTTATCCAACCTTTTGATGAGAGATTTAACTGAATAAACACTATTGCCTGAACAATACAAACATAACCGGCCTTGTGTCAACTATACTATTCTTTAATCTCTCCCTCATCGATAAGCTTATTTGAACGTATGTGCACTTTGTGACTGTCATGTTTACTGGCCCTTTTGATAAAATTTTCAATATTTCTTATATAAGGTAAACCAACATATTCCACCTACAATTTCTAACCATAATGTGACACGTGGTACCAAATAACACTGTGGAATATCAGCTATCAGAAACTCCGTCAGATATAAAGGTAGCGAGTCAAAAGTAACCTCACTGTGCCTTGGGAATAAAATGCGTCTGTTTCGTATTCCAGTATCAGTTTGCAGTATTCTGTCACCGTTTTCCTCTATGAACCTATCTAAATTCGAAAGTGGATTTCCGCGTGTTACAAGAAATCTTAACATGCAACGCAAAACACGACGTACAATTCGCATTTGAAGATGTGCCAACTTGTTCGCGTTGGTGTTATCCGCTTGAGCCATGTCTCTGAATTTAATTTAACAGACAATATTAATTCTTTCATTCGCCAAGACAAATTAATATTACTTCGTTAGGCATTAAAATCAGATTCTTATTGAAAACCAGGTTAAAATAATAAATATCAACGTAACAATTACAAGACGTATATAAAATGTACAACACAACTATCAATATATTCATCCTACAGAAGACGAAATTATTACAATATCGTCAACGTGATACCGTTATGATCGAGAAGATTACATAATCACTAGTTATATATCGTACAGAACCTTGATTAGTTTTTACACTGTGCATGTATTCATATGTTTATGTCGAAATACTCGGTGTACCTCTGAACAGCAATTATCACTGTTGTAACAATGGAGGACTTTGGATGATGACAGTGTTTTTTTTCATGGTGATTAAAATCTTATAACTTACGAGGTTTAACTTTTTTTTTGAGAATCAACAAATGATATTTGTTATGTTGTGTAACTTTCGGACCTTCATATTAACTCTTTTTGCATCATCGGAGTTCAATCCCCTTTATATACACAGTAGTATGTGTTTTAACTTGTGTCGCGTGTGACTAAAAAGTTACTGCTGCTGGAAACATGTTTAATAGCATATGCTCTTGTGTCCCTTCATATTTGGGTTAGGATATTTTAACAGTCTCAGAATTATTGCCCTTTTAGAAAAAACCTAATTCATTTGTCTGCCATGAAAATAGTTAAAATAAGAAACGCAAATTGGGGTGATATGTTGAAGCCATTAATTGGGATTCACATTTGATAATTGGTATTTTGTATGCGTTCAATACCTCACATTATATATGGATGTTTGTTCTATATCACCGCTTTTTACAAAACCTCACAGGTGTGACTTTATCTCTGTGCCTATCGCCGCAAATCGCTTTTGATATCAAAACAATTATAAAATGCAGATAACGACGCTGAATGAATTTTAACATGTGAATGTTTGCTTCATTGTGATCTTCATAATTAACAATAACTTTGTTACGAACGAAACAGCTGTCCGCTACCGGGTTAAAGTAGTCGGATTAAAAACAGACTCAAATACATTTCGTTACTTAGCTCAAGAACGTTTTAATAATGCCCGTTGAAAATGCTGTCTCCATTGCTTTGGTAACAATACAATCATCAGTATTGGTCTGACGAATGAACAAAAATGAAATAATGGGCATATTCACCATGATACCCTCCATCCAATTCTGAGTTCAACGCAGCTAAAATACTTCTTGATTAGTTTTTCACAGGACCCTCATTTTAGTTTTCACTTAATTTTGTACCCATAGTAATAAATGTATCTTATGTCAACAACACTTGCATATTCTCCGTTTAGTCACTATCCGCTTACTGAATTTCCTCAACCTAGCGTTAATAAGTTTTGAGTCTTCGCAATATTTAAATTTTCCGGACGGACAGACGTACACAACTAAAATAACTTGCATACAGCCTTCATGGAACCCTATCAACATACCAAGTTCATTAGCCCAGCCTGCGAACTGTTTACTTAAGATCCATATTGTAGTTTTTGAGTATTTCTTTAACCATAATAAATATATATGTAACTATGGCGATTTAAACTTCTGTCTTACGAAAAATAATGGATATAACGTTCATCTGGTTGCAATCAACGCAACACACATTGCAACGCATCTTTATATATTTTACAACGCAGCTAAACATGCAGGACTGAACCCATGCACTGGGCCCACGGGCCCGCCCCCCCCCCTGCTGGCTGTCGAGTTATGTTTTTTTTTTAATAATGGGCCTACTGCAAATTTTTCTCACATGAAAGGGCCCACGGTACAATTCCCCGAAATACAAATAGGCAGATGCGTTTTATTGCCCCTGCTACACTAGGGGATTAGCGCTAATTTACTCGCCAGTGGAGATACGCCCCTATGCTATGTTTTCTTATGACCTTGTACGCACATCCCCGATCTGTCAATTACCCGTTGTGCTCAATGCTTCATCTATCGATGGTTTGTGTAATACGTTTTTTGATTGGCCAAGGAAAGAGAAACAGCGGATGGATGGAACTGATACAGAAGGTCGACTGTCATAAAACCATAATAGTATTTTCTCGTTGAATTCAAACATCCTCTAGAGTCATACTTTATGATACATTTCTGTGAAAATTGTGTTGTAGATGATAAACATTTTATTATGCATTTACTTTGAAACTTAAGAGGAGGTTTGATTTAAAAGAGAAAACACTATGAGTTATATGTTAGTGACTGACATATAACGATAATAGTATTATCTCTTTGAATTCAAACCTCCTCTATAGTCATACTCTAAGATACATTTTTGTGAAAACTGTGTTGTAGATGATAAACATTTAATCATGAATTTACTTTGAAACTTAAGAGGAGGTTTGAATTCAAAATGAAAATACTATAAGGTTACATGTCAGTTACTGACATAACCAGAATAGTATCTTCTCTTTGAAATCAAACCTCCTCTAGAGTCATTCTTTTTGTTACATTTCTTAATAAAGGTTTTTGATTTTCAAAGGTTGCTTTTCCTTCTTCATAAAACATAAAACATTTCTGAAATCTAAAGCTTTAAACATGTGTTAATTTTACACCAATGGTTAAAACGTTAGACTTCAGTAAGGTGCTGATTTACTTTTTTATACGCATTTCAATTCACTTTGAACAGTGCGTAATCCAAAAAAAATATATTCGGGAGGGGCAACCACTCCCGCACCCTGCCGGTTTGACCCCCCCCCCCCTCAGTCAAAATTTCCTGTGTACGGCCCTGACATGACCTTCCAGTACTAAGGGTAAAGTGCTCGTTGCCGGAAGATTGTTAAAAACTGCCGCATTTGTTCTTTTGTCAAAGAATGAGCTAAGTACGTATCACATGTGACACAGTTCTCGTTACGATGTATGTCATCCAGTATCGTTTTGGGTGAATATGCAATGAATTTATTAATTTATTGTTTTTCGCCTGCGGATGACATGGCAAGCATGTCGGGTATTTTGTGGTTAGGTATTATTATACATTTGAACGAATTTTCAATTGTTTTGAGAATATTAAAGTGGTGTGTATGGTTTGAGGGCTAGCTGAACCGCACACCTACTCCAGAACTTATCACAAACCAAATTCCTCCAATGAAAAATCTTATCTTACGCACATATTGGAAATCATTACATTTATCAAGTTTAACGAATTTCTGCTTAATAAGATAGCAATAATTATATAAGTTTCTAAGATAATGTGCAAGCATACGTCTGATGTTTGATCAAAGATCTAACGACAAATTTAAGTAACGACCGAATATCTCTTCAAAACTAATAGACCTGAATGTACTGGTCCGCGCTTATATGTTGTGTGATTAAAAGTCTCTGCAGGCCTATTGAGTATCCAATCAGGCAGATATGCTTAGAGTTATATTCCACGAAATGAACGTTATTGTTTAAGTTGTTATGACTTTGATTAAGAAGACGAATACCTGTTACAAGTATATGCCGCTGTTGAACGGATTTTAATAACCTAATTAGTCGTATATTTTATATTCTAACACGGCCCGAGCCAAATTTCATATAAGCAAAGAAGAAAATCGTCTATGGGTTTTTCTGCAATAATTATGGGCGGAGCTTATACACTGAAAGCACGCACTGTAACTAAACAAAACATTCCGATACATTTTCCACCAGCGTAATAATCCGGTATTTAATGCATGAAAGTATTACGGGCGCAGATCTGATCGACAGAACAGCCGAAAATTAATTTTATGGGCGGAATTTCACATAAAATAGTACACAAGAAAAATAACATACAGTGTATGAATCTTTAGTAAAAAACGTGTTAGAATCGAAATAATTCGTGTACGTTATAATTTGTTGTCGAATAAACCACGGCCGGAAGTTTAGATGAGTAGGGATTAAATCACGAGTGCGAAGCTTTCAACAAACTAAAAACGTACACGCATAATTTCTAACTAACCAATCTGTATATAAATTCCACCAGTTCTTAGTTTCATGTGACAAATCAGTAATTTCAGTTGGAAAAGATATTTGACGGTGGCTGATCATTTTGTTGTCGTCATAACAGCTCCATTAAAGTTGTGATTGAAAATTATAAAACGTATAAACATGATTACGTATTCAGCAAAATGGATCAGAACACATATATCAAATTGTATTTACATGTTTGATGACATAAACCAATACATTACATGAATGCCGGGCTGAAACTTAACTATGCTTATTTAGTGTTTTCTTCCATATATCATAACATGTAACATTAATCTTCAAGACGATAACTAAGTAATTATTACTTAAATCTTCAAAAACTGAAATAGTTTATAAGAGCAGAGTAGCGTTAAACAGGATTGTATTTCCTTTCGTTTATATTAATTAATGAATAGCATGGTCTTGTGACATACTATTCACATATGTATCGAAACGTTTATTATTCAAGGTAAGCTCGGTGTGTTTATATTTGTACAGTTGTGTACTCCTTCATCTTTATCTAATAATATCAAAGAATATCGCCTTTTAGTTTACCTTTAAGACCAGCGTCACCTGCTCTTTACATGGGCATTTGTTCTATTAATTAGCGAACGGTGTGTGTGATCGCGTGGGGGTCACATTTAACTTAATTTAGTCACATTTTGGTTGCATTAAGTCATGCAGAACACGGTTTTATGCTTTATGCTCTTTTTTCTTAAATTTAAATGGAATCTTTTCATGTTTCATGTCAACTGACCGCATTCCAGCAAAGTGAAGTTTTTTGACATCTTAATTGAGTATCTCCGTGTATAATGCTCTCACCGGTCCTTTACTTTCAACACCGGTCCTTTACTTACACGGCACAGAAAATATGATGTTATAAACATAGTTGCGCATCGACTCTCAGAAAATAATTAGTTGCGGACATAATAGTGCAAACAAGAAAACATATAAAAGGCGGCGTTATAAAGGTTTATTATATGCTTAACACGAGGGTTAAATTGGGTTTCAAAATATGCGGTAGCCGGTACAATTCTGTCAACTCACATATTCAGTGTATGCACAACGACTGCATTAACGTTATTATGCCATGCGTAGTTAATAAAGTTGTATATTATGTTGATACTGTAACCGTTCAAAATTGAATACAAAAGCTTGTTAAAACACCAATACACATGTACATAAAAAATTTAAATCGTGTAAGGCAACAATAAGCATGAACAAGAGGGAGAAACAGGTCGATACAAAAACTACGAATTCGACTATGCACCATTTACAAGTCCCTGGGCACGTTCCAGAGATATATCACTTCCATGGCAAAACGCGTTGAAATAACCTAATAGATCAGTTCGCTACTGCTTCTCGATCGCCGTAGTTTAACGATTGTGTCGTGCACATTATCAGATAAAATGATAAATCAGAGCAAGACAAGGGACGGCTCTGAACGCCGCACAAACCACCAACTTGCCAAATATAAATATATTTGATAATTTAAAACTTTGTATTTACATACAATTTAATATTTTGATAGATGGCATTACCATAACTGCAGAGTAGAAGAACCACCACTATTTTGTCCCATGTTTTTGAATGTTTCCATATGCATTTTTGTATAGTTCGTTTCTTTCGTGGAACATAACTCTGCAACTATTAAAGGTATTCAAATGAATCTTTTTATATGGTATATTTCTATTAAAGAAATGCTGAAATGACAATTGTTAGCATCATTATTCCTTTAAGTTGTAAATGATTTATTGCTCTTAGTGTATTTTTGTTGTGTGGATCTAGTTCATAATTATTGGACATTTTAACTTATTTGTTTTTGTTAATCTAACAAAATCTCATATAATGATAAAGGACACTGAGAGGCAGTACATGGTACACATATTATAAATGCTTCTTAAGTATCACAGGGTTATTGATCTTTGCTTATATTCTGTTTTCGAAAAAAAAGTTAAATTGTTTTTCTGTTTTCCTATATTTGAAATTTAAGATCACACTTTCGTGTAACAAGAATGTTTCGTAGGCATTCGGCAATTACAAAAGCTATTTTTGTTAGTTTTGTTGCTGGTTTGGATTAATAGTTTTGCATTCGAATTGCGCACCAAAAGGCTACCGCGGTGTTATGGTTACACGTCATGTCATTTGCAACATTATAATCAGCAACGTGTTTGTTGAAACCGTACTTTAATGAATCATTGATTAATTGTCACGAACATTTGTTAATATAATAATTCAACGTTATGAAGAAGTTGCTGTTACCATACCTCTTTCGAAGTTTAAATATTGAAATAAACATTACTCATGTCTTATTGAATGCGCTATGTATATTAGAAGTGCCAATAATGCTTCAATCCTGCTATTAAAAAGGCGTGTTTGAAATAGCCATTATATGACATACAACACATATTTTCTTTTTTTTTTAAATGGCCATTTTTTAGCCAATTCTTTTTTAACCAAGTACTTTTATGTGTTGTCTAAATCAGACAGACTCACTCGTTGTCGCGATGAAATAAATATATACCCTTTCTAACGCTCGGGTATAATACCATATTCCAAACACCCATGCTTCTCGGGTTCTGTGCAACTCCGTTGTATCCAGCTAACCCCGTATGACAAAGTGTGCTATTCAGATCAGTATGCAAGGTAACAAAAACGAAACGAACCTGGATTTGTGTAGTATATGTCTGCACTAGTGTCTCTCGATTTAGAATCATTATACAAAAATACATGTCTTACAACAATGAACTAAAGAAGTGTAAAAACGGAGTCAATTTGTTGAGACTCTATTTTATAATTGGTACTATTCAGCAATGTTTCAAGATCTGTTTTGACGTAGTTATCATTAAATTAAATTACACTACATCTGTTTGATAATGTCAAACATATTTGGATTAGAGAAATACATCATCAGTCGACGCTCAATCTAGCGTACATTATTGATGATGATTGAAGAATTTGTTAAGCAATGTTTTTTTAAATTAAAATTCATCGATAGGTATTAACTCACCACATCATAAAACTCGTCAGTGTCGCCATATCTAAATAGTGTGTACGCCACAAGGGTCAGATAAGGACTTTTATACAGTTGCTTTACTAAGAATTGCCTCCACAAAGGCACCGTGTTCTCTGTCATAACGCGCCCGTTTGTCGCCAAACTGCTCTCGGAGATAGACGGATAGGAAAAGGGTCGAGCTTGCTTGGAACATCCAGTCTGGGCCTAGGAAGTAAAACGAATTGCTTCTAGGTTATAGTGTTATTTAACAACGGATTTTCAAAAGATAGATGCGGAACATTGTGCAATAACTCTTTTTTTATAAATCTAAATAACAACAGGTTTATACAAATAGTTATAATGTTATATATTACGCCCGCCATGTCTGGAAACTCACCCAGTGCCATGCCGTTACCACATCAGGGGACCGTTTCTTAAAACTACGTACGTTCAAAAATCATGCGAAAGTGCAAAACGTTCAGTTAGTAGCGTTTCTATAAACTTCGTAAAGTTACTTTTACCGTATTTTTGCACGTAAAGTTACGTGTGCTCAAAGGCTCACGTAACTCAGTAATTTAGCGTAAATATGGCGGCGTATGCACCGATATTTCGGAGAACCGAACATAGACTACGAAATCTACGAGCGCAACATCATTTTAGTTAATTTACACCTTTATCTATATTAAGATCTTGGTAGGGCATGGGAAGATATTGTAACGGAAATCCTGCGTTGATTGTGCAGGATCTATTGTGTACGATTGTGGATTGGAGTTTTGAGGAAATTTTACATGTTCGAATCGATTGTTGTTATGATTTGTTCGATTTTCCTTTTGACAATATATTCAACTTTCGTTTTGAACAAGGCTTTATCCACCACAAGACGCCAAGTTGAACTCAACGAATGTGACGTTTGCTGAGTGATAGAATTGATTCATTGTAAACATGGGTAAAAGTCTACTTTTTCTGTAAGAATTATGTATTAGAATTGTATAATCTACGTTTTTGTAAATAGTTGCATTTATATTATACTGCTGTGTCAATGAATGACAATTATAAAGATTCTGTGCTAATATTAATTCAATTAATTTTAGCACAGATTACTGTATAATTGTCATTCATTGACACAGCAGTATAATATAAATGCAACTATTTACAAAAACGTAGATTACTGTATACAATTTTAATTGATATGTCAACAGCGCTTCTTATAAATGTGTATACGGTTGTCACTTTATTGTTGAATTTGGCACATTTACAGTTTAAGCAGAAGTTCTGCATCAAGATCCATTTCTTTGGAAATAATATCATGCATATATCATTTTGTCAAAACTGCGTTAAATAAAATATACTGGAGAGACTGTGAGATACAACCTGTCGACATGTTAGCTCAGTTGAGTTAGATTGGTCTTTGTCAGCTCTGGTACTACTTGAAAGTTCCCTGGGTACTCTTATGTATGTTACAATATACCCTGGGTACAGAAAATATACTTAAACATACACAGGAATACTTAGGCTAAATCTGCTGTTGTTGGCTCTATTTTCAAATTAATAATGTTTCTGTTTACATTCTGTGAAATGGCCTCCGCGATGATATTATCGAAACTCGTACTCAAAAAAGCATATTGAGTTAGGTTTTGTTCAAAGAGGATTTTGTTTCGTATTCGGAAGTGCGTTTGATGACATCAGATTTTAGGCAGGAATAAAACTCTGTACCCAGGGTACATTGAAGTGTACTTAAGAGTACCCCGGGTACTTTTAAGTAGTACGGGGCCAACAATGACCAATCAAGCTTCAGTTGTTTAAGCGCTGCAATTATTAACTGGAAGTAAAGGTCAAGGCTCACACACTTGGCTAACTTCGCGCAATGGTTATTGTAACAACTTAAACTTAAGTTATCTGAATATTAATAATGGCTTATTTTAAAGTAGGTTTGAAAAGTTTTCACTGTTGAAGTAAATTTACTGAAAATATGTATTGAAATGTACCAAATATGTCATTTTATACAAAAACTGTCAAAACACTATGACTTTTAAACCAATGAGATTTGTTTTTGGTAAGTAACAGTTGTAAGACGCTCAAAGTTGTTATTTTAGCGAGGCTGTTTTCGGAGAGAGAAAACCCGAGCTATTGTCATAGCCAGCTTGTTGTCCAACGTCCGCCCGTCCGCTGTAGGCAATGTGCTAAAACCTTAACATTTGGCTCTAAAATCAAAGTGCTTCCACCTTCAACTTTGAAACTTTATATGTAGATGCACTTTGATGAGTTCTTTAACGCCACACCCATTTTGGGTCACTAGGTTATAGGTCAATGTCACTGTGACCTCTACAAAAATATAAAATTCTGACAAGCTTGCACAGCCCAGCGTGACACCAGATATGCGGTGCTCTTGTTTATTATCAGATTTCATCGGTAATCAATCATATTAATATCATATTGATGGCAAAACTTTGTTGTTGCTGTTTGCTTTACAATCATTTTTTCAGAGTTTTTAGGTTATTACAAAGAAATTTTAGAACACAAACCATGGGGACAATACACAATCATTTCATTTTGTTTTATATATGGTATCATCAACATTCAAAATCTGTAATTTTATTATTATAAATGCAGTTGCCATGAAAAAGTGTCAAATTTTAACTTAGGTCATTGTTAATCTTTACTGTCTGAAATATTTAATTACTAATTTTAAGATTATTTTTTAGTTTCCTATAAACCATATGGACACATTAAATGCAGTTTGATTGATATGTTCAAATAAAATTGTTATGTCATAAGAAGTTTTTTTTTTTTTTTTTTTTTTTTTTTATTCAATATCATACATATAATGTAAACATGTATATGATCATACAACACAGTGATTGTATAAAGCAATAAAGTTCAGACATGTTATACAAGATATGCTATTATATATATATTTTTTTCTTAGAGAGAAAAGAAAAGAACAACAGAAGAATAGTTTTGAAAAATGATGAGTTGTATTAAGTCGGAAGAAAGCATACTGGATTTGTGTGTTTTGTTGTAAATTCACAATGATCTTGTCTGATTGAAAAAAAATATAAACAAAACTTTTTTAGAAAGATAAAAAAAAACTATTGTAGAAAGATAAACTAGCATTAGAGTGAAATGTATATAAGTGGACAAAACATTATGAGAATTTAATCCGATTCCATTTTTGTTCAAAGATTTGTAATGTGTCATTACTGAGGGCTATTTCTTTCTCAATCTGGATTTTTAGTTTAAGACTATGGACAAAACAATTAAAATTTGGTACTTGTTTTTTGTACTTCATGTTTAAGATGAAATATTTCATCAATATAACCATAAAATTCACAATATTATTACCGTCTATTGATTTCAATGAGTTAATTCCGTCATAAGAAGTTATTAAGAACCTTTTTTCTTTATAGGTGGTCACACAGATTGACAGAAAACTATCAACAATCAATTTTTTTTCCAATATCTTTGAACACATTTCTTTTAACTCTATACTGTGTTTTTGTACATACTGTAATGTCCATTTATACCATTTAAAGTTCTATAATAAAGCTGTAAATATTGCAAAACCCTTCTTTATTTTATCTTATATTGTGAAAAGCAATGCTGCGAATTTTCTCATTTTTTTTACATTCAGTTATTTTATACCATTTTTTTGTTGGGAAATATTAGAATAAGGTATACTGTATTTATTATTATAAGTAAATGTATTTTTTAAATGTTTTAAATCCATTAACTTGTACAAATAAATAAGAAACATAAAATAGACAATGTTTGTGTTGTGTAGAGCATTTACTACCATTACAATCAAATAATTTAAATAATACCATTTTTGTTTCTTCACTTTTAACATTATGCATAATATTCATATTAAGTTATTTGTCAAAAACATAACTTATAAGACAATATAAATTTAAAAGAAGTTGTTTGTTTTGCACTAAATAAAGCTTTTTGCGGACATGTATGGTATCAGTGTATGTGTTCAAAAATCAATTGAAAAAAAAACTATTAAAGATTTGAACTGAAAAAAACAACAGATTTAACATATTCTCATAATTATGTATCTTTCCCAAACACATGAAAAAACATTTGAATAGCACAATTTTTACTGATTTAAAAAAAATGTAATAGAAATTTAATATCAAGTATATGGACACATATTTTTTAATATCATAATTATTAGGAACTTGCAAGAATAAATTGTGTCATCCTGACATGATTCAACCAGTAAAATTTAACTTCATAAAAATAGGAACATTTAAAAATGGTTTGCTTTCTCCATGTGTTTTGTTCATATGTACATTAAGCCAGATGTGTAAAACTTTTCCATGAATTTAAATTGATGCATTAGTTTCCATACGTGAATGGCATTATGTTTAAGTATATTATGAGTGACTGAACTTTTTCACAAATATTTCAGTCATTGTGTTGGTAAAGCATGTAAAGTGATTCAGGTTTACGCAAGTGCCCGCTTGTCATACCAATTACCCCATACCAATGACCCAGGATGGATCCAAATTTCTCAAATTTTGTATTTAGAACTAATCACAACTGGTTCATACCCTGACATATATTTTACCAATCCATGCATTTTTTTTAAATATTGAACAAAAATATAATATAATTATATATGTGAAGAAGCATACTTTATGATAATTGCAAATGCCTATTGTCGCAAATTAATAGAAGCATTCATGGACAATGTTAATTTATCACAGAAAAAAGATTCTCATTTAAAATGATAAACATGGTAAAAACATGATGTTGATTGTTATAAAATTATCTAGAAGTGCGACAAGTGAATACAAGCTACAGAGTTTGTTAATTCTTCTAAAACCATACTGTACTACTGTACATTATCATTGATCAGTAAATAAAATTTAAAAAAATACTACCTTCTTTACAGAGGCCATTGCTGATGTTCTTCTCATTATAGGAAATTCCATTTGTAATTCAGTGACGCACTAAACATAATCAAAGATACCCTTCCAGTAAATTGAATACCTGTCAGGAAACTCCTTGATTATGTTTCTGTAAACTCAGAAGTGTAAGCTACAATACACATGCCTGTCTTCTCAGTATTATCCATCCATTTTTTTTCCAGTTTGCTCCAGTTTGAAATATATCTGACTAACCTTCGTAAAAGATTTGCTTCAGTAAGAATCATCTCCTTTGTTTTAACAAAGAACATATCCAGCACAACAAAGAATGGCCACACTTAATTTTAAAAGAATAAAGACATTGAACTTTTTTTACAGTTGACCTCTTTTTTCGTCGCGATTTCGCAAACAAGGGAAAGAACATTGCTCTTTATAAGGTACTTCTTAAGAATAAATGTAAAAATATTTAGTCTACCGAAAGTTTGTTAGAGAAAGCAAATTAAATCTACTTTATGAATTTCTTCATATGTTCTCTATAAGGTCCGCGCAATCACCAGACTTCTGTTTAGAGATTATTCAAACATAGAAACTATGTTTTACGCTACGTTCGGTTTATAGAAACGCACTTACGCATTCAGAAAAGCGTACGTAACTTTATACGTACGTACATTTTCGTCCGTAAAGTTACGCATTGTACCAGAAACGGCCCCAGGAGTTTATTTTCTGTTTAATTCAGCAGTTAAATTTGGCATTAAAATTGTTGCAGTGTATATAGTATTTCCTGACTAACATAACCCCGCTTTTTACATAACTTCATACTATTATTACCCAGGAGTTATTGGCATTACAGCACAGTTGTATCATTGTTGAGTTAATGGCATCATTGCATACGGGCATAAATCATTAGTTATTGGCATTACTGAATACAAGTATGATTAAGGAGTTATTGGCAGTTCTTCATATTAGTAATGTTCATGAGTAATTAGAATTATTGTCATAAAATCATGCAAATCGATAGCATTTTTGTCATAATCCATCTTATTTTGGTAGTTTTTCGCAGCTTGGAAATACGCTGAAGTCCAATTTGCCCTGAGGACGAAGGCCAGAGCAGTACACGAGCGTTTTCTTCGTGAACTGTTTTTAAAAGCATTCAAAAAATATATCTTAAAGAAAGCCATTGATGTGAAGCAGCAAAAAGGCCCTAATTAACAGTTTATATTCAGGCACAACTAGCCAATATTATGAGTGACCATTTCTTTTCGACATATCACACTTTGAATTTCTCATTTAAAAAGTGTTACTAACACAACTGGAATTGGCAACAAGCTTACATTAAAACCAATATAATAAAAGCGGTTTAAGTTTAAGTAACCGATCCCCTAATCCACTGACTTAGGACAAATACAGTCAGTTTAAAACAGTAAGCACGCCAACCGATATGCATGCGTGCATGATTTTTGTTATTTCCTCGTAAGGTGAATGTATAAACATAGAAAGCTGCATTTTTGAGGGGAGGCGGAGAAAACAAGAAATTTTAAAATTTTAGAAATTTGCATTCCTCAACATGGATGACGTTCGAATAATGAAACTTCTGCTCTCAATTAAAAAAAGTTGTCATTGAATATCTAGGCAAAATCAACACTGAAGAGTTTGGGAGTACACACACATATTGATTTCGACCAGATATCCTTTTAAAATAAGATAATAGTAAAAACAAAAGAAGTTGTTGGACTGGTTAAACTTGTTTTCTAATTACTTAGATTACTGGTGCGACATAGACTTAGTCATTAACATAGACATTGGAAATATGAGACCACAGACCTTGCCCCATTTTCGAAACCTTGCCTCGCCGTCCCATAAAACGCGTTTGTAAGGCCAGTCCAGATGCACAGTATGTGCAAGATCTTTGGACGCTTTAATGTACGAAAATACTTGCGGGAGTTTAGTAACTTTAAATAATAAAGAGTAGTGTCCTTTTGATATGATGAACGTGTTCATTTGCCGCTAACAAATTTAACGATTATGGGGATTTGTATACATGTAGTTTTGTGGAGGTGTAGGATAGGTTGTTTCAGTCAACCACATAAAACATTCACACGGATTTATGTTTTAGTTGTGCCTGGATATATGGAATGTAAAATACGAACGTGTTTTCGTCTAGCCACGTGTTTGGCCGCCATTTTGCTCATGTGTGGTGATGTTGAATTAAACCCTGGACCGCCTAAAACTTCTACAGAACGGAAACGGGTTTCTCCTATCAGTCGAGGAGCATGTGGAGGACCGAGTGACATGGACCCCCGCCATGCGAGAACCCCCGAGGGCGCGTCGCACGCACCAGCACCCGTGGGCAGCCGGAAATGGATTTTTCACGGCGCCAAAGTACAACATATGATGGACCGGATACAATACAACGGCGTATATCTTCATATACGAACATTGTTAAATCACCATTCATGCAAAGCCAGTCACGGAACCGACCGCTAGCCCAGGTAGATGACGATCCCCACCCAAACCCAAACCCCAACTTGATGCCAAGCTCTGAGGATAACAATTCGGACATCCGTGAGTTGATTAGAAATATGAGCAACAATATGAATGAACAACATAAGCAGGTTGTTAATATTATGTCTAAAATAAACTCTAAAATTGACGATTTTATGTCGCAGTTGAATAACCTAAATGAGGACAATAGAAAATTGAAACAAGACAATATATTTCTAAGAAATCAAGTAAGTGACATGAAAAACAAGCTTGATCAGATCAAAAATCAGTCTAGGCGTAATAATATGAGGTTCCAAGGTATTAGGGCACTTTAAATGAACAGAGGTCTATAACAGAACAAAAGCTCAGAAACTTCCTGAAAAATACTCTCGGACTAGATGAGCAAGCAGACAGTATAGAAATTGACAGAGCCCATCGTGTAAAATCCCGAAATAAAGAAGCTTGCACCATTATTGCACGATTTACGAAGTATAAAGACGGTGAAACAATCTTCAGCAAATCAAAATCAGTATTGACATCTCAATCTACATGTTTTGTTCAACGTGATTTCTCTGATTAAACTACACCGTTATAAGCTAGGAGAACAAATGATAGCTGAGCGTCGAGCTTGGAACTATGCATCTTAACGTTTTGACAAGCTCTACATAAACAACGACATATACAAGTACGATGAGAACACACAATCAATATCGCAACTCGTAGAACTTTCCAACCACGTGCTGATAGTGGAAATCTATTGGCTTCTGCTATGAATTGACAGTCACACGGTGTATACGCTGACAACACACGACGCGAACAATTGGCCACCGAAGATCACCGAGACGAACCGCACCTACTGAATATCCAATCAGAATCATTGATGGGGAGGAATGACGAATTCGACACGCTCAGTGACCATGAATAGGAATTAGGCCAAGGCCAAAACGAGGATTTAAGTGTACATTACGGGGACAATATAAACATACTATCATCGAATATTGCCGGTTTAAATAAAAACGTAAGCAATAGTGGATTTAAAGACTTTTTGCAATCATTTGATATTATTAACTTTGGTGAAACGTGGAGTAACTTTAAAGGAAAATTTGACAAATTCCTTCATGGTTATAAATGTCATGATTATGTTCGACAGAGGCATGCTAACTCATTTAGAAATAGTGGCGGTATTAATGTTTTATTAGCAACAAGTTATAATCATTGAATATTGTCAAGAGGATTTATTAAGATTTTCTAGATTGTGTAGTAATATTGTTTTCCTTTTCAAATGTGTATACAGTGAGTAATGTTATTGCATATTTTAGCTATGTATCTCCGGAAGGATCTAGTATTTACACTAATAGCGAGTACCAGGATGGCGTTTTACAAATTTACGATCACTTAGAAAAAATTAAATTAGATTACCCAGAATCATTGCTTTTGTTAGCAGGGGATTTCAATAGTAGAACCAAATATTATTTTGACTACATACCATCTGATAACTTTAAATATATTTATGGTAACGTTGAATATGAAGGTAGTTTCTTTGAAATTCTACGATGTAATAAAGACCTGATAGGCAACAATTTAGGGCGCTCATTGGTCAATCTGTGTTGTGTATTCGATATTCACTTTTTGAATAGACGTTCGTCGTCCGATAGTAAAGGTGAATATACATGTTTTTTCTAATAATGCACTGTCAACTGTTGATAATATAATTTCCTCAAGTGAACTATTCATTAATACAATTCAAGACTTTCAAGTCTTAGATCGTGATGAATCCGATCACTTCCCAATTACGTGTAATTTAAAAGTGAAAAATAAATTACCAACAAACGTTAATAGTGACCAATCTTTTTGCGAAATGAGGAAACTTACATGTTTTAAATGGAAAGAAAACCAAGCTGATGTCTTTAAAACTTCATTTAAAAACATGATTGCGATTAATAGAGAGTCTATTAACCATTTAATTACAAACAATATTAATGAAGCAATTGAATTTATTTCTTCTTTATATAAAACAGCTGGCAAATGTATGCTTAAAAGACCAACTTTAAGGGCTGGTTCATTGCAACCCGAATGGTGTGACCAAGTTTGTGAAGAAAAAAACCCACTCTAAATAGGCTGCGTTACGTCGTTTTCGTATAACAAACTCACTCAATGATTTGATACATTATAAGAATAAACGAAGCGAATTTAAGATCGTTTGTAAGAATAAAATACTTGAATATCAAAACAATAAGAGAAATAATCTTTACAATTGTAGAAACAACCCTGACCTATTCTGGAAAACTCTTAAACTTAAGAGTAGTAAACTAACTACTGGTTGTGACATACCTGCCGATACATGGCATACGTATTTCAGTAAATTATTGTTTGATGAAAACTCTTTAAGTGTTAACTTTGATAGTCACAGCGTGTCTAACGACGCAACCGCTAATGTTCTTAATACGCAAATATCAATTGATGAGGTCAATCTTGCAATGTCTAAACTAATAAATAATAAAAGTTGCGGAATTGACGGAATACCTTCCGAATTTTATAAATATACTGTTGGTGATATAGCTGTATACTTTGGCATACTTTTTAATACTATATTTGAATCTGGTGTATTCCAACATACATGGGCAACTAGTGTTATATGCCCAATCCATAAATCTGGCTCTAATACCGATCCCGGAAATTACCGTGGTATCTCAATTATAAATACTATGTACAATATTTTTTCTAGTATAATTAATAATTAATAAACGTCTGTACGACTGGGCAAACGCGAATAATAAAATAGACGAATCCGAGGCGGGTTTTCGCCATGGATATTCAGCAGTTGACAATATTTGTTGTCTTCAAGCAATGATTCAAAAATATCTTACCAAAAGAAAGGGACGGTTTTATTGTTTATATGTCGATTTTAAAAAGGCTTTTGATTTTTAAATGTCTCGAAAAAAGGGGCTACATGGCAAGTTCCTGAACATTTTAAAGCAATGTATAATAACTTTAAGTCATGTGTAAAGATAAATTCCTCAGGAAAGAGGTGGGGATGTCCTCTAATTCATACACAACCGATTTCTTCCCCTGCAACATTGGCACCAGACAGGGAGACAAAACAAGTTCAACTATCTTCGATTTATTTATTGATGAATTATCTGCCCTTTTAAAAGAAAAATGTGGATCTTGTATTTTTATTAATAACCAAATACCCGATATATTATGTTTAATGTTTGCAGATGATATTGCAAACTGTGCAGAAACTGTTCAAAGGTTACAACAGCAATTAAATGTAATAGATACATACTGCGAAAGAACTGGAATGGAAGTCAATTTAAATAAAACTGAAATCATCGTGTTTCGTTAAGGTGGTGTCTTAAAAAATGCCAACGTTGGTATTTTATAGAACAACAGGTTAAAACAACATCCAATTACAAATACATGGGGCACATGTTTACGCCTTCCTTATCATGGTCAGCAGCTCTTAATAAGTTAGCAATGCAAGCACAGAAAGCTATTTGTTCAATATATGCGTATCAAAAATCATATGGTTACTTTACCCCAACGCATATGTTTAACATATTCGATTCTATGATAACACCAATATTGTGTTATGGCTCTCAGGTCTGTGGTTATGAATTTAGGCAAAAACTAGAATCTGTTCATAATCATTTTTTTGTAAAAAATATGTGAAACTAAATAAAAACAGTAACTGGTATTGCACTGGGAGAATGTGGAATACTACATATGTGTATTTCGTACTATACTAATTGTATAAGGTATTTGTGCAAATTACTGCAAATGCCCAATACTCGTTATCCTAGAAACTGTTATTTAATGCTTGTATCATTAGACAATATCGGAAGGGACTGTTGGGGCACTAAAATAAAAAATCTTGTTTTTACATACGGATTTGGTTATGCATGGATAAACCAAGAAATAGGCGATAACATCTTATTTATTAATATATTCAAACACAGGATTCTTGACTGTCACAAACAAAATTGGCATGACACGATACAAAATTCAAGTAGGTGTTATCATTATAAATACTTTAAAACACACCTAGATCCCGAGAGATACCTTATAATGAATATCCAAACAAAATTTAAAACTGCTTTTGCAAATTCCGCAGTGGTAATCCTAAACTCAAGATTGAACTTGGTAGACATTTAAACTTACCATTTTAATCACGTGTATGTACACATTGCTCAAATGGCGATATTGAAATCATTGGTAGCGAATACCACGTTTTTTTCATTGTGATAAGTATTGTAATGTTAGGAATTTATATTTATATTCGTGGTACTCATCTGGAGAGACATTAACCGATTTTTACAATATCATGTCTCCAAATAATGATAACATTATTAGGAAACTAACTTGTTACCTTTTCCATATTTTACAGGCGATACACACTTACGTATGATATTATATTTATAAAAAATTAAACAATATGACACAACTTTTGAAATTGTATTATATTATGTTATTGTGTTATGTATCATGGGCACAACTCTGAAAATGTATTATTTTATGTTATTGTGTTCTATACACATAAATATAATGCCCGGTCTTGTATGATAAAACCATTATGTCAATGATAAATGTTATTTAAAACATGTTGAACAATACGGACAAAAGAAAACCAGAAGTGGTCTTACTTATAAGGTTTTGTTTTTTTATTACTGTGTTGTCAGTCAATTTACAATATTTTTCTATTTTACATCATGGCTATTGTGTGTCCGCATTGAAAAGCCTAGTTTTCGTATTTATATTATTAGTTTTGTTACTAATAAAACAAAACAAAAATATTTTTTAGAGATTAATTCAGATAACATTAATGATTCCAACTTGTTTTTATTTTTCATAATAATTGTAATTGTTATCAAGATTGTTCTTTTTCATTTATACGAGTACTGTTGTCATGTTATTGGACGTGCGTTTAAAACTGAACCGAGTATTGCGAAAACGGGTCTTATGTCATATGAGTTCAGACGAACCTGCGCATTCGCCTTTGGAAAAAGACCCTTTTTTCGTATGACGCGGTTAAATCGACATATCGTTTAGAGTAGTTCAGCCGTTCCAATACTCACAAATTAATTACTTGACCCGCCTACCACAACCAAACATCAACGCACGACCAATGATGTTGATAAATATATTCATGACAAAGCATAGTAATTTAACTCTTATAGTTATCTATCGTTAACATGTGATTGCGCTTTTGAAATTACACAACTTTTGAAACTGTATTATTTGATGTTATTGTGTTATGTATCATGGACACAACCACAAATTATATTATATTATCTTATTATGGGCCGGAGGCCTTGATTTACTGAATAAACTGTTCTGTTCTGTTCATTCAACGGCATTTCATGATAAGCTCTTCGTATATAGCAAACAATATTTTTTTAATACTTAAACGTGTACTTCCTTGTATGGAAATGAGTATATGTTGTCCTTACATCTGATTAGATTCTTAGTTTAAACCTATTTATTTTAGCTCGATTGGATCGAAAGCCTAAGACTTATATAAACGCTCTCGAGTCCGTTTCCTGGGCCTTGAACCAGTACTTGGTGTCTTTGGGGGAGATGTAAAGAACGCTCCTACGGTGGGAATCGAACCCGTGACCTCTCGGTCGCTAGGCGGACACCATATCCATTACACCACGGCGACCCTAGTTTTACATTTATGGATTAATCCCATATCTAATTGTATTTCGTTTTCGAAAGATAACCAAAGCTTGACTAATTTGGGAGACGCTGCTCTGTATTAATGACTTTTATACTCGTTAATGTCGATTGGTTTTAACCATTATCAGCACTTTTGAAGATATATCTGGTCTGTTTCAAGAAATCAAGTAAAACAAACAACAATAAATGATAATTACCGATGGGTTCGTGTATTTACTCGACATATCTTCATCGTTAAATAACATTCACGGATAATCGAAATACTTCGGTGCACGTTCTTCTAAAATATATATCAAAGTCTGAAGATTATGTTTGAGGTCACAACAATTTTAATTCGTAAATAGTATCGTGAATAAATGCGATGATGCTTAATTCCTTATTTCAATTGTATATGCGCACTGAACGGTCGATGACGAGAGGATGGTATACAGCATGTTCTAACCTATATATTTATCGAAATATGAATAAATGCCCTTTAAAAATGTTCCCAGGAGAGGTAATGGTTATGAAGCACTTAATGTACTTAAACTTTAAAAATTATTATAAATTGCATGTATTATGATTATGAGAAACGGTAGTTCTTATTTACAATAACGTACAAATCTAGTATATATTGTTTGCACTATAATGCTATATATATTTTCGAGACGATTAAACATGCTCATCGTGAACCGAAATATTACCCTTTGTTCGATTGAATTGGTTTTATTGGTATTAAAATATAAAGTTGTGCTTTTGTACAGGCGCTGAGTTGTATAAATCACAATGTCTGTATACAATTGTTGTGTATTTGAAAATTATCTCGGTTTGTTACTGGAACAATTTGCGTTTTTTAAAAATCACATACGAATAGTTAAATTGACAGTCGAACGCATTATATCTCAACACAGGAACTTGTTGTTGACACTCAGAATACTGATACCTTATCGTTAGCTTTTGAACTCGAACCAAAACAAATGATTCTTTTTTAAACTGCTATAAAACGTGAAAAGAGAATAGTAAACTGATGCCGTCTAAATTATTTAAAAGTTAATTTATTAATTGACGTATTGAGCTTGTGATAGCCTAACATGTATGCGTATTTGATTATGATATATTAAACGTATGACTATTTTACATGTAAAGATTACAATATAATACATCACACGCAGTGAAAATTGTTTCCGATAATATTCAACATTGATCTGCGCCCGAGGTAAATATAAAAAATATTTAATTTATACTATTCTGAATAAAGCACATTCATTTTCTCATTGAAATAATAATCATGTGACATTGACCATAATATTAAGCAGACCTAGGCAGCCCACCATGTTACATGTCTGTTTTTGTAATCCATTAAAATATGACCACAACATGGAGTGGCACATAACAGAACTGTGGATTCTTAATAAAATCGGTTAAGAAGAGTTTTAGAAACATGAAGTGTCTTTAAACAATGTACGGATGATCGGGTCAACGCAGTCCATATATTAAAACTTTATCATTATACTCATTCACATTTTGAGCAATTTTTCAATATCTGGTTTATTAATTAAATTCACATGTATACATTTACAACGTGGATCATTACTGTGGAATTAATTTTCGCAACTGTCCACGTTATATATTTTTTCGTTAATGTATAATAACATCTAATCAAACCCTTAATCTCACAATTGTCCCCATATCTAAATCGTATGTAAGAAGCAGTGGGCAGATAAGGACCTTCGTACAGTTGTCGCACACGGATGGTCTCCCTTATGAAACCGTGTACCTTGTAATAAAGTGCTTTTTAAGCAAGGATGTAATTTTACTACATATTTTGTATTGTGAAACGAAACGCATCATTTGTTTATTTTTAACCATTATCAATAGCAACAGTTGACACAAAGATTATAAATAAAGCATTGCCGAAGTGGCATGGAATAACCGCATTACGAGTAAAATATCGGTATAAATTAGGTATAACTTCAATTTTGTATAAGAAAACATTATGTATGTGATAGTATGTGGGTAACCAAAGCCCACTCTTTGCATCACTGCACACTAATAATAATGTTAAGTTAAAATCATTTAACTGCATACAATGTTCATGTAAGAGTTAAATTCATGACTGCATACACGTATATTAATGAGGGATTTAAATTAGTGCATGCTTTTAGTTTTCATGACGTTGTGGGAGGGCTGCTTGTTTCATTACTTATTAGCATAACTAAAAGCCAGTATTTTTTTATGATAATTTCCTTTTATGTTTGCTAGTTACTTCATTGTTCATTTACTTTCTGCGTTCTAGTGTTATTCATGATGGAAAGGGTGTCTGAATACTGGTGTTTTTCGTGAGTAATTAGAATTACTGCAATCTGGTATTATTTGTGATTTATTGACATCATCATGATGTATTGACATTCCTGCCTATTAGTGAATGTAATTAGTTAGTGGATATACTGCATACCAGTATTATCATTTAGTGATAATACTTTCTCCTTATACAATGTTTTCAAGCGTTATCGGCATTTCTGAATACTTCATGAGTAAGAGTGGCATTACCGCATAGAAGAAATGTCGGTAGTTTGTTGCATTTCTGTATACTGTTTAATGATTTCTTTGCGAACTAAATTCAGTTTGTTATTCTTGACTTATTGACATTACGGCACACTAATAGTTATCATATTGCACAGTTTTTATTTGTGAGTTATTGGCAGTACAGTTTACTAGAATTATTTATAAACCATTGACATTACTGCTTATTATTACTATTTTTGAGTTATATGCAAACCTGCATTTGAGTATTTTTCATGAGTTAGTTCTGTTCTTAAATAAATCGAAATATTGCATACTAGTGTCTATAGGTATTTATTCGCATTACTGCATACTAGAAGAAAATCATGGTGTAGTGAAAAATGATGCATACTGGATTTCCATTGATTATTTGCATAACTGCATACTAGTTGTATTCTTCAGATGTTTTGAATTACTGCTGACTTCTATTTGCTTGATTGCATGTGGAAATACTCTCGGTGAGCAGTGCATCTGAAGTCTTCGGTTAAACTGTTCGAACTGTTTAATTGCATCAAAACCTAATTCAGTTCATTTTTTTCATAGCTCATGGCACCAAATGTTTAGGCTGTTCTTCACCTAATTAGTCTCAAATAACATAACAATCAAACGTGTCTCGTAATATGTTTTCATTATTTGTCATGACATGAAGTAATGCCAATACGTTTGTTATCTGGCTGTGCTAATGAAACGCTATGATAAGTCAAAGATACACACACTTCTACACTCTCTGGATTTTCTCTAAAAAATTGTATCATGTTTGTATAAAAACTGTTTTAGAATAGTGGATCCTGTATTTGTAAGGATGCAACACAAACACTCCATGTTCTTGATGCGCTCGCCCAAAACTAGAATCATATAATGTTGAGCTTAAACCAAATAAATCAGATCCATATACTCACCAATAGTACATATGATGAAGTTCAAACAAGCAAACAAATCATAATTATAATTCATTAAACGTGATTAAAATATAAACACTCGAAACCCCTTAACGACATACATAAGTTCAAGCGGATTCTTGTTTCTGGAAATTACAACATCAGATTGATGTTGATTTCTTTGATCGCTATTTGTCGACATTTATATTGTTGCTTCAAATGAAAAAAAGTACTAGCTTTCGAGGGATTCTTAGCAGTCTTGGCAGAAAGCTCAGGCGTCAAGGGTATCCGTACTCTATCATGTCTGTCACTTGCTCCCAAATTTTTGATCAGACACGAAGGATTTACAACGCAACATAAAACCCACATAAAACATGTAGCAAACTGAGAATTCATTGGCAAAGCCTTTGTTTTAATTTTAAAGTGCTTCTTACATTTGTTTTATGATTTCCATTAATTTATAATAAATAATTGTCAATATATTCATATAAGACTAACAGTTGTAAACTAAGTTAATTAACATAGTATATATTAACTTATGTTAATCATTGAACTTTAAGTACATTCAATTTACAACACAAAGAAAATGGACAAATGTCAATTAGTTAAAAAAAATACAACAACCAATGAATTATATATTATATTATATACAGTACTGCTACTAGATTGCATTACGAAATTATGTTGAGTTGCAGTAAACTACTATTGATTGAACATATGAATGTAAATACTTTACCAAACTAGCAAACACGTGGATTATTTTAACCAAAACACGTTTTATATTAGGGTCATTAGCAAAATGAAGCAGAAACCATGGCCGATGCAGACCTTTAACTTATGTGTAGACGAGTGTCTTGGATCTCAAAGTCCTTTAGCAAAAGTGAACACGCTTAGGTGGAACAACTTGTATCAGCGGAACCATAGAGAAGTTCAAATGAGGTAAATGCTTTAGATCTCTATCATCTGACATTTGTTTTTTCTTTCGTTGTGAGAATACATACATCATATTTAAAATGAACAAATTGTTTATATAACCATGTATTATTGATGACAAAATAATTACATCATAGTCACATAATACATAATATGAACATTGACAGATATTTGATGTAAACACATTTATTGTTATATTTTTCTTTTCTTCCAGTTTGTGTCCATCTATCATAACTATGTTTGATTTTTTATAGAAATAATTACAAGGCATAATTTTCAAGATCGATTTTTTTCCGTTATTTACTGAAAGCAAAAAACAAAACTACAATTAAAAATTAATTTCTTTTTTTTTAAACAATATTTTACTGAATTGTTTAAGTAAAGTATGTTTAATGTTGTGTTACTTGACATTTTTGTTTTCCCGCAAATAGTATAGAGCAGTTCAAACGTTCAAGATAGGGGACATTAAATAAGTAATGGCATCATATTGAACAGAACATATAAGGGTTCAATAAGCGTCAAACGATGACCAGAACAGGCGAGGATATCGCTGTCGTTAGAAGAGTGGCGCATAGAATGTACTTTACTGGGAAAAATCATTTTCAAGATCAAGTGGGACTATACCCACATTACGACTTAGTAAGTCGTTCCGACGACATAGCTAACTCGTTCGCACGAGTTGGTAAGTCGTTTCGTCCAGTTAGTATGTCGTGGGAGTGTAATTTAATAAAAGGAGTGAATGATACCCCTATGTCACTGTAGTTTTGTTCATGTGTTTTTGTCCTTTATAGAGGAAAAACCTAGATTCGCTTTATCAACAAATATATCAATTAGGTATTGAAGCTATTTATTCGAAATGACGTTCCGAAACTGTAAGCAGACGGTCGGAGGTCAATGGTGGTCCATCAGTACAATGCCGTCAGTTTCATTAGAATTAGAAAGCTAACTTTATTGACGATGACAAATGGCTGCTGAAGTTCCCGGATGCTGCTCCATATAACTTTGGTATATGGGGAGTCCTAAAACACCGCCCGAAAATCGCTACGTAAACTATGTATAAAACGATCCTTAAGATTAGTGGAGAACTATAGCAAAATATTATTAACAATACCCTTGAATCGTCCCCCAAAAGGTGTAGGCTTATCAACGCATGTCTTTTGTTTTGTAATTATTATTTTGTGGCAATACATTTGTTCAAATATACTCTGAGCGCCTATCGAAGTGCCACGTTTTATCTTCATTCGCATGAAAGGTTAAGATTTATGTATTTTAGATAAGACATAACATAACAGGTAGGAGATTACTAGAGAATGATTTAATTCAGTGATAAAATACCAGACATGTGTTTGTTAAAACCGCAACGCAAACATTTACCCACTCAGCCATATTGACCATGACAAACTTATCAAGCATTTTCGTCTTCAATTAAATCTTCAAACACATTTGAAGGAATGCGTGCGGAGTTTTTTACCAGCCAACTGGATTATGAAAACTGATTAAATAAAATCAAGGCCCGTGATTAATGTTTTTTCTTATCCTGGGTAAATAAATGTTTCGATATCGAATAAGCATCTATTATTCTCTGTAGACGTATGTGGTATGTGGCAAACCTCCATTGTGATGATTTCATCTACAATGAGTAGTCAATTTATTGAACTGTTTCGGCAAGCTGCAGGCAGTTGAATTTTTCATTTTCACACACTCGTCTTCATCACCAGTCTCCTCATCAGTCACTTTATATCGTTGCGACTGAATATGTTTTAAAGCTACACCATTTTTCTTTTTCCTACATAGCTTTTACTAAAATCATACATGACTGAAGATATGACTTATTGACATATACTATATGCCAATGTCATGTCGATATTTTCCCGTAACAAATGTGTTTTGATACTATTTTAACCTTTACGGTATTGCTTTAACGCAAAGTGACGAGCACGGTACGGTAAATACCAATCACAAGTAAATGCACTTGGCTTATTTATTTTACGTGTCTTTATAATGTAATATTTGCCCTAACCAAATGTTTTAAGGTACATGCCATGCCATGATAAGAGCGCCTTATATTGACTTTTATCCCATCTTCACCGCGACATTGATGGTATAACACCCCATGGAATCGACTAGCCTCTATCCCTGCTTGTTGAATAAACCTGTTTCGTGCACGGAAAAATGACATCATTAATAAACAAACAATCGTTCGCTGTGTTTTATTGTTTTTGAAGTTTCCAAACATGCCACGTTTGTTTGTTATTTTTCATGTTTAGTAAAAATGCGATGAGATAAATAGAATACTAGGATTAGCGTAGAATAGAGAACAGTTTATGTTGCTCGGCTCCAACACCGAAAGCGCTCGCCAAGACTCTCGCCCCCGGCCTTCTAAGCCTCGCAACATAAACTTATCTCTTTTCAACGCTGACCTATGTATTCTCTATATATGACATTATCAAGCTGCAAACTTTAATATATTACGACATCAATACAAATTATGCAATCTCACTGTTCAATTTATCTAAAGAGATCAACAGTTCACGTCGTTCTTGTTTTGAACGAACATTTAATAGCACGGTTTTATATATCTTTATTAATGTCTTTAAGCCCACAGGGAAGATAACATCGGTATTACTGTTTGTTTAAGTTAAACAGATAAGCCAGCATGTTTTAAAAACAAGCAAGGTAAATCGCAGACGCAAATACCTAATTACATATAACTTAAACCTGTTGTGCGTGAGGGCCAACATTTTTTTATTATCTGTTTTACGGGAAATTTTTCAAAAAAAATGAGTCGGGGGGGGGGGATAAATACAAATAAAAATAAAAGCATGAAAAGTGAGCGGTCTACCAGCAAAATAAAAATAAAACTGTCTAAACCGAATTATTTTTTTATTTTTTAAAACTTAAAATCTCAGCCAATTTAACCTAATGTATATTTGCATTAACCCTTAAGTGTTTTATATATCTAATGACACTGTTGTAGAAGCTTTTTATAATAATAGTAAACATACTTTTATATATATTTATAGGGAAAAGCATCCTTTGCATGTATATTGCTTTAACAGAGACTAAACAAGCCAGGTGTGTAGTGTAGTATAGTGATTGTTAAACTTTTGTTGAGTGTTTATGATATGTATGTTTATAACAAATATAGCATGCCTTTGACTTTAATAAAAAAGACTTAAATACTTTTAACATTCAGTGATTTTTTTGCCCAAAATTACAACCTCTTACAGGCTGTTTCCCAATTGCAAAAAGTAAAAAAGGCTGTTTCCCAATGGCAAAGTAGCATTTTTCCCCATAAATCTGACAAAAACTTCCCCAAAATATACCAAACTTTTCCAATACACTCAATAATAGGTTTATTTAGTTAAGTATACAGCAATATAATTCCCTGGAATTTTATAGCACTTATTTTAGAAAGCAGTGAAAAATGTACTTATAAACAATTGGTATACTGTAATTTGTAATCATATTAATAATGTTTAATTGTTTTCCCAATTTCATGGCTTATCGCGCTTTTTTCCCAATCAAACAGGCACAGGCTGTAAAAAATAAAGCGAAAAAAAAATCACTGACATTGTTTAATAGCTTTAACAACCAATTTTCTAACTTTCTTCCATGGGTGGAATATGCACAATAAAAAATCTTTTTAAACAACAGACTTGCTTTATATCATGATAATTTGTATCAATCATGAGAAAAAAAAAGAGCCACGTAACAGGAAAATGGACCTTAGGGCGATTGAGACCAGTTTGGGCCCAAAGAGCAGTCTGATCAGGATCCAAACTGTTCAACATTCAGTCAGTACTTCTAAAGATGTTAAGCGAACATTTTGGATCCTGTTCTGACTGCGCTTGTTCTGATCTTGATCCAACTGACCACAGTCACCCTTAGGTGTCTTTTCCCGTGATGCGGCTCTAATACAGGTGTATCATATTATATCCGATTCATCATTTAGAATACTGAAGACTTCACTCTATCAGACTAGTATTAATATTATTCAAAACTCTTAAACTCTCTCTGAATATCAAATGAAATGCAGCAAATGTCGTTTCATAACACTAAATAATCTCTCTCTGAATATCTTATGAAATGCAGCACATATCTTTTCATAACACTGTAAATATTACTTTTCTAATCGAAATGATTGCTTCTCCATTTTTAATTAATTTGATTTTGAAATATTCCCATGCGCCTCATTGTTGTGAACGTCCGCCATTTGCGGAAATACAATATGAAAATCTTTTTTTTTTGTAAAATACTCACCGATTGGCTTATAGCGTGTGGTATTGGCTGCAATGGCAGTTGAAAATCCCTTACGCTTTACAAGGCGACTAGGCACAACGAATCAACTCGTATTATAAACAAACACTTTCGGCAATCTTTTCAAGTTTTGGATAAAATACCGGGTCGGCGGGTGAAATGTAAATAAAAAACTCGACAGTGACTTTTATTTGTATTGTATTTGTCGAAATATAGGGTCGGGCGCTCCCGTTAACATACAATAAACAAACGTTAGCCTTAAAGCTCATGAGATAAAAATTATCGAAACATTCTTTTTTTCTGCCTGTCTATGCGCCCGTCTATCTGATCATCGGTCGTTCATTCTTTTAAATTATTTGAGTCGGTGTTTGTGTGTGTATTATGCCATTTAGATTAATTGTTTTGAACGATGCAGCTACCATCATATTTGTGTTAAACGTATTGGATTAAATACATCACCAGTAAATGTTTACACCATTTTAATTAATATAATAATATAGCTATATATTTTAAATACATATTTTAATCGTAATACACTACGTTTTAATTTGCGCTTCACAGTCTCTTAAAAGCTGTTTGCGTTGTTATTTGTTATTTTAACAAAATTTCTTTGCCTGAAATCATGTTTTCTACATTTCAGAACCCGACTGCAATACGTTAAACCAACAAAATATTAAGTTGAGTGATTTACTTTGTCATATAAGGTTATATTGCCGATGTGTCTCTCTTGATGATAGAGTAAATAAATAGTGTATATGCCAAAATGGATATAAAAAAACACGAAAAGCAACGCCTTTTAAATAAAATAAATCGTCTTATAAATTAAATAAACTAAATCAAATGCCGATGAAAGCAATATTTTTTATAATTTGTTTTTGCTGTTATTATATTGATTTCTTCAAAATAGAATGGATTTCTTAATAAATTTATTATATGGCTGTAAAAACAAAAACAACGATAATATGTTACAAGTCTATTCAAAATGCAGATAAGTCAAATGAACGACACATTGGCTTCATGTATTGTAAATGCCACGTGCACAATTCTATACTAGATTGATAATTAAAGAAGTGGTATATGTGTTTATTCAGCAAAGTATCATGCCAGCGTTCGGGCGTCCATAATGGCTCAGGCTGACAATAAGAAGGCGAACCTGCTGGCATATCTACACCTGCGAATTGCACGCAGAGTCCTCAGACGTTTGCTTGAATATTGTGTCGCAAGGGAAAACGCCGGTTGGACTATTGATCAGTTTTTATACCAACATATGAGTAGAATCAACCAGCACCCAATCGGCAATCAAAACCAAAGACACCTGTTTCCAGGCTTTGGAGTGAGAGCAAACGTTGACCAATGGCCGGTTTATTTGTTTTCTTTGCTTATAGATATAACTGCTTCAGGACTCTGCAATTCCATCCATGACTCGGTGTCACAAATAAATCAAGCGAGACTTGAACTTTTTTCAAACATTGTCATTGGTATAAGCGATGAATACTTGGGGCGACATGTGAATGGTGTGAAGCTTGCAATTCAAACGATTTGTCAGTTTCTAAATGAAGGGCAATTTACAACTGATATAAATCAGGAAATATTGAATGTCGAGTTAATGCTGGATAGCGCGGATAGTATAGATTATGTCGAAGAATTCAAGACAAACCACTACATTGAGAAATCATATCGGCAGAGACTAAATAAATTAACACCAGGTATCGTTTTATAAAGAAATATAATATACATTACACGCGTCGATTTTCTAGGTATTTGTGCCGTTTGTGTCGTTTAATGTACATTTCGTTTTAATGTTTAATAACATTTCATACGAATAGTTTTATCTAATTCTTTAAGATCAGCAGCAACTTCATGAAATCATACGGCAGACAACATGGAATACCGAAGAACAAGGTAACATAAAAATTAAAAGTTTGATTATACGTATTTAAAATTCGTATGTAAGTTCAGTTATATTGAACGTATTACTCTCTGAAAGGTTTATGTCGATACTAATGAACTTTCTGCAACGAATGAACCGGGTGTCTGATTTTACCCCACATTATTTTAGTTTGAGAATTATAATTAAGAAAGAGGTGAATTTATTTGATTATGATCTATTTGATTTTATTGTCGACAATTTAAGATATTTGTACATTGATTTATGTATTTAGAAGACGAACCACATGATGTGAGCATTCGCGACGAAGATCATCGTCGTGACGTTGAAGAAGGTAAATGCTATAGTAAACAAATGGACTACATGCAATACAAAAATGGAGGAATATTGCGTCTGACAATAATGTGTCTTTCTTTATAAGTGAGGTATGTGAAATGCGAAACAGATCAACTAGAGTATATGGACACGTCACGTTTTTCTAAAACGGACTTAAGTCGTCAAATATTGACGAATGACGTCAACGTCCGGGTTACACAAAGCTTTTATCCATATTTTTTATCAAAACTGTAAACATTCAACGTAAATCTGGCGGCTTGTATAGACTGTAATGTATTTATTAAAGATTATTATTCAAATGACAAATAAATTAACATTTTATGACATCCAAGTTCTTTCAAGTGAGTGCTGATATGCTTTATGAGAGTAGTTATTTTAAGGGTGACTCTATTGTTATCGAATGTTGTGCTGTTAAAATCGCTGATTGTACAGTGGTTGATACACAGTCGCAGGGTGGCAATGTTCCGTTTAATTTAAGCGATGGAAAACCCCACTTCGGGCTGAATGGCATTATTGTGATCTGTCAGGCAGCAACACAATGTAAATAGACCTTGGCCTTCGGTACATAGACATTTTGTGTTTTCCTGGTTTGTAACTATATTGCCCAATGATTCTCAATAAGTATTTTTTTTTTTTTTTATTGTATTTAACTATTATAAGGATTATCAATTAATAAACAACCGACGATTGCTACAACACAACACTTGACGAAAATGGTCAATCTCTCTAATTAATTACGAATCCATCACATATTCAGAATTTGAAATATTAATAACATATGTTTTCTATATTAAGTTATAAGTCATAATTAATATGTTTTGGATTTTATCTATCGCAAGTGACAACAACGTTTGCTAAAATGTATAAGAACTAGACTGCACTGTTCAATAGCCAGTGTTTAACTCGTAATGTTTCTTCATTTTTCGAAATTGTGAGCACGCGATACAGAACAGAAATATTTATCGGTCTATATTCTCTTCATTACCATAAACAAAAGTTACATAAAACGGTCATAAGGTAAAATAAAGTGCACTATTGGTATACATGTATATTATTATAACTATTATGGGCTTCATAATGACTGCAATTTATCCATTTAATATACACGTTTGCCTCAATAAAATTTTCGTTTGAAAAAAAGGAATACGGCAATCTCATTACTTGTGCGATTTTGTTTTAGTATGCTTATTTTCATTGAAGCACGAAGACAGGGATATGATCCTTCCAATCGAAGTGTACCACCACGATCCGTTTCAAGCAAATACCCCATAGCAATTCCAGGTGGATTTAATGCGTTCATATGAAATTTACTTTAGAATCAATACATTTCTATCTGAGACTGATCGTAATGTATGACACTGTTGAAATCATTTTAATAGTGTTTTGTAATATATATTGATTGTATATAATAAATTTACTCACGTAGTAACAGGATAGTCATTCAATACTTTTTTGATTATAATTATAAAACCTGTACCTAATTAGTAAGCATAACAATTCTGCAGCATTGTAATCAATTATATCAATATTCATTTCAATTAACTTTCAAACCAACATCCAAAATACTCAACAACAACAAAACAACAACAACACTATAAGAAACAATTAACCAAGCTAATGGTTTAGAAACAATTTGTATATAACGGTACTAGTTTGTGCTTTACATACTAACAATTATTACATATATGCAAATAATTTCGTTACATGCAGAATTTACAGTCGAAATAGAGATATCAGGATGTGACGGTGCTGAACTACATTCGGTTTCTGAGCGCGTTGTGAACTCTATCAACAGCACAGATGGACAAGAAATGGATTCACAAAATAGACAAATTAAAAACACGTGTGATAATACATTTACGTCATTTGGAGGTAAAGTAATATTAAGAAATGGATTGATACGCGAGCTACAAGAAGTACTTATTATGTCAATATTATTAATAATATAATTTGTTTTTCAATGTGAGTTCCATTTTGTTACATTTGCTTAAGAACAATACACAATTGCATATGTTTCATACGTATATGGTATTCATTTGAAGAGTAGCCCCAGCTGCAGTGCATTGTTAATATGTGTTTTATACTTTTTAGCTTACTATGCTCGTCAAGGCTGTATACAAATTGTGGTGCGTCCACGTTCAGTCAATGCCATGTTTCAACTTTTGAAAGACTGTATAAATGGGAATCTGACAAAAAGCTTACAGCCGCTCCAAGAATTGATTCGCACGTTTTCTGGTTGTCAAAATTACACACAAGAGGTTGTGCTATACAAAGACAATTACGATTATGTTATGGACAACATAGGTATATTTAATTTTATTTTATATCACTGAGTCAGCATACACTAAAAAGCATATAGTAATCTTATTGTAAATTGTTCATATCAATGGATTAGCGTTTTGAGTATATGGACATGTCTCACTCGTTTACATTCCGCCACGTTCTATGCGGTAATACATTTATTGACACTATAATGTCGATTAATTTCTTTAAAAGAAATAACTCCTTTTCAACATTCCGAAATCATTTAAATTAGTTCATGTTAATTGTATTGACAGCACTGCAACTGACAAAGCAAATTACAGTAAGCGACACTGTGATTAGACCGAAACATAAAATAAGAGCTGAAGTGTCTGAACCTGGCAGAATCCTATTACACATGGAATGTCATTCTGCTGGAGATCGTGCTGCTTTCAAGTTTGCCATAGAGGCTGGCAAAATGCAGCCAACGCTGGATGTTCTGAAAACAGAACTTGGACATATATACCCTAACTTATCTTTAAATGCCAGATTGAATAAACAAAAAGAAACCGTTGAAAGAGGTAATACATGCAGTGTCTGCATAAACGTTGTAACTTTACATACAACATTGGTAAATTGTTTTGTTTTTGTTTGATATTATTTCTTGATTACAATATGTATAAGTAATAGAAATTAAAACGTATTTTACATTTGCGTTGCAGGATCTTTGCAAAACGACGACACATCATTGAAGGGGTAAGCTTTTCTAGATTAACTGTATTCATTCTTTCACATGCACCTGTATCATGAATCAATGTAATTGGTTTTGTGTTTATGGATTCATATTCATGAGAATGTTGCAAAATAATTTGGTATGCTTGTTTAGAGATAAACAAAAATACGCGATAGACCATAAGCTCACACAAAATATATATTTATAACCAAACATATAGTTTTACCTTAAGAGGAAGGTAATTGATTATAACTATAACATTCCAGGTTTCATTATTTGGACCAAACAAAAATGGAAATGGTATTAAGCATTATGGTGTCTTGTTTCTATTTTTTAATTTGAAAACGAATAGCTATTTGTCCAACCAATTTAGCTTTGACAAAACTTCAATTTTGAAAAGAATGTAGGCATTACTTCTAGCAAGCAACTTAATACGACTAATGAAAAAAAAAGTTTTGTTTGTGGATCGTCAATTGAAATCGTGTTAATAACAAAAAGCGTTAATAACGCGTTTCATTGGTAATTTGGACAATACGCGTATTGCTTGCATAGCGGTTTCAGATACGCTGTTAAATTAAATGAAAGAAGTCGTATTGGTGCAGTTGTAACGCGTAAGTTACTGTACTTAAATGTCATTGGGTTCCAAACTACAACAGAAAAATAGGTTTACTTTATTTCTTGCTATAAAAACTAGTGTCGACTACTCCAAGTTGGATATATTTATTGTTATCAAAAGTAATATTAATAATAGTTTTGTTATTTAGTATATTTAATATCAATTTCAAAAACGTACGAGAACCTGCGAACTGGTCGCCACTAATATTTCAATTCTGGGCCATATCTGATAGCAAATACTTAATATATACATTGTGAACCTTCAACTGCATCAGCAGGAGACTAATCTTATAATAACATGCGGCCCTTTATGTTTAGCAAGCTTGATTGGAAACAGAATTGAGACTTATTATCAGATGAATATATCTTGTTAATATCCGTTAGTTGTTTATTTACCGTTAGTAAATGCTTGGATATAAAATAACGGCTGATTGATGCATTTAATACCATCACTCATACAAAATATTAATCTATAAGTACACACTAGGGTGTGATGCTACTCTGGAATTATTGCCACGAAATGTGCTATACACGTTTGGAACGATGTGTTACAAGTAAGTAAAATATTTGTTTTTATATAAATATATCAAAAGGTTCAGTTTTCCAAAATGACTCTTGCCTTTTTTAAGTTAATCAGTATTTTGTATATTCATCTTTTATCGGATAGGATTAAGACAGATGGACCAGGGAACTTATCAAGAAAGATATCACCTCTAGGCATCAAACCAAAATTGAAGGAGTCGAGAAATTGTACATATTTGACCGAGATAGTTCGATGGTGGAAAACTGACCATTCCGATCATGGTCAAGCTAAGCAAGATACAATTGCAAAAAGAGTAGATAAAAGGTAACGGACGTTAACATGTAGAAAATAATTGCTTAACATATTAATTCCATTTTATAATGATTATTTATAATTGTATTTTTTTTCTATTTTAAACGATTTTTATATGGTTTGCAGATTGGTCACGACGAGCATGGTATGTTCTCCAGTGAATTCTGACAGGATAACACCTATTTACAGAAGTAAAAGTTTATCATAGAATTTTGCATCAAGAAAGAAATGTATCCTGACAAGTGGTCAGCTTATGACGCTTCTATCTAGCGAACCCATCATTTACATAAACTTTTTGAATGATAAAGTTAACTGCTGTTCTCTTAATTAATCTACAATCTACCATTGAAAAACATGGCCGCAGTGGGCGAGGCAGTTTTCCTTATATGGCTATAGAGAAACCTTGTAAAAACTCTGGAAGTCACAATTTTTGCCCAATCATCATGAAAATTAATCAAAACATTGATTTTATGTCGGACGAGTTCGAAAATGGTCCAGATCGGTGAAAATACGTGGCCACAAGTGGGCGTTGCAGACGAAAATCAAAACACTGAAAGTACATACATCTTTTATGCATCACATGATTTAGAGCTTGATTCTCTAGAATGTAAGAAATTAACTGAACTACATATTGAAAACTCGCGATTGCATCTTGATGATATTCTGTAAAATTGTAAGTTCGTTTATATTTATTCGTGAATTAAACGAATTTTGACCTTATATGCTTTCAATTTAAAGATAATAATTAATCACAATAAAACATTCCTTAAATACATTTGTTTGATACATTGTTGTATTCAAACATGATATATTGCGAATTGCATATATATGCACAAATATCAATGCATGATGATTAAATTCCTTTTGAATGCTTAGAGATGAAAATCAAACTTAGACTGTCTTTTAATGTAGTTATTATTCCTTTTTGGTTTGTGTATGTGTGAACGTTTTCTTTTCTTCCGCTCCTGATTTTAGTCTGCTTATTGCGTTCGAACCGATTCACTTGCTGAAACATATCAGTATAATAAACTGTTTTCATATTTCTTGTTTATGTGTTCACATATTCTGTAATTAAGATTTTGTTTGCGATCAATTGCGATAACGATATTTGATAAACTGTGAATAATAAACTTGCAAGACTAACATGTATAACGCATATTGAACAAGACTACTGCCAAGCAATAAAAGTCCCCTACCTACGCAGGATCCACCATTTTCAGCAATATTTGTAGTTTATTTGTTGCCATAGCAACCAGAATTCTTGACGTAGGAACAAAATGACAAGACGTGCATAATCTCCATATTGCCATCTATCCATGTTACAAGTTTCTTGAAAAAATATGAAGAACTTTTGAAGTTATCGCAGGATGCATCATTTTCAGCAATATTTATAGTGTATTTGTTTCCATAGCAACAATTATTCTTGACGTATGAACACAATGAAATGACGTGCATAATCTCCATATTGCCATCCGTCCATATTTTAAGTTTTATGAAAAAATATGAAGAACTTTCAAAGTAATCGCAGGATCAAGAAACGTGTGACAGACTGACAGACTGACAGACACTCAGAGCGCAAACCACTAGTCCCTCTCCGGTTTCACCGGTAGGGGACTAAAATCGCAATCTGTCTGACATTTCGAAGTTAATTATCCTGTTTTAAAGCAATACACATGGAGACGAACAAGCTCCGTGTAACAAGCTAGGCTGGATATTTGTTATTTATCACAAATTTTCTTACAAACATGGGCGGATGTAAATATTGTACCAAGTTTATTATCCGATCACTCAATTGGAATCACGTCTTTGCAAATGACTAATTTTAACCATGGAAAATAAATAATTAATATAATCTGTTAGGTGGAATCGACTTTTCAAAGGCTTTTTTTTGTTAAAACAACCATATATATTTTCATAACATATCTGACATAAACGATCAAGACATAGAAATCTACAATTCCAAATTTACGATCAAATTATTCTCGATATGTATTTATGGTTATGATTGGGGAAAGCTATATCATACAGCTCCCATAAATAGAAATCGAAAAATGTTTAATATATAAATATTCTTACATTAAACTTAAAAACATAATTGATGAAATATTAAAAGGGTCCGTTATTAGGTCGAGAGATAAATGGGTTCAAAATGGTGAAAAAAAACTCGAAACGTTTAAAACTTAGAAATATAAAATTATACAAACATAACTGTGACGAACTGAATTAATGAAAATGGAATTATATGGGATAAACATTATGACATTTGTAGAGCTACTGCCTTATTCTATAACAATATTCCAGGATCAAAATGTAGGATATATTTTTTAAATAGTAGTGTTATTTACATAGAAATAATCTTACTTTAAAGAGCTCAGGTAATCATTTAGAAGGCAAATCACATAAAAAGCGGCTTCTATTGTGTATTTTTTAAAGTTTTAATCAGAAGGAATTTATCTTCTACTCAAATATAAGGTATATTTACAAGCATTGCACACTAAGATCAACCTAGACAATTTAAGAACTGGTGGCCAATATTTTTTATTAAATACTGTATATACAATCGATTCTGGATGCATTCACGTTTTAACAATATATAGATAAATTAATAAGCTTTAACCGAACCAGATTTACAAAGTGTAGGTTCATAGAAGAGAGCACCAGAGGAAGTTTTGATACACTTTATTACACAGATGAAAACGATATCCCAGGTCTGCAGTTGCCAAATGAGTTTGAAAAAGAGATTTACTCTTTGTCATAGGCTTTTGATTGTGACTCTATCACGGTTTAATTTGGGTCCTGACATAATAAAATGGTTAAATGTTATGTATAGTCGGAATATCCGCGGGAACGCAATGTAGGTGTTTATCAAATCTTGTTTCCTATAAAACGTGGTTGCAGACTAGGGAATCCGCGTAGTTGATACATTTTCATACTTTGCGCTGAAATATTATCTATTTAACTCAGGTCGTAACTTAAAAATTAATATTAAAGAATGCAAATTGTAACAATTTGCCGATGGCACTCTATGATTTCGAATTACTCTGCAGAATACTTTCAATGAAACTTTCGAAATATTTTCTTACTTTACACAGTAGTCAGAAATAAAAGTTAATGCAAAAAAAAACACACATTAAATTAGTTTGGTTAGGTAAAAATATGTTGAGCTCCGAAAGCATTTAACAAGATGGAAATAAAATTGGAACGAACAAATACTTTACAAGCTTGAATTAACATTTCGAACTGACCTTAACAAATACAGAACTAAATTATGTTGAACAAATAGTAAAAAAGGCTTAGTAAAAAACTTGTTTTAAGGGATTTTAACACTAATGGAATAATATCAAATTAGAAATTCTTTAGCATGACCGTTTTTCAATAATCTCTTTGTTTTCTTGCCTCATCCAATTAATAATTTGTTAGCAGATATCAATGAACTATTTTTTTTAATTGTGTGTTGAATTGAAAACCCCACGTGTAAGGAGATCTCCGCGGTCCGAGACAGATTTTTTTCCCATAAAACATGGGATTTTTTTTCTAAGCAAATTGAGCAAAAATGAGCACAAATGCTTTTACAGTTCTTTAAATCGATTACTAGGCATAAACAAACGAATATTTTTCGAAAAATCCATGGGATTTTTTCCCGTTAAAAAAACTGGAAAAAAACATGGGAACAACAAAATAATCCCATTGGAAAAAACCCGTGGAAAATGCAAAAAATCCCATGGGAAGATCAACTTTGAGAATAAATTTCATAGTGAAGAAAAACGCATTTTAAAGCAAAAATAATCAATTATTAAGATTTTTTTTTAACTTTTTTTGCATGCTTTATCTAATAGAAGCATATCTACAAGGAAAAGGGTACTTGAGTTTGCGAAATTTCGGTATCGCAAAGTTTTTTTGGTGGCCGTTATGTATACAATACCACGGAGTATTGAATTGCAATAAAATCGAATGTAAATGTTCTTTTATTGCTTTTTAATTCGATTATTGATATATGAGTTTCATTTGTATTTACAATTGTATGTTAAAGATTTATTCTGTCCTAAGTGTGAGGTTCGACGCGTCATTTAGTCGGTTAAAGTCCACAATGCTTAGCAATGATCGTTCTAAGGCGTTACACCCAGCTTTATTTCTGTTTTATATTTTAATTATGTTGTGTGTATCTAACTGTATTATATAGGTTATTGCCTTAAATAAAAAACAAGCGTGGGTAATGTTTCATGAAACCAATGTATTAATTATTTTTTTAAGAAATGAAACTGAAAGCAAAATGATTATGTTAAAACAATTTGACGTATTTAACATTTATGTCATAAAGTGATTTGATGTTATTCTAAGGTAATACATATAAATTTACAACCATTTCGTAAAAATGATTATATATGATAGCATGATCTGTACAACGTATTTGTTGTTCTAGCACTTGGACATATGCTTATCCGTACATCATAGTATCCGTAAACAGAGGGGGTAATCACGTGATAGTAAAGATGGCGACGTCAATGCCGAGACAGATATATTCCGTCGTTTTTTACCCTTTATTACTTTAGTTTAATTTTCAAAAGACGCTAACTTTTCAGCAATATCAGTACAAACGTGATTAGCGTTTATTTCGTTTTAAAATTCGCTTTATATCTCGACTTTACTCTCTTCGAATTTTCTAAGTGGAGTTGTAATTAGGTCATTCCGCTACAGAGAAGCAATATTCGAATCAAATAGTGAGGGTCTTTTGAATTTTTAATTCGAAATCGGTCATAAGTTTTGGTAATAATACTTTTTAAATCAAGCACGGTATTTAAATTTACTTCTAAGATTGTTCTCTTTTACGTGAGGTCGTGAAATTAACAGTTTGCAGATTTATCACATATGTCAATTAGTGCCAATTCAAGTTAAAAGAGACAACAGTTTTCAAACGTGAATTTTTGGGGACCTTATTAAGCAATTGTTACTTCTAGGGGACCGATTGCGCTGAGAATTGCAAATATTGTCAAAACAATATTAAATGGCAATTTGCGAGCGGGGACCCACAAGTGCGCTGCTTTATCGCTCTTTTCGACAATTATCGGCAACACTTTCATGCTTCAGTGCACATTAACCTCAAGTATTGCTATCATCGCAGATTAGCGAATTTTGCTTCGTTATTACTCCGGTTGTTTTAATAAAAGTTTAATTATTATGACAGTCAAGCTTCCCCGAAAATTCGAAATCCACGAAATTACGTATCAACTAATTAGTTGTTCTTTATTTGAAATCCACGAAATTACGTGTCAACGAATTAGTTTATTTTATTAAACCACGAAATTTCATACCGACGAATTTCTATACGTAAAACAGTATTCTGCAATATTTGATCACCGGAACAGCGATTTTAAGAACAGGTCCACATCTGGCGAGATGTTAAAGTAAACTCAACACCACAATAATTATACGATATTTTAGTTCAATCAGCCCATAAGAATATAAATTGATCTCCATTTTATGTCGAAATACAGAAACATTTTATAAAGTAAAACACACACGAATCATTGGTGTGTAAATGCTATTATCAAATGTTACGATGATGAAATATATTCTTTACTATTTGTTGCATTACACATGAGCCAAAAGATTGATTAGTAGTCCTCCAAGAATTTTTCAGAACATCTTGCAAATAATTATAATCTGCAATAATAATTGCCTAAATATAACTGTATTTGTGTGATTGTATAATGAAAAACATCGCGTTGCGTTAAAATAATAATAATAATAGTAATAATGAACATTAGAGTATACACTTACCAGTATTTGCACGAAACGGATTTTTGGTTTCCAGCGTTCAATTATATGAGGTTTCCGTGTTAAGTAATATGTTGCTTTCATGTTCAGATATATAAGGTTGCTGGGTTAAGGGATTTGTGGCTTCCATGTTCAGTGACACGGGGATTCAATGTTCCATATTAATAGGAAAACACGATTGTGTACTAACATCAACATGTATTTGTTTATTTCATTGACTGGAAAGATACATGAGATCTGCTAGAGCATAACAAAACAATTTTGGAGTCGAATATTTATTTAATTAATTGCGCTATGCAGTGAATTTTCGAAACGAAGATACATTTGACATGCCGTGCACAATATAGTGTTTTAGATAAGTCATAATAAAGACAGTTCAAAGGACAAACTGTAATGCAACATCATATGTTACAATCGTCCTATTTTGAAAGATTTTTACCAGTAATGTTTTAAGATCAAACTTTGAACGCACTATGTCGCCTAAATAATAATCATTAATAAATGTATCATTAGTAAAACAAATTTTATGAATATAATGACAAATTAATATCACTTATTATACAAATAAGAACATCAATATCGTCACTCCATAAATATAAGCTTGATCATAATAATACATTTATGTTAATTGTCATTATGAAGGCATGGTAGACAATGCTATCCTCAGTTAAAATGTTAAATAATGGTTTCAAATGTCAACGTTCCTTAAAACACTCAATGATAATATGTAACTCAAACAAAACACACTCATTTGGCCTTTAACTGTCGTTTAAAGATCATTTGTCCACATTTGACTATACGCGCCCATGTTGTTGGCACCTCACTGGACCAAGAGATGACCAAACGACCCGTTTTTCTCGCTGTCTTCTTGCAGCACTACCACAATGTGGACTGGTAAGCCCACATAGAGTATTTCTGTTAATAATGTACACTAACCAAGAATTATATGCCAGATACGCAGTTTTGTTATTTCTCGTCTGCGTGATAACATCAAAGTTCTGTAATTACCATATTTCCAGTGACGAGGAAGATAACACTTCGCTACAACGGTGCTCATTAGTAGACGGTGTGGTAAGGTTAAGGCATCGCGTGTTTGGTCTGAAGCTTATAAAGTTTACGTACTGTTTGGTATACAAACAATATAAGGCTGTATATAGTATAAATCTTCTTAACTGATAATTACACACATTATAAAGGATACATAGAGAATACATGGTTGGTGCCGAGATGGAGAAAATTTAGCCGGTCGGGCTTAGAAAAACAAAATATTTATCCTGCTTCATGCTGTTGACACATTTCATCAAAGACAAAATGACATATTAACAATATAATTACTCTTGTCGAGCCTTCTACATGTACACAACATTCCAGACCGACCGAATAACTACAGATTGTGTCACGTAAAATAAAGTTCCACTTTAAACTGTTCCTTTTAATACCTTCCTATTAAAAATATGAGAAGAAATAAAAAACGAATCGAGAATGTGATATTTTTCTTGATAAAAATGAAAAACAAATGCAGCAGCAAAACAAACACTTAATTTTATTTACCTTAATGACAACTTTAATCCATTGCTTATAACAATAAATTTACAACGATATACACATCCTTTTCCTGTTCTTTCATCCCTTTGTCGAAATCCATTTTCTATTTTTCCGCCCCTATTATCGAAACGTATTTTAAACCACACTATACTTTGATAGCGTTTGTATCGAATGCTAACCAAACACACTGATGATATAAAAACCACTACTTGGCTAATAAAAAACACTGGCTAAATGACTATATACCCGCGGATTTCGCAAACTTTATTAATTGCAATTTTAGTAATATAGTATTTTAAGGAATATATATAATTATGGTAATAAATCTGAAAAAAATGTTTTGATGTCATTTCTGAATTTAAACTTAAATCGTGTAGAAAGTTTGATTAATGCTAAATGCTAGTTTTGCCAATGCACGTGATTTATTTCCAGCTTCATTAAGAAAGATCAAATTGTGATAGTGATATAAGAGGGGAATCTAAGTAAGTTGCGATCCACATACTTTGACCAGTTGTAAGCAACACATGGAGATAATTACCAAGTTATTATCGATACAATTGAAAGCCAACGGCATATATGTTTGTTAAGAAACCGTTCATAATCAGCAACTGCATATTTATAAAGCAAATAGTAATAGCTATTTTGTTCTAGTTGTCGAAACTTCGTTTTTTTTAACGCAACTTCATCTTTTTTTCACAGTATAGCCCATATAAGTAACACGTACAACATACCTGGACCAATATAAAAACCTGGTCATAATGTCCAAGAGTACGGGAAGCAATATTATACAGTTTTTCCAACATGTAACCAGCTGAAACTAACGTGAGAAGTTCCTGATCACTAAATAGTCAGTATGCGCAGAAAACATATTTTTAATATTTATCTACGATTTTTTTGTCATGTCAAAACGTTTTTAACCATTTGTTTTATTTAATATATGTTTATCAGTCGACGCATAACATTGAATTAATTTATTGACAACAATAATAGGAGTTCGCCGTGTTATCATCGTGCTTGTGATTAACATTTTCTTTGTCCGGAAACTAAGACAAAAAACGTGAGCAATAACATGGCATTAACAATAACCAAATCCCACTTATTGTAATAATATGTTGAGTTTTTTTGTATATAGAAAAATTGATTATTTTGATAAATTTGTTAAATCTAGATATAAACATTAACGTTTTAATTTGCATGCAAAACCCTGTATGTTACTTTGTCGCATAATTGAGGTATATGTCTTGTTCGCAATACTTAATGCCTTATGTTTACTTCAGTACGGCCAGAACTCATTAGTTTGTTGACAGTTGAAGCACGCTTGTAAATGGGGTCAGTCCGTTTGAATGATATTTGTTTTCATGTCGATGCAATTACCAGATAAGAATACGCCCGTATACATGCATTTCAACAAATTGGTTTGACCCATTAAGTTGACATGTTTATGTAACGATACATGTATATAAGCAATGCGTTTTGGACACTAAGAACAATAAGGATTTAACACATAGGAGGTACGCTAGAGGTTTATCTTCAGAACCCAACCCCAAGTGGGGTGGGGTGGGGTCCTATCAGGATGGATTTGAACGGATTTTGTCATGTCTTGGAAACGTTGTTAGTTACCTAGAGAATTACGTGGACTTAGAAATATTTCATTAACAACTAATTTAAAGAATTATATGGACTTGGAAACGTTATGTTAACAACTGAATAAAGAGCAAAGAACTATCCATAGAGTTTATTTATGTATGTGTCGCTACTACGGCACAACTTTAACGAACACTTCTCTTTCCCGTTTGGGGTGATAAGGTTATCATAAATACAGATACGAACCTTAGTTTTCAAGTGAGTTAAACAAATTGCGCAGAATGTTCAGCCCGTGCCCGATCGATTACGTAGATGTTTTGTTAGTTCAAACAATTTATTTCGAATAATTTATTATGGCGCTCGCGGTGATAAACCGACATTAACAACCTTTATTATTTGCTGTTTCAATCGGAACCCAGCGAAGCCTAAACAACATGATAAGACATCCGAAAATTTCTAACACCTGCTTTCACAGTGATTTGCCAAGTATTTAGATTTGCGAGCCGAACATACTGCTTAGCTTCCATAATGGAGCCAGTTAAAAAGTTACAGGTTTCCTCTTAAATTCGAGTTAGGAATCCATTTTTGTTCTAACTTTCTGATCATGGCATGATTACCGTGCGAAACTGGGTCGCCTACCGCAAAGTTAACCTTGGTTGCAATTGTGTGAGCGTATTTATTTCCGCGGGTTTAAATCTTGCCTAATATCAAAGCTTTGTGTTGACTCATAACGCTAAATTTTACAACAGCAAAAGCTTGATTGAGATGCATAGTTGCAAATAAGAGTTTTTGTATAAAAATTTATTGGAGTTCATTGCAGCCATTTTGTTATGGTCTATATAACAATGTGTTTCCATGATAAATGTTTAATTGAGCGCACGTTGTTGTTTGGCAACAACGTTAACATGTTCATAGCAAATTTAGATTTTAAAGATACAAGAATATCGCGAAATTATTATTTCGTAAATAATGAAATGTGCTTTTGTTTCAGCTTTTTTATTTTGGCAAGGCAACGCTGTTATGCAACCCGAAAACAGACTAATACAACTGAAAATATATTTATAACCACGTAATGACGTATAGTATCTTTAAGAGAGAGTTTAGTGTCTATATAGCAAGGCTGGCCGATTTGTGTTAACATTAAAAAAAAAAACTTTTTCGTTCATTAGCGCATTTCTCGTTAAAACAGTTGCAAAATGCAACGGAATATTTCGGCATTAGCACAGTTACTGTCAAAATTAATATATTTTGCAATGAAAAAATCACTTCATTGAAAGTATACTGCTTGTTCAAAGAAACGTAAACCAAAATCCGCATATTTCATATTGAGACATCTCGCTTCAACCATTTTGATAATTCGTTTATGTTAACCACCTAGGGCCATGACACATCAATATCATATCTAACCAATAGCCTATACACTACATGGCGATACATAAAACTGAATTTCAGAAAATAAACTAGATATTCGTCCATAAGGCTCGTAAGCCTCCACATTTCACGTTTGTCGCAAAACTACAGTAATCTTTCATCCTCCTGATGCAATAACTTTTCAGTTACGCGCAACAAAAGAATCTAAATGACACTCTTTAACAGTGTGGGTAAACACTATTATAAAAGCTGTTGTCTACGCTTTAGAACGGTTGAGGCCCAGCTTGGGGGTGGGGGTGCTATGGGCTTTAAAGCAAGACATACCCACATGAATCTCAGAATAAATATCATAACACAAAAGTGTAAATGAACATATATATAAAATCAAAGAGCGTATACATTCGATTATATTAAAGATAAGTTACTCAATAATATTTTCAAGAGTAACAAAAAGCACAAAAAAACACAAGTTTCTGAGGCACGATGAAATGGAGTCACCACAAGTATCAGCTAAATTCTTTCTTGTTGACAAGATTTCATAATCCAGCATCATGAAGTAAAAACTCTAGATCATCGTTATTCAACTCAGGAAGAATGAAATACACACTATTTGTGTCGAATTAACAAACACAAATTAACGTATCAGTATCGGCTTACAAAATAATAATAATAATAATAATAATAATAATAATAATAATAATAATAATAATGCAACTAAAATAACAATACTGCTGATAATAACAATAAGAAAGTATAATTTGTTTTACATGTGTAGCATGCAGGTGATAACAAAATGTTTTACAAATGTAGCATGCCAGTAATAACAAAATGTTTTACATATAACGAAATATGAAAATAAACATAAAAACACATATCATCGCAATTCAAATTAATATACATTAAAAGAAAAAAACAACAAACGCTATGTAAATAGAATTAAATGACTCAGTGGTAAAAAGTCGTTATATACAGTCTAAGTAAAACATTTTCAAAACAGGTTAAACGTTGATGCATAAAAAAATAGTAATTTCAGAAAAAGTTGTACCAGAAAATCAGTTGTTTAATACAATTGCAATAATTTTCGTCTGTACATTCGGAATCTTAATCATGGGAAGTAGAAATGTACTTTATTGGAAAAGATTGTACAGATCTTTTCGAAGGACGCATAGATATAATTTTTGGTTCTGCAACAAACAGTACATGTAAACTAGTCGGTTTCGGAGTTTAGAATGTTATCGAAATAAACAACATTTGAATAATAGTATCTGTATAAAATATTCCATACATTCTATTTTACATTCCTCATTTATATACATGTACATTTATTGGTTTTATATTGAGATGATAAATGTTGACATTACAATTATATACACTTGTTTTAACATTCACCAGAACATCAGAATAACAAATCTTTGAGGTACGATGAAATTATTTAAATACAGGTATCAGCTAAATTACATCTCTTGCAAGATTTCATAACCTAGCATCATTTAGTACAAGTTCTATTTCATCGTGATTCTTCTCAACAAAAAACCGTAGAACAAGGTGCATTATTATTGATTAACACGTTCTATATGCATTTATGTACGCATTAAACCAAAGAGGTTATATGCTTTGTACTACAAAGCAGAAGGGCACTGTTTATGGATAATTCACTTATACTATTGAACGAGATCGGAAAAAAGCTGTTTGACATTACGGTTCGGTACACTTAATTCACGAACATGTTTATTGATGAAGTGTCATAAAAGTAGATATAGAAAAGTAAAAAAAATATTGTTAGGATACGCTTAAAGCTCTCTCATGGAAGATATTATACGTAAAATAATAAGTATGTCATATTCAATTGATAGATGAAATATTAACCAAGTACACAAATTAAATACACATTGAGTTATGCAAACTTAAGCATTTCAAAAAAAGGAATCAATGTTTGTGAAATTTATAAGATATATTTCCTTTTTTAAATTCATCGTAACGTTTGTTGACATCATATCTAAAACTCATGAAAAGGCATATACAAATAAAATAAAAACAACTGTCCTGAAATCTCCATTATTCTGTGCAGATTAGTTCAACGACGCAAATTAACAATCAGGAATAAACGTGTAAATATCGGCACAATTACTTCTTATTGATTTTTTATATCCGTGTGTCGTATAAGTCGTAAAACTAATAATGATGATATTTTAAATTACCGCACATAAATCGATCTTTGATTAAAACATCCGTTCAATCCTTGCTGTCGGCGCGCATGTGATTTGTTGTATTGTAGAATGAGGTGTTGTGTTATGTACATACTATACGGTGAATGCCCCGGAAGCAAAAAGACCAGTTAACGGCAGTTAATCCCAATGAAGAAGAACATTTTTATCGCATCCGTTCGTTATTCCGAAAGAAAACAACGCCACCAACCTTGTGCGTTCCTCTGGATCGCCGTTCCAAGTCTTAGTAATAATACATTCATTTAATTAGTAGCGACAGTGTGGATTGGGTGTTGCAGTTGGTACGAATGTCATGCAATGACTTGTCTACGACACTGGGTAACTTTTACATCGGATAGTGGGTTCAATCCTCTCAGTTTGTTTGCAGAACATGCTCGACGCGGCCTGTCTATTAAATATAAACGATAAATAAGCTGAATACATTTGATTGAAGGCGACATTGCATAGCAAAATATGTGAATGTCGTCAGTAAGTGATATGAAAAGTCAATAGTTATATTTAAACAAAAGTTGTTTTGATCGCAAAATACATGTACCAAGATTGTTTCTTGGGTGTGTTAACGTCGCTACCTTTTAATTTTTTTATGTCTTGTTGGGTTAGGATCTGCTGGCACGTCATGGAAGTGGTCATTTCCTACTTTATGTAATGGTCTCATTTCTGCAACATCAGTTGTGCGCAAAGTCGTACTTTTGTGGTTTTCATCCTTCTTTATCCTATCAAAAGCAACATTCAGGTTGAGATCACACAAATGTATATTTTGGTTTTAAAGAAACATGTTCCCTAGATATACTGTCACGGTTCTGTTTGAGTTCTCTACCTGTTTACTAAATGAAGTTATAGAGCGCTTTAGCGACTGATCATTCTAAAAGCAAAACATGTTTAATTGCATAGCATGTATAATAAATTCCGATTCCGTTTCCATATAATTTTCCAAAATGCTAATAAGCCAATCACTGTTTTTTTCGGTGTTTTAAGTATAGTTCATATACCACTACAATGTATAGTTTGTGAATACCGTAAGTTCGTAGATCTCATAATTCTAACATATACACATACGCTTAGAATGTTTACATCCTTCGGGACCAAACAAAACGTTGTTTTTGTAAACAAAACATTTTGTATAAGATTAAAGACCCAAAAATATGCCGTTTTAACAGATAAGTCTTCTACGAAAATGTATATATATAAAGCAATGGCACAAGAGGAATCCTTTGAAAAATGAATATCGGTAATAATTGGTCTTTTCATTATTTTATCCACATTCCTTGCACCATGCTAGCATTATACACTAAAAGCGTATGTATGTTGGGACAAAGAGGTCCGACCAGAGTAGGACAAGTAATAATATTGATGTCTGTCAAAGATATTGCCGATAGGCATTCCTGACAGAGGCTTAGTTCGCAAGCTTCAAGTATTGACACACTCACTAAATTTATATTCATTTGGTATTTTCGTGTGAATGACAAAAGTTAACTAAAGGTCTTCATCATAAAAGAACAAACAAATTACACTATTCAACTCAATATCACCTATTAATTGTGCAAACGTAGTTTCGTATTTTTAAGTTACATTTTAAGCAGATCGGAACACTAAATGCATAAATGACACAAGTTTGGTTAACAATTATCGTAACACTCTGAAATAAAGTTATTACTATAAGTCAATTTTGCAGGGATAATGTTAAATATTCATGAAACCGACAAGATTTAGACAGTTAATTGTATATGTGTATGTGAAAGAGCTATCCAAAAGCTTACTTTTCCAATGCTGTACTGTCGTTCTGCGAAGGTCCTGCAACGAAACGTTTATAATTTTTTGAACTATTTAAATATTTTAAGGCAGACTTTATCATGGAAAAACAAAACGTACTGCAATTATTACCTTTGCCATATAATTCTAGTGTTTTCAATCTTGCTTTCAACGAAATATCGGGACAAAGGTGCTGAAATTCTCGTCTGATTGCATCAAGTGTTGGCTGCATTTGTCCAGCCTGCAAGGCATATTTGAAAGCCGCACGATCTTCCGCAGAATGACATTCCACGTGTAGAAGGACGGATCTATCTCCAGTCTCTTCAGCTCTAACATAGTGGTTGTGTTTACAGCTATTTTCGCTTACAACCATTTTCTTTCTCAGTTGAACAGCTGCCAATAACAATAACATACACCCATATATGATCGTTACATGTCCATCTTTATACAACTTTTAAGCAGTTATTGAAAACGATGAACATTGCAAAAAATCAGTAATTATAAATTCATGGTTATCATTGTTGTCAGTCAATTCAATATTTCTATTGCGTAATTCAAACTGAACAGAGGATAAATATTTGGTGGCGAAAAGATGACGGTTTGTCCGGCGTGGCTTAGAAAATATGCTTGTTTGGACCGGACGGGATATAAACTATCTACATTTCGACACACAACATGACTTCGATGTATTCTGCTATTTCACCGTTTTGTTAAATGCAACATATGAACCTAAGAAAAGAGACTAAGTTCTTAGATTAACATTGCTACAAGTCAAGCATGTTTCATGAACTAAATACTTGATATTCCAATAACGGCTTGTTTTTTGTACTTAGAATAGTTTCCTAATAAAGTGAAGTTTAAAATGTTTTATACTTACCAATATAAGATATAATTAAACTGTGAAAATCAAACTCTTATTGTTACTTTATCATGATTTTGTGAAACAAATCATCACAAACACATGTTAATTTGGTGTATGTAAAGTTCAAGTTCGTTAACCACAATATAATTACGTGAAACATATTTAGACCGAAGGCAAACGATTAAAGTGGCCTTTTCACGTTTTGGTAAATTAACGAAATTTAAAAACAAAGTTTCAGATTCGCAAATTTTTGTTGTAGTTATGCTATTTGTGGGCAAACAGTAATACTGAACATTTACCATGCTCTAAAATATCCATAATATGCATCTTTTGACGATTTAAAAACCAAATTATAAGGCGTTGCAACGCGAAACGATTCAATCATTTGGATAGTTCTGTTGTTGACGGGATATTTTGTGACACTACGAGGATTGCTTATATAGAGTATAAAATGCATCACACATGGTATGAGAACAGATGGCCGAGTGGTCTAAGCGATTGACTTTTACTCAAGGGTTCAGTGGTTCGAGCCCAGTTGACGGTTACTTTTTTTCTTTAATTTTAATGTTGCTTTTTACTGGAGCTTTTTAGATCCAATGTATACATTTATTAATATAAAACATTTCATGAAAAACTTCAATATCTGCCCAAATGTGTGAAAAGGTCCCTTTCATGACGGCAAGCCATTTTCCCTAAAATGTTTAAATATGTTATTATTATTTCCTTACTTGACAATTTTATGTATTTTGTGTGGTGTTAAAATTGAAAGACCTTGAACCTTTAAATTCACCTAAAGCGTCTGCAGTGGCTGACGTGTTTCTGCTAAAAATAAATACTACTAATCCAGAAAGGAGACATTTCGCTTAATGTGTAATGAACATATCTATGGGCCTATTTGTATAATGGCTAACAGTGCTATCCAGAAAAAAAGACATTGTTTTCGGAATCGCAATGACTGGTCATAAGTTAATGTTATAAACATAAAACTATTGCTAAAAATTAATGCGACCCAAATTCCACAAAACAATTACAATCCTATGTTGCTATGCAAGCCAGTAGAACTTATATCCCCACTGTTTTTTGTTGTATTCGTCACACATTTAATGTCTGCTTATTATAAAAATGCTTTAAGTGATGCGCGGACTATCGGCTGGTATTTTAAACCCGTGATTAACGAATAGCAACAAATTCTATAATGTGGTAAGCCGGCGAGTATGAATACGCATTGACTGGATATGACAGTGACGTGATCAACTGCCGTATATCAACTAGTTTGAACGGTCACCGCGTTATTGAGCAATTGTGTAGAAAAGTAGAAGAGTAGAAAGTTGTAGAGCACGCAGTCTTCTACACTGAGACGAAACATACCTATGTTGTCCATCATATGGTCGTAATTATCTTTGTACATCACAGCCTCTTGTTCGTAATTTTGACAATTATAAAGCATTCGTATGAATTCTGTAATCGGCTGTAAGTGCTGTGTAAGAGTTCCATTGACACAGTCCGTCAGCAATTGAAACATATCTTTGATGGAACGAGGACGCACCACAACTTGTATGCAACCTTGTCGTACATAATATTCTGAAATCATATCAAAATATACTTAGTAGGCACACCAACGATTGTATACCAATTATTGTATATGAGAGAAATGTTCATTAAACAATGTACGCGAAGTACACAATTTTATTAAAATATAAACAACTCCGTCAAAATTCATAATTCAGTTACATAAAATATTCAGCACATTATTGTGTTTAAACAATATACTCCGTCTCCAGTCTAATTATAGGCAAGCAATATAGTTTCCCTGCGCTAGTCGTTTTTTTACGGTAAGTTACCGTTTTCTTTACTATAAAGGATAATAAATACAATACACCATTACAACTAATATTATGAATGTTCACCGCATTTGAAAGGTCAGGACACACTATTGGCATGTCTACACCGGTTGAACGGCATGATGAACTATATCCGTACCAAAAATTAATTGCAAAACACATATGTTTATAAATATTAACATATCATTTTGATTAAAACTTGAGCGCCGAAACAAAAAACCTTATACACGTTTACTTTAAAACTTTAACAAGCTTATTTTAACATTATAATAACTATTTATTGTAACTGGTGTACATGTCTCTATACAATCATCAAATAACGCCTTGCCTCCAAATGACGTAAATGTATTATCCAGTGTGTTCTTGATACATGTGTTTGCTGGATCCATGCTGTGTTTACCGCTGTTGTTGAAAGAGTTGACAATACGATCCGTTATCTGATGCAGTTCCGCAGTGTTACATCCTGATATGTCTATTTCGACTGTTAATTCTGTGTTAAAAAAATAAATTAGTAAGACTAAACGGGTAGGAATATTAAAGGGGCCTTTTCACAGATTTTGGCATTGTTTAACTTATTCATTAAATGCTTTATATTTATAAATGAAAACATTGGATCGTAAAAGCTCCAGTAAAAAATCAAGAATAAAATTAAAAAAAGAAAAAGAACATTGCCCGGAGCAGGTTTCGAACCGGCGACTCCTGGAGTCCTGCCAGAGTCCTGAAGTAAAAACGCTTTAGCCTACTGAGCTATTCCGCCGAGTACACATACTTGACGTATTTTATACCTTATATAAGCAATTTTCGTAGTTGCACAAAATTTAACGACAAAAACAGAACTCTCCAAATTATTCAATCTTTTCGCGTTGCAACGCTTTATAATTTTTAGGTTTTAAAATCGTCAAAAGATGCATATAATGGCTATATTAGAGCATGGTAAATGTTCAGTATTACTGTTTCCTCACTTATATCATAACTAAAACGAAAATTTGCGAATCTGAAACAACTTTTTTCAATTTTGTCAATTTACCAAAGCGTGAAAAGATCCCTTTAAGCTGACAAGTAAAATTTCAATAGATACCCATTGTAAAAAAAATTAGTCATGGCATTGTATGTTCGTATATCTTACTTATTTCATTTCTTGTCGTGAATATTAATATAATCCTTTTATTAATATTTTACTGTATATTTGAAAGGATGTACAAAATTTTTAAACATTCGAAATTATTTTACAGGTTTATATGTCATTACTTTCATAGATAATATACAATCTACATTCTATCTAACATCAACGCACAAATTAAACATCGTCACATAATTTGTCACCAATAGAAACTATATTTATTTTCTTGAAAATTTCTCATCATCGCATTAAATTAACCTGGCATATTTATGGGATATTTGCCGGATGCAGATCGTGGTGGTAAACTTCGGCTTGTAATATCGTGTCCCTGTTGATGTGCTGGAAATTATGATGAGTCATTATTATTTAAAGCATACGATAGCAAAATAAAAATACAAAATGAATACTTTTCTAAAGCACGGATGCCATTGTTTTGTTTGTCTAGAATTTGACATAAATTCTAGACATAATGAAGCTCATGACAGTGAACATATTCATAATTACTGACATTTACGCATGTCATACAACTACTAGTTCCTTTACCTTGTTCTAAGTCACGAGTATGATCTTGGTCGCGAATACTCAAATCCTCGAGTTCTTCGTCTGAAACAATTAGGTATTGAATGTAAAACACAAGGAAGCATGTCCAAATGTACGGCAAATGTATTTTTAATTTAGTTAAATGTCCATCGTAGGTGTTGTTAAACCTGTAATACAGAACATGAATTGCGATAAGTTCGCAATACATAAGAATTTATCAGAAATGCTTACGTAACTGATCAATTGTAGGAACTAGTATTGACTAATTAAATATTTTTTTGACGTTAAGTTTAACGAAACATATTAACCTAACGTTGTAATTGTACCTTGTGCTTCGTAATTCCCAGCGTTCTGCGTTATGAAGTCGTGAAGGCGCTGCTGATCTGTAAATAAAAGCTTTATTAAGTCTTTTTATATAATTAACACATTCGTAGAGTTTTATCAAATAAATCATAAAGCACTTGCATGGACAAAGTGTTTGTATATAAATTACTTTCTGTAAATTCCATAACTCTCTGTCGATATGATTTTTCAGTATGGTGATTTATGTTAAACGCTTCGACGTAATCTGCATTATCAGGAGGTTCCCTCATTTCCTCGACATTCCTTATTTCGCCATTTATCTCATCGGTAAATTGCATGTCTGATATGCACTGGCATATTCTTTGAACTGCAGTGTGTACAATCTTCACCTGTTGTTCAAAATATTCTTCGCTTATGCCTATAACAATATTTGAATACAGTTCCATTCTGGCTTGACTTATCTGGCGAACTAAAACGCGAAAGTCCTCATGTAGCCATCCTTGACCAGTTATATCTATTAGAAACGGAAACAAATAAACCGGCCAATCGTCAACATTTGCGTTCACACCAAAGCCTGGAAACAAGTGATTTTGGTTTTGAATACCGATCGGGTGTTGGTTTATTTTACTCATGTGGTGAAATAAAAAATGATCAATCCTCATAGAAGGGTTTTCTCTTGTAACGCCATGATCCAAAAGACGTCTAAGGACTCTACGTACAACATGTAGGTGTAGATATGCCAGGATGTTTGCCTTCCTGATATCAGCTTGCGCCATTGCTTATACCTTACACTTTTTCTTCATCCAATGGGGATTTATTCACTTACATTTAGCTGAAATAGATGGAGACATGATTATGGAAATCATGGCAAGTTTGTATGAATTAAAAAAAAAAACTCCTGAAAAGTTCAAAAACGGGTCGGACAATTTTTACAGTCGTGATATCAAAACTCTGGTACTATTTAGGTCGGGTATTAACTAAGATAACCCGTATACGTTAAAATACATTCAATAACATTTAGATTTAAAAAAACATAATATAGTCTGACAATTTAGAAATACAGACGAAATCATGTATTTATTTTATTAATGACAATATTAAGGCTTAATAAGTTAAGTTCTTATCAACATAACACCTATTATAAACATAGAATTATTACATACATGATTGATAACACGGCAAATAATGCAATGGAATATGACATTCAAACAGGAAGAGTCATGTATTGCCCCTCAAAAGGAATATTGTGTTTAGCGTATCTTATGAACGAATTCGTACACTTTCTAGTGCTGTTTTTATTATATACTAATCTGAACTATTTGAGGTTAAAAAAGCATTGCGACACATTTTTATTGTAGCTAAATTTTGTGTTACGATATAATGCACACAGGGACGTAATTCTTATTGGCAACCCTAAGTAATTACAAATGTCAATACATTTCCCTAAAGCTAAAAGAATCACTATGACAAAGTGAAAGCAATTTGGTTGTTTACAAATGTATAAATCATGCAAAACCGAATGGTATTATGCAAATAATAAATTTGCCTGGTGATACCACGCAGTGTATAAACAATAAGTTAAATTTGCTCATGCGTTTATGAATATCATCTTTGTTTTGTAAATAAATTCACTATTAGCAAAATTGCTATGCTACTGTTTTATTAAATTTTAAAATGTAAGGAAACGATCATGCTATATAGTTAATAAAAAAACCTATGCGTATATACGTGTTTGTCCCTAAAAGGTTTGGTGATGTTTGTAAGGTTCACAATCCGTCCTCCGTGTTGAACTGGTTGTCCGTTCGTCTGTATGTCAGTCTCCCGGTCTGCCTATCCGTCGGAACGTTCCTTCGGTTTCTCATAAAATGTTTAAGATACTTGTTATAACTTTGGTTTACTTTATTTATTTTTGCGAATTGTAAGGGCGCTGTACCAGAAAAAATAATATTACTTAAAATTGTAAGTAAAAATATATTATCATGAAACCTGGTAATCACCTTTCGGATTTTTACCAGAGCACAAAGGTAAGTTTAATATTTTAAAATTTAACAAAACTTAATAGTTTAATTTCGCAAAGAGTTCGTAAGATATGATGTTGATACTGGGTATAAGATTAAGCTAAATGTTTGTATTTTGTCTGTTTTTCAATCCATTCCCCTCTCCACCCATCCGTCTGTCTTTCCGTCATATAATATAATTATCAAATGTTGTGGAGAGTTTATCGGTTACTTTTCATATCTACATATTTCAACTGCGATTGAATGTTAATTTAAAATATATTAACACTAAATAATGGATTTTTTCTACATGTTAATAAAATATAATTATGAAACTTGGTAAGCAAGCAATGTGACCGTTAAATGTAAAAAAACATTTTCATCAGATATTATTCGTCTGGTCAATATTAAAACAAGAGTGCAACGATGACCGTTAATTGCTCATCTGATTTAAAGGTACAGCAATTGTCAACATTTTTACCTGGTAACCTTGATTTTTATTTTATATCATGTTAAAAGAATCTAGATGTGGTGGAGAAATTTTTAAGATAAAGTTCAATGGTTAATAGTTCACATATGAGAATTTAGTAGCGTTTTTAGTGTAGGTCTAATCCTTGTGACCTAGTTTGACCCAACTCCGATCCAGATAACTTGAGTAGATATTTTCACGGCGAGCATTTTGATCAATTTTTATCATGATTTATTTGAAAAGGCGGTTTCTGGAGTGTTAGCGTTTCTTTAAGATTAAACCAGTTGACCTTTTGATCTAGGTTTTATTCCCACTTGATCCGATTTAAACTTGGCTTAAAAAAGGGTTACTGATGGAGTGCTATAAAGGCTATCCTAAGATTTGACCCGTACATCTAGTGTTTTCCTCACCTGACTCGGATTCAAACATGCAGTAGATATTGTAAAGAGGAACATTCTCGGCAATATTTAGCTTCAAATGTTGCCTTTAAGAAATTGAAGACAAGGTGTTAGTTGACGACGCACGACGGACGTTAGACAAAGAGTAATCTCAAAATCTTACCTTTAGTAGCATGAACAAACAAGGGAGGCAACTCGTGACGTCACATTTTGGGTAGTGAACAAAAAATGGTTCTTTATTATTTCGCTTTACATGGGTCTAATGAACGTTTAAGAGCTCTTTTCTGTTGAATTGAACAGTCCAAAATTACCCAATCAAGTCGAAACACTTATCTGACAGAACATTCAATTTCATGCTGCATGCACGCTATTTACATTATAACAATTGTTAACCAAAAAGTTTGGAATATTGGTTTCCGCTGTTATAAACAGTGTTCCTGACTGAAATCAATGTGCTGTTACTTGAAAATCATTTATGTATTGGTATACAACAGGCAAGTGGTAGAATATTTGCAGAAAAGATAAGAATTTTGATTTAATTGTGTGTCTGCAAACATTTTCCGAGTGGTTACGGAAATTGCCGAGGGACAGAATAGCCTTAATATTTCAAGTGTGTCTGTCTTGAAAGTTACACATTCTTACATGAGAAGCAAAATCATACATATATCAAACAGTTATAGTCAGTAACATTAAAATCTTTGGATGCAGTCATTTTGTTTTTCGGAAACCGCCACATGCTTATTTTTCGGCAACCGAATATCGACTTTTTTTCCGTAACCATTCGGAAAATTTCACCAGACAAGTTTTCGTCGAAATTCTTTTGTTTTCCGCAAATATTCTAACACTATCTTATTGTATATCAATACGTCAATGATTTAAAAGTAATTATTACCTTGATTTTGGTCAGGGACTCTATATAAAAGACGCCTTAAATTAAGCGCATAAAATATTGACCGCCACATATTTCAGTTTATCCTTCATTTCGATAGTTTCATAAAAACTGTGACCACCCACTTCTTTCTTGAAATGATGACACATATCTGATAATCTTGAGATATTTCTTTGTATTTAAAAAAATAAATAACATAATTTATATTTCGTGATCAAAATGTTATTATTATATATAATTTTGAAAAAAAGCCTTTGGTAAAGATTTAGCTAAATGTGCTACACATGTAAAATAAAATGCCAATAATTTTCAAAATATTTACTTAAAATCAGTACGTTTGTCTTATTCTAAATCATTATGTATTTATTGATGTATTAAAAAAATATTACAAACATAACATGTTTTCCTAGAAAAATGATGACATAACTGATTGATTGGAAGATATAACTAATCACTGGGTTGCTAGGGTTCCACGCTAAAATTGTCATGTTACTTAAGAAGTAGCTGATATGTCATTAACTTTGCCTTTATTTTGTTAGTAAAGACATGAAATGTTAAATTAAATGTCTAACTTTTCTTGAAAATGTTTTCAGTCAGTATAAAAAGTCAATGAACTCTGAATAGTGGCTGAATATACTGGACAATAGGCTATATTCTTAGTGAAATTAAAATAACAAATACTACTTAAACATCGTAATTTATGCATTTTCTGATCAAAAATGGTATTTATAGTTAGAACAGAAGATAACTTTTTTTCAGAATAAATATCAGAATTATAAATGTTTTGTACAATTTGTGCATTTTATCCAGTAATCTCAAAGTACCAGTCTTTGGTTAGAAACCCAATAGCATTATTTTAAAGTTCGCAACCTCTTGTTCCAAAAAAAATCATAAAAATATAATTTGCGGAGTTATTCATTAAAGCAAACAGAAAATGCTTTCTTAAACCATTATCTTATGTTAAAAAAAATCATCGCTTCATGCTGCCTTGAGCTCTGGAAAACTAACATGTACAACATATAACAGCGTTTGCTTAAAAAGTTTATCTAGGTCTGGAAACCATAACCAGGGCAACTCGTTTATATTTAGCTTCAACCTAAATTTGACGTCGCTGTCAGCAAGTAAATGATTTGCTTTACGTGAGCAGTACTGCTACTGTTACTACTTAATTGTCGGTGTCATGTGCAGTTAATCCGAGGTAAAATGACCGGTAGCTGTCTCATACAGTGTATCGCCACTGGGGCATTTAAAGTAAGTAGGTTTGCTATAAGCCAACGGTATGTTCTGATAAAATAAGTTTATAAAGAACTAATTTAGTAAGAACCCTCGAACACATTTTAAAGCAAATTAATAGTGTTTTATCGATATCGTGCTTGGCGATAATTATTTTCATCAAATTAAACAATGCAAAATAAAAACCAACAGAGTAACTAACGCACTTTTCACAGAATATTGTGAATTATATAAAGTCTTATTTTATCATTTATTAACATTATCATTCAACTTCTTTGTTAAAAGTTGATAATAATGAAAGTAATGACGATCGTATTCATTACGCAGGTATACTCGTATAGTCGGTGAATGTATCTTTATGTAATAAATTATCGGATAGCTTAATAACAATCGCACACATTGCATAAGTCTTAAAATATTTATGTACGAAACGATGTGTTCGTATATTAACACACTAAAGAAATTGCGTTTTAAATTGTGACGACAGCGTTTGTACGTTATACTCGTACACGACGTTCTGTTTATTTGTAAATGTTAGAAACAGCATTGACAAATAAACATTTAAAACAGGAAAAGTCAACGTATGCTAACTAGTTTTAATCCAGATCTCAATAACATTGGTTAACAATAAAATCTTAATCCCCGATACAAACGATTCTGGTCTATTTTATTAACCAATTGAAGTATCATAAAATAATAACGTTTGGAATTGTATTTGATTTTGATCGTAGTTTAAATGAGTTAGATTTGCTTATACTGTCAATTTATTAGGTATTTCCAAATTCTTGCACATTTCGGAATAAATCTATTTAAGATATGGAATATTGTAACATCGTCTCTTTGTAATATACACAGCGCATTCCTGCATACAGCATATTTTTCAACGAACGTTTAGCTGTGACATTCATCGCATGAGTTCGTATACAATGTCTAAAACTACATATATACCTTTAAAGCCCAAGTTTGTCGATGTAAAATGTTTAAGTAATTGTTTAATACTTAGATGAATGACATAATCCAAAAGTCAAAAATGGTTAACCCGGCAGTTTCTTGATCACCTATAGCAGAATAGTGGTTCACTTTTCCTCAAACGGGAACAAGCTCGTGTCGAGACACAATTCATGTTATGGCCAAACAACATGCTTTTCAATATTTATGACAAAGAAATCAATATTGATTCTGTATTAAATGAAGTTCTCTAAAAAAAATTTAGTAGACGGCAGGCTTATGAGTGACAATTATCACGCTACAATGTATTATAAAACAATTCAAAAAAAATGTTGTTGAAGTTCATAAGAACTTACGACCCCCACATTCCGGATTTATTAAACAATAAATATGTTTCATTAATAATGATATTAATAATATATTTATGATTTTACCTTAGAGCATACCCGTGTTTTTGGTTTATTATTTTTATGCAAGTGTATATGGTAATCAATTTAATTAAACAGGCGAGTGTCTATTTTTGAAGCATTGTGATATAGTACCGGTACATAAAGTCGGTCAGTTATACATCAGCCTCATTTTATTACATGTATTTAAAATATTTCAATATATATATCAGAAACGGCCGATAACATACAATTAACGGGAAATTGGCTTTTCCTGTTATTTATCTTTTTTTTTATACCGATAATACTATATTACATTTGATCTTTTCGGGCCACTCTCTTCTCTTTTCCAATTGGGACTCGCACCCGGAATGGACTAACATACATTTTAGGCCAATAATTACAGGTATAATACCTGTTTTATAGCTTATATCTTTGTTACTATAAATGTAATTTTTATATGACAAAGTCTCTATAATTACATGATTTAAGTCAAAGAAGTGGTTTTAAATAATTTAAGAGGTTTTCTTTGTAAAAGTGCTTAGATCTTATACTCTCATTTTGTACAGAGCTTTTTAACCACGTCGAATCATATACTTTTTACAAAACATAATATCAATATAGTTTGTGTTATGTTATACAAGTAGTGGAAAAGAACAAAAAATTCCCTCCTGATAGATTTATGGAATTGCATCGTTCGCTTTATTTCGTGGACTTCTATGAATGTACATATTTGATGTTTTTATTCCGCAATTTTCCATATAATCGAAAAAACATTCATACTATTATCATGAATTAAATTAATCATATTTGTAAGTATACATAGGCCAACATATAGAACAATTTTTAATTTGACTTGTCGCCGTGAAAGATAATTTATAAACTTAAACTTGAAAACAAAGCTCGATTAACTCATTTAGTGTGTGCGTGCCGTGTTATTCAATGAAATGGGGGGGGGGGGTAAGATTAAACTGTGTTTGTGATACGTATAAACAGGTATGTATCAAGCAAATATGATACCTAAACTTAACAAAATAATTGACATATTAAGGAAATTCTACATATCAAAAGGCCACGGGCATCAACTACGAAATAACGTACAATTGACAAAGAGAAAAAGATTACATTTTAACACAATTAAGTTTTGGCGTAGTGCAGGAAATAATATCCTTGTTAAAAATAGCTATAGTTACATGTGTCTTAAGAAATTTAAAGTCGTACTTAGACATTACCGGTAAAATTGTACGTGATCTTACCAAGTTGTTTTTGTATTTTTGAACATATTATTTTTAAAGTTTTGAACCATTGATGTTTACAATAAGAAATACTAACGATATACATCACTATTAACTACATTCGAGTGCAACTCTAACAGTTAAGTTTTTCAGTAGCATAAACAATTCGCAATTATATTCGGCTATAAAAATACTCGAATTGAAATGCAGAATACTGATGAATTAACTGGTCTTATCTGGAAGCAGCTGAGTAAATGCTATTAGATAAAACACCGTGTAAAGCGTAGATTATCTGTCTCACACATTTCACCCTTATTGAAGGAGTATTTGAAGAAAAAAACAAAGAGATTTATCTCACACAAAAACAACGCACATTTAACAACAAGATAGTTGTAAAGTTTAGATACAAAAATGTAAGCCAAAAGAGTGTACTACACTTATTTTGGCTTACGAAGCTAACAAAGTTTTATATATATTTGTTTAACAAGCATTGAACACTGAATTATTATAAAGTAACAATATTACATTAAGTTTCTTATCTACTCTACATTAAATACACAAAAATAATAAAGTAGATTAACATAAGAATATGCATATCACTATGAGAGATATTTTTTACTTACGCTTACTCCATGGCTTCTACTATCTGTCCAATATTGATAAGTTTTAAGGAAAATAAGTAACTTAAACTTCTATCTTTATCGAAATGCTTTATTTATAACGCTTGAATAGCGTGTAACAAATCTTCCTGCTTAATGTACCCTACATATAACATGAATAATGATTCATTGTAGAAGTGACATCATGATTGTGACAAGAAGGAAATAAACTATTTATAACAGGAAATTTTCAATATTTGCGCTTTATTCTTGTTACAGAACTCCTCAACGTTCTGGCAGAAATCAATTTCAACGGACTGGAATCCTTATCATATTCCGGTCAAGCTTGCGAAATAACATACTAGTTTAATGTTCCGAGCAAGTGAAGTGATGACCGAGTCGAACAAGGTATGTATATAGTGCCTATACGATTTTACTACAGCCACATTATTAACACCGCAAGCCCCCACCCCTCCCTGGAAGCAATTATTTAGCAGACTAGCAGAATTTTTGAAATTAGCCGAGACATCAGTACAACAAAATATTCTGAGTAATTTTTAGGAAACTTTGCTAAGCACGTGACTGCTAAAGTTAACTATTTTTTCGTGAATATAATTCACTAACTTTGATGTTGATCCCACGTCACCCAGTTTTAGACTCGGCCTCGATAAAGCTTTGGGCAATTGTTCTAATAAAGCTGTACACAAATCTTACAAAACATGTGGTCTCTATTGTCCTGATTAAGTACGTGAACGACGAAAGACGGACACAATTGCTCATACGAGCTCACCATGAGCACGTTTATAAATACAAAATATACACACAAAATATAAGGGGATTTGAATGAAATAAACACATAAATTGTTGACTGTTACTGTTTCAGAATTACATTTTTCATAATGAATTCAAACGACAGTTTAGTTATAGTGCACTCCGATACCGACAGGTTGATAAGAGCACTATTATTTGACAAAGTGTGTCCATTTTAATATGAATAAATATGTACATGACACCGGAAATTTCCCCACTATTGTACATATCGATGTAAATTTAGTTATCAATTAGCAAAGCATTTTTTTCCACTACTAAATGGGAAGATGTTTGGATATCAGTTCTTCTTTACTTGTATATAACCATATGACACCACGCGTAACTTTGTACAACAACACACACGTTGTTCTTAACACGAAGTGTATTTGTAACGTGTTATCAGATTGTTAATCAAATACACAATCGAAATATGTGTTTCCCAAATGCGTTAATATCTACATGCTCAGATCCGTATAATAATTTACCTTTACAACGGCATAATCATTCGTGGAATTCGATGAAACAATTCAATATTTGCTCGATATGATTCTTTCGTAAGTTTCATTTCAATGGATATCAGATTTAAACAATGTGCGTCGGACGTACAACGATCATGCACCTTTTCTTCGAATCACAAGTCTCCGCAAACATGATTGACCTATGTGCAATCACTTAAATTGATGCATCGGTCGCGCATGAAACAAGGCGATTGCGGTTAAAGCGCTTGTTATACGTCGATCTTTTCTGCTTAGAATAACAGTACAATTTACAAACATAAACATATTGTAAGTTTGACTGAAGAGAATAAGTTTGACTGAAGAGCATTACAGACAGGTACTTTTCCGAATTGAAGGCCCTTCCGTAACGAAATAGACAGTAATTTCTAAAACAATGTCCATGTCTTTTACGCACGAGTAATTAAGCCTTTGGTACGATTTTGACATCGTAAAAAATACTTTTCTACAATCATTTATGCAATATGTTTATACTTACTACTGTTTTGTAATAATGATACACAGAGGCACGTCTTATGTTTTGCTATATATAGAAAACAATCAAACTCAGAAACATTATCAGGAGCAGTATGGTTTATCTCATCCACTACTATTATGACAATACACCAACTGTAAACAAAGATTGATTAAAAAAGGGATCATCGCCTTGGAATGGTCAATGAAAATCATAGGGGGTTTGAACTTGTATGAGGGCTGGACATCCCTCACCCTTACAACAGAATTAAATTCATCACAAACGAAATGAGTTCCTAACCAATTCTAATCATATGTACATATGCAGATAAAAAAATGAAAATATGAATTTCTAAACGCCATGTGCAAATCGATTATTACCCATTTAAGCTTCCAAGTTATTTTCATTTAATTAGATGACAACTTTTAACTGGTAACTAAGACTTGCAATTATTCGTTCTCGCTGCTAAATTAATACGGTTTCATTTAAAATATCCATATTCAAACAGTTTCTTAGTGCATAACTTATAGCATGGTAAGTTTTATTCCAAACACCAGTTGTTATAATGACGGTTATAACAAATATGTAAACGTATTATAGGCCAGTGTTTCGACTAAACGATCACCCGATCACATGTTATAAATTTAACCGATTTTAATTAAGAAAACAAATAATTGTATACGCATTTCACAAAAGCATCAATAAATCATCCATAATTTCATGTTTCAAAGATGACATAAGATAATTAGTGAGAACAATACGCTATTGAAATTAAATAGAAGTGTATTGTTCTTACATTCTTCGACTTGTTATCTTTCTCACTTAAGTCTAAGACACATTCCTGTCTATGATATTTAGCACGCTGACAAATCATTTAAAAACAACGAATTTGCAAAAAAATATCGGGACACATATGTTTTACTGACTAATTATAATCACCTTTGAATATCTTCTGTAATGCATAGTTTTATCTCGGAAAATGTTTGAATAATTTCTTTAAATAACACAAATTTTCTTTTAATTTGCCTATAATAAACGTAATGTTCACGTATCATACCTTCATTACTATATCCAAACAAAATTATACTTCAAAGATAAAAGTAATGAATACATGTATCATTCTAACTGTTTTTCATTAATATTATGTTACATTATATTTCAATATTCAATTGCGACCAATGACAGACCCATAGTGATGAATATGGAGTCATATTTATGCCTGTGTAATACCGCTTTGGAATTCTATGGATTCATGATTACAGTGATTTTATTCTTTGTTATTTGACCTTTGGCACATTAAAAACAGTTGAAAAATACGCTCACGTTTCTAGGCGTCGACGCACATTTACCATTAGCCTTCTCTAGCGCGCAAATATCTCGATTCATATAAGCACACGTTGTACTATATACAATTACGTGAACAGGTATGTACTAAAATTAAATGTTGCACATGTTTTGAGACCTTTAACATGAGTCATGCGGAAATAAAGTAAAACTATATGCTCGCCTAATCAGGGAAAGTGAAACTAGCGAATATGGGAAACATGGATGTCATATTTGTTTTCCTCAATTACGACACATGTTAATATATGAACATATGGAATTAAAATTTTAATATGGTTACACAAGTCATTTTAAAACCCAAACTACATACGAAAGAATTATAGTTGTATAATTTCGCTTATAAATGGCAGATGCCTTAAACAAACATATAGACATAAATAAACATATATACACGAAGGGACACTTAAGCTGCACTAGCAGTAGAAACCCATTTTGCGGCTTGTGGTCCTCTATTTGAGGAAATGAATCAATTGCAAAGCACTGAAGCACGAATCAAATGAACTAGACAAGACATACCAGTACAGGACAACACAAACAATTGAATAAACTTGGGTATTGCCTCGGAACGGTAAATGCAAAGCTTTTAAGTTTTTTTTTACCGTTTTCAAGGAGTTACATCACAGTTTGCCAGGAGTCATTCACATTTCGATGTATCTATGAATAAATTTAATAGAATCCGGAATAAAAATAGCTCTAAAAGAGCACGCAATTCAATTAAATAAAAAATTACCTTCTTAATGTTTGGATGCAAAGCAGAATAACACCCAATTTACCCAGATACCCAATTTAATGTTATATCTTTAATAATAAGTGATTACATGTAGATTCCTCCACAAGATCTATATAAAGATGCATATACAGATCTATATATTCAAGCGATGCAAGAATTGTTTGCATTAGTGGTATTTGTATTACTCGAAACATTAACTGTTACTATTTCTCGTGTAGTGGTGCAACGGCAGTCTACTCGTACTTGTAACATTTTATGTTATTTCCAATGTCGTTTACTATGCATGGAAATCATCGCAATAACTGTAAAACAAGTTTTTTTTAGGCAGACCTTTATCAGTTGACACAAAAATGACGAGAGGCTAATTGGGTAAAAATACTTTTGAAGTTCAAAAAAAAAGATAAAATATCATTTCTTTAGTATGGATGTTTTCGAGTCTGTAAATGAAGAAAAATGTGTGCTATTTTATTAGGACACATGGCTGTGATCATATCACTGAAATTCTCTCGGGGGCCCTTTCGACAGCTATTGAAATGTAATAAGCAATATTGTTAATTTTACTTTTCTTGTAAAAAGCTGTTCCATTACTCTTTATGCAATGCTTAGAAATAACACATCTATGCAAAACAGATTATGACAAACTTTTAATACAACGAATACTTCAACAAATTAAAAAAATCAAAGAAACAAGTAAGCAGAAGAAGTTTATTAAATATTTTTCCGTTACGTTTTGGCAATAATGATGACTTTTCTATCATATGATGCAGTTACTTACTTACTTACTTACTTATATTAAACTGATATTTAATGCTCTTTTGAGCTACAATCAATATTTTTACGATTGCTATTATTAAAAACGATCAGGATCAAACGCGTAATTTTCACTTCCTGCTAACTCCGAAAAAGAATTAGTCCTTTCCTTTTCCCAATTTCACACCTTAAGACAATTTAGAGTTTCTAAAATGCGTTCATTCAATCGTTTCTTTTATACCGAGGTTAACATCAAAGTCCAGAATACACTCGATCACTTTTCGGGCCATTCGCGAGTTAACATAGGCTTGACTATTTTCCGATGCATTATCCGACTGTGTCATTTTAAAGACTTTCCGTAAGGTATTATGTTCCCTTCATATTTTTATCCATATTGTGGTTATCTCCGACGTCTGTCCGTCTGTTTGTCTGTCTGTCTGTCTGTCCGTCCGTCCTGGCTACTATCTTCTCCTACACTATAAGCACTTGAACATTGAAACTTTGTAGCTATGAGCATATGTGCGACCATGCACTATTTGGAATTTTGTTATGACCCCTGGGTCAAAATTTATGGGGGATGGGGTGGAGCCGGGTCACAGATTTTCACTCATTTTTAAATGTTATTTTACATTAAGTTCTTTATTTCTATACCGATTTACTTCAAATTGATACTGAACATCTCTTATGACAATACGGTCAATCTCAACTATGAATGGCCCCATTACCAACCCTCTCTCTCTCTCTATATATATATATATATAGATAGATAGATAGATATACATCGATATATAACTTATGTTTCACATGTTTTGTATAATAAATTCTCGGAAACCGATTATCAAAACATTGTATACATGTAAATGTTTGGCAGAGATCACCAACCAATACGAAGACATTAACATAATACTGTTGATTATACAAATAATCAATTGCATAATTGTACATAAATTATTGTATACATGTAAACGGCGCACACAACATACCTGGATGGAACATGTGATATATATCCAAAAAAATACAAAATAACCGATAGTTAGCCCCTTTGATGAGCTCACTGTTATTCAAAGCTTACGCAGATGTCTCATGTAATGTCAATAAAGTTTCTTCTAAGGCCTTATGAATAATGGTGTGTTTGAATATGTTTAAGAGATAAATGATGCAACCCCTCTGTGAAAAGTAAACAAGTCGGTATGCATTTGATATTAATAATGACGTAAAGAAGTCCGAATCTAATGGAAGTCTGGCAATTGCAGTTCGCGCAATAATACCACCGATTTCAGTCTTCGCCAATCAAATAAGCAAAACGACATGGTTTTTGAGAGATTGGTCCAAAACATGCAGTATATTATTTGTAAATTGCTATGCGCTCGATCAAATTCAAACGCGAGTGTATAATAATTGTGACGTCGCCAGCGAAAATCAGTCTTGTGTACGCTGACGTTTATGTCGGGAAATCGCGAGATAAAAATCTTGTACGAAAATGCGCTGGATATTTTGTCTTTTTTATACAATTTCTCGGCTCATAATTTATGTCATGCTTTGAAAATTTCCACAATATGGCATGAATATGTCCTTTAAATACTGGCACAATTGGTGGTTTGTAATCCGTTTATTTATTTCAAATTATTCCCCTTGAATGACACAGTTTCGTTTGAGCAGTTCACAGGTAGCGCAACCTTTCTCGTAGTGTTCATTTTCAATGGCTATTAAACGCTGTAAATCAAAGTGACATCGTGTACTGTTGGATGTCTTCAACCGAAGAAGGTTCGGAAATGATTTTTCCACATGCTTAAAATAGGTTAGTGACAGATATGTAGTGCCAGTGACATCTGATGCCACACCCCCATGCAGAGTTGGTACCCGGCTTGCGTCGTTCATGAGACGGGACCATGCTGCATGATGTGGAGCCAATCGGATGGACGCAATGCCTGATGGGATGACCATGCTCTCTTGCTACCCGGTCCGCGAACGTGTGCAGACGTGTTCCCTGAGGTAAGTATTGCCAGGAAGATAGATGCCCTGAGGTAAGTATTTCCAGGAGGAGCATAAGTGTAAGCCTGTGACGTAAGTATTAGCCTGTGACTTAGTGTCTTGCCCTGGAGGTTTAGCCTGTGCGTGGGGTAGGTATTCACAGGAGGATCGGTTGTCTGCAGCCGACGACGATAGCGGACGAGCGTTTGCCGTTTCCCTCGAAGAGTGTACTGCCGAGGACGACAGTGCCATCCTGACAAGGTTTACAGTCGATGCTCATGTGAGTGTATTAGTCAAGTGTCGTTGTTAGTAGTTGCTGAAATTGCATGCACAACCCACTGAAGAGCTAACCTAAATAAACACCACAATGATGTCTAGAAGTTGGGATAAGTGAAAATTGTGTTTAACGGTTAGGCTCATTCTTTGCAAAAGTCGGCATCGTGTGTTTAAATTGAACCACGAATCGTATTTAGTTTGTATATTTTTCCAATCCGTTAAGTGGTCTATGCTAGACATGTGTAACGCGCCAGCCGTCTATTTTTAGACGTGTTGCAAGGTGACCACGTGGTCTGACTGCTGGTAATTTAACTTGTCTGCATTCGAGGTCGCGTGATCATTGGTGCGGAGTAGTTTAAGTGCACTAGCTGACCTGAATGTTTATAATGTTTGCGTCGCTGTTCAAAATGTAAACAGAGTACGAGAAATCGGGGTTTATGAGCAAGTCAGTCTGTAGCGTAGCTAGAGCAGCGCGCGTTGGGTAGTGTTTTGTTTTGGATTGGTGTTATGGATATGGTGAAATAATTGTTTTATTGCAATTAATATTTAATTGTTTCATTGAATTTTGAAATTAATTAATAGTCGTATTTTTTATTGTGCGTGCTGTGATTCTTCATTTTTTTGTGTACTGTGCTGCATTAGAAATGAGTAGCCGAAATATGTCTCCGGGTCTTGTACGGGTAAATTTCGACCCCCCCACAAACGTTGATGTTGATCTCCGGAATAGGGCCCAAATTGGCGCGGGTCATTGTCCAACTTAGACAAGGGTCAGGTAACTTAGACCTGGACACCTTGGAGGTACTAATTGGGCGGCCCCTAAGTGAGAGGGAGTGAGACCAGCTGGATTTTGCAGAAAATCCAATGCTTGCAGCGGCGTCCCAAGCCAGTGGAACGGAAGAAGAACACCCAAGTAGGTCCAGGGCCCCAGAGCAAATGTTTGTAAGCACGTCATACTTAAACCAGGACCAGATAAACGCAGAGCTAGCCTCTCAGATATCAGATTTAGAGGCGGACATCATTCGATGGGAGGAGTGCCCGGGGATATGGAGCGATTTCCTGCCCCAGTTTGCAAAGCCTTTGTTCCCAAAGCGTCTGTTGTTTCAGCCAGATCCTGTGGTGGTGACAGGCATGCCGATACCGTCTGATATCGCATCAAGCGTCCCCGCCCCGCCCCAGTCGTTAGGTTTGCCCCAGATGAGGGCTGGTAGGGAAATCAAGCGACCTAGACAAAGTAGCCTTTGTCGCTCGGTTACTTCAGAGGCCTCTTCCATGGCCCCTTCAGCGCATAACCCCTGGTGCGCGGCAGATTACAACGTTCCAGCACAATTAAGAGAGACGTCCGCAGAATATTTGGGACACTTTCGGGCCCCAAGAAGCCCTCCTGCTCCCATAATGCGTCCTTTTCCAACCCTTTTCACCACGCCTAACAACCAACCTGTTGTAAGTGGCGTGTCACTGTATAACAACCAACCTGTTGTAAGTGGCCTCGCACTGCCTAGCAACCAACCTGTTGTAAGTGGCGTCTCACTGTTTAACAACCAACCTGTTGTAAGTGGCGTCTCACTACCTAACAACCAACCTGTTGTAAGCGGCGTCTCACTGCCTAACAACCAACCTGTTGTAAGTGGCGTCTCACTGCCTAAAAACCAGCCTGTTGTGAATGGCTTCTCAAGGCCTAACAACCAACCTGTTGTTAGTGGCTTCTCAATGCCAAACAACCCACCCGTTGTGAGAAGTGTTCCCGTGCAAAGCACCCTACCGGTGGTAGGTAATCTCGCAGTTGCCAGCAATTTACCTATAGTAGGTAATAACCCTGCACACAACAATCCACCCGTTGCAGGTAACCCTACCCTACCCAGCAGTGTTCCCGTCCAGACAAGCCCTCCAGTCCCAATTAACCCCCCGTCCCAGCGGGATCGGAATGTTTTGACCAAGCTGCCAAAGAGCCTGCTATTTGATGGGTGCAGCAATTGGTTGTTGTTTAAAGGAAGTTTGAGCGTTACGCCAGAATGCAAGGTTGGTCTGACGAAGAATGCGGTGATTGTCTTGGTTGGTGTTTAACTGGTAAGGCGGTGGACTTTTATGCATTACTGACCGAAGGAAGGGAGACGTTACCTTACGCCGAGCTTATGCAGCGGCTTCAGGAGCGCTTTGGTGCTAGGGAGCTCCCAGCCACCGCGCAGGGTCGTTTTCAGGATGTTCAACAAGAAGTAGATGATTCCCTGAACGATTGGTTCGATCGGGTGCTGACGCTGGCAACAACGGATTTCGTGATCTGCCCTATGCGTACGCCACTGAGCAGGCAGTGACGAAGTTTTGTCACGGTTTGCTTGACAAGGAGGCCGGCAAGCATGTAAGCCTGCAGTTACCCACATCGATGGGAGATGCGATGAACATGATGAAGATATATAGCCATGTTCAGTTGGCTTGCGCCGCGGCTCCGATGGATAGCCAAAAGGGTGAGCGAGAAGTGTCGAGGTGTGATCACGAGGTGAGAAGAGCACCTTCTCCAGGTACGGTAAGTGGGTCGGAGGTCGACAAATTGACCCAGGTGGTCGATCGAATACTAGGTTCTGTGGAGCGATTGTCGAACTCTTGTGGGAGCCAGGACGATGATTCCCGCGTCAGACAACCGGTTCAGGTGTTCCGTTCCGACGGAGGCGAGAGATTGTATGGCGAGAATGCGGCCGAAGGTTCCAATGAAGACGGCACCCAGAACATGGGCTTCAACAAGCAACGCCAGGTAAGGTGTCCCAGGGTACGGGTGGCCGCGGTCCACGTGGGTATCGGAACCAACATGCGTACGAAAGGGGATCCGGCCCAAATGCTTACCATGGGTGCGCTGGGAACCGGCAAAACAACGGGTACCGTAGTGGATACCCAAATTAAAATGTCCACCCCAAGGGATCGAAGCGAGGCAGGTATGGTTCAAATTGGGACGAGTATCCCGTAATGGCGAGGCGGGGCATATCGTGTTTGTTAGGTAACTTGGAGCATTTCCGGTGTGGTTGTCGTGTGGGCGCCGGGTCTGTCTCCAACAATGAGTCGATACCGCTGTCATTTACCGAGGCGGCTGAGCAGCAGAGTAGACCGGAAGTAGGTCGCGTCAACCAGTTGGGTTCAGCTGCGCAGTTTTGTTTGAAGGTTTAGGTTGGTGACGTAATGGTTGATGCAGTGATTGATTCGGCAGCGGAGGTCAGCCTCATCTCAGATCGGGTCTATAAGGCCATGAAGCAGCCACCTCCCAAGCAGCGTGATGTCAAGCTGTTGATGACAGGAAGGGAAGCCTCCATGCGAGGTTTTGTAGTAGGCCCAGGTAAGTTAAAGATTGGTAACTACTGGTATCAGCAGCATTTGTATGTAGCCCCGACAGAAGTCGATATGCTATTTGGTTTCGACATTTTGATGAATCCGGGCAGGGCCATCATCAATATGGCAGAGGCCACTATTATTTTTGATGGGCAGGTTTTTTAGCCTCGAGGGGGGAAGCCTACAGCATACCGACCACGTGCATGACGCAGTTACGTTTGCGTTGCCGACAGCTTCAGAAGTCGTCCGGGATCCACAGATGGTCACCGATGAGTGCACTGAGCGGGACCGTGGGGGTTCTAGTTATGTCGGTACGTTTCGCGTGCAGCGGGTGGCGGTCCAGTCTGGAGTTAGGGCCACCCCGACCGCCGGACATGCAGATCCGGCTGGCGTCACTGCGGAAGACAGCCGGGAGAAAGCGTCCAGTTGTGGTGTCACCGCGGCAGACCGTCGGAAAAGGGCTTCCGGTTATGGCGTAACATCGGAACACCGCTGGAACAGTGCGTGCGGTTACCGAGTCTCCACTAGTAACATCAAGCTGCCGACCGTTCAAGAAGTTGTCCGTCACTTTAGTGTGTGCACCGACGAGAGCACTGAAGGATGCAACAATGAGACTGTAGGCGTCGATGATGCGGTTCCGTTGGCGCTACCAACAGTTCACGAAGTTGTCCGTCACATTGGGGTGTGTACCGACATAAGCTCTGAAGGAGGCAATGGTGAGACTGGCGACGTCGGCGGCAGAGAAGACGAGTTCACTGAAGGCATCGATGATGCGGTTCCGTTGCAGATACCAACAGTTTGCGAAGTTGTTCGTCACATTGGGGTGTGCACCGACATGAGCACTGTAAGGGGCAACGGTGAGAATGGCGGCGTCGGTGACGGTGAAGCTACAGCGGAGGGAGAAAACAGTTGCAAGCCGTATCAAGTCCAGCAGGGATCTTCCAGATTTGTTAATTTTATTTTTATTTTTTGTTATGCTTGGCTTCGTCATCGGTGTTGCGGAGTATTCACTTTCCCATTTCCTTTCAGTATGGACACTAGCTTTGAGATGAATGAGATTCTGCTTCAAAATGATGTGGATGGGTTGGGCCCTCGATCTAACCCAAGTTGGGCGGCACAGATAGACGACGAAGACAGGGCCGACCTGGATGCGGCCCCAGGAAGCTCCAGGACGGCCGCGGAACAGGAGATTGTCGAGATGGACACTAGCGAGATCGTCCCGATCGCAGCCCTAGAAGAGTCGTCTAACTACGGGAACCCTGTCGGCATAGTCCTTACAGGGTTGCCCAAGAAACCTGTCGGCATAGTCCCACTGGAGTTGTTCAGTTTTCGGAGCACGTCAGAAGAATCGTCTAGCTACGGGAACCCTGTCGGCATAGTCCTTACAGGGTTGCCCAAGAGACCTGTCGGCATAGTCCCACAGTAGTTGTCCAGTTTTCGGAGCACGTCAGAAGAATCGTCTAGCTACGGGAACTCTGTCGGCATAGTCCTTACAGGGTTGCCCAAGAGACCTGTCGGCATAGTCCCACAGGAGTTGTCCAGTCTTCGGAGCACGTCAGAAGAATTGTCTAGCTACGGGAACTCTGTCGGCATAGTCCTAACAGGGTTGCCCAAGAGACCTGTCGGCATAGTCCCACAGGAGTTGTCCAGTCGCCGGTTTCCTTCTGGTAACACCCAGAGGAACCAGTTTAGTCATGGCGACTCCTCGGTAAACCGCCAGAGCGGTGCGTGCGGTTACGGAGTCGCCGCGTGTGTACGCCGGAAGATCTCGGAGGACGGATCTAGGGGACCTTTCAGGCGTGGCTCTGAAGGGTGGCGACCCTCAAGTTCTCGCCGTTGGGAGCGGTCCCAGCGGTGTAAATTAGGTAAGTGTCTGAGCGAGCGTGGGGGCCTGAGGTTATTATCTTAATAAAAGGGCGGGGTGGGTAACTTTAATAGTTCTCTGTTGTTCTTGTTTTATTTTAGTTGTGTTTCGCTCCATTTAGTGTCAGTGAAGTGTAAATTTGTTATGTGTCAAACAATTATGTTGATAGAATCGATGTGTTTGATTAACCAGGCACGTGTCCACTTATTCGATTAGTCCCTTATTGGCCTCGCCCACCAGTCCATTGTTTGGTTACTATTTAGTAACTTTGAATACATTATTTGACTGGTTACTTTTGGTCTCCGTGACAACGCAGGGTTGATTTCACTGTCATGACATCCGGCAACTGATACCGTTTTTCATTTTTCTGTTCATGTTTCCCTGAGTGGGAGTGGAGATGTTTGGGTTGGTATTGCCACCCGTAAATATATATAAAAACACTATAATTGTTGTAGTGTTGTTGTAAAATAGTAGAAATGCAAGCATTATAGACATATTAACATTTATATTAATTATTTTTATTATTTCGTACTTGTACTGATGGTGTGTTTTCACGCGAGTGTAATACGCCTGATGTCGTAATGGGTACACGTCGCCTCGCTGAATACTGGGGGGTAGTTGGCGGCAGGGCGAGGCATTTAGAATACTCTTATCAGATCCAGCTGTGAGCTCTTTCAGCCCACTTTTATTTATATTTCTCTGAATAACCACTCATGGACATGTCATCATTGTATATTATGCCATTAGAAGATGTAAATTGTTGCATGTCAGGAAATGTGGGGAATTATTGCATGTCAGGAACCGTGTGAAACTGTTGCATGTCACCCAACGTGGTGGTAAATATTATTTAGATAAGTTTTTTAGTGAAATTTTAGTGTAACTGTTCACAGCTGAAGGCTGTCCATGGCTAAAGCTTTGTGGATTTACTGGCTGGGCGAGCCCATTAATCTCTCGGCATGAGACTGTGAACGGCAAAATAAATCAATACTTAACTGTTAGCGTTTATTTCAGACCAGGGATCACTGACATTTTATGGAGGGTATTACACTTTAATTGGGGTATGCATGCATATTAAAATATGCTTGGTGGTCGTACGAAAACCGGCCAATGGGTAAAATTAGTTGTGGTCTATCTAGGGTTGAGGCCCCCATTCTGCGCACGTTGTGGCGGGCCTGTAGTTTTGAAACAATTAGGTCGTCCCGACTTTGGGGAGTCCGAGCACGGTCATAGATCCGCTAGGTCGCTGCGTCTAGGCGTACATCGCATGGCGAAGGCGCCCTCCTTGCTTACGAATGGGGCATTGGGGTCCGAGAGATAGTCAATATACTTCCTTGGGGTGCATGGGACGGCTTGGGGGCAGCGGCTTTAGAGTACGTTGCATGGCGAAGGCGCCCTCCTTGCTTACGAACGGGGCATTGGGGTCCGAGAGATAGTCAATATACTTCCTCGGGTGCGACGGGACGTCTGCGGCGGGACGACTATGACATTCGGCGGGACGACACCTTTTGTGAGTAGGGGGTCGTCCCAAAAAGAGAAAAGTGAGGGGAGTGTAGTGCCAGTGACATCTGGTGCCACGCCCCTATGCAGAGTTGGTACCCGGCTTGCGTCGTTCATGTGACGGGACCATGCTGCATGATGTGGAGCCAATCGGATGGACGCAAATGCCTGATGGGATGACCATGCTCTCTTGCTACCCGGTCCGCGAACGTGTGCAGACGTGTTCCCTGAGGTAAGTATTGCCAGGAAGATAGATGCCCTGAGGTAAGTATTTCCAGGAGGAGCATAAGTGTAAACCTGTGACGTAAGTATTAGCCTGTGACTTAGTGTCTTGCCCTGGAGGTTTAGCCTGTGCGTGGGGTAGGTATTCCCAGGAGGATCGGTTGTCTGCAGCCGACGACGATAGCGAACGAGCGTTTCCCTCGAAGAGTGTACTGCCGAGGACGACAGTGCCATCCTGACAAGGTTTACAGTCGATGCTCATGTGAGTGTATTAGTCAAGTGTCGTTGTTAGTAGTTGCTGAAATTGCATGCAAAACCCACTGAAGAGCTAACCTAAATAAACGCAACAGATATATGTGTATTTTTGCTTTGTGATTAATTTTCGCGACTCGCAAGTTTGACCCGGAAGTAAACTGTACGATAGCAACTGAATTGTTTACATGAAATGGTGGTAGATTGAAATTTGACTTTAAAATATCATGTCTCAATTTATTTACACCAACACTATTCCATATTAAATTTCACCTTTATTTTGAAACTTCTCACCCCGCTACTCAAAATTTGTTTGATGTGTTAGGTTATTATGAAAGTGACCTAGTCAAACCATGATGAGTCTGATATTGATATTGATGTAGAAGCTGTCAAAAAAAACAACATCAGATACTGTGTTTATTAAAAAGTCTGAACTTGATTTGGCAGAAGCTGATAAACAAAATAAATTTAAGGTTGACATTTAAGAAAGGTTTAAGCGCAAATTTAATTAATAATTATGATTATAAAAAAGTGTTATGTAGATAAATAACCAATAATTTGATATTCTACAGGTTGGGAAGTTATATTTCAAGACGCCGAGGAAGTGCGAGGTGTATGGAATCAGCTGGGAAGGATCTGGTATTTGAATTAATTTAATATCATTGCTATCCAAAAATTGAATCAGTCTATTAATGTAATCAACTACCGATTGATTATTTACTTTTTATTGTTGTGTGTGTGTGTGTGTGCGTGTTTGTGTGCGTGTGTGGTCTGGAGGATATCATTCTCGTCTAATATCAATCTTTTATGATAAGACAATAACCTTGCATTATCTAAATGTTTCAAACCACCTATCAATTGATTGGATAAAAAAAAAATTTGGGTATCTCTAGTAAGATATTACGGTATATTTATTAGTCTTCTGTTTCACAGGAAAGCAGGTGTTTTACCTCGCAGACAAAGGCCAGTCACATGGTAAAGGTGCAAATGCTGTGGTCAGCCAGGTTCACCACTACCTCAACACAAACAGTTTTGGAGAACAGCATGCTCACTTTCAGTGTGACAAATGTTGCGGCCAAAATAAAAACAACATAGTCATCTGGTACCTTCTGTGGAGAGTTCTTGTAGGTAATAACAAACCCTTAGTTATTGTGTTTCTGATAGTTTTTTTTTAATTTTGAGAAATTAATTTAGCTAAACCTGTTGTTAAAAATATTTGTTTGCAGTAATGCAATTGCAAAATGGTAAAGCGTGTTGATATGAAGTGAAAATGTATTTTTTTTACTCTGGTATCAATCCCAAAAGGAAAAATCTCCTAAAATAATATATTGAAATGAGTAAAACCATTTTTAAGTCAATAAATTACTACAAAATACATATTCTAAATTGTAGCCTGACCTTTTTAAACAAGAGGGCCATGATGGCCCTGTATTGCTCCATTGTTTTTTCTTTGCGAAAAAAACGTGTAATGCGAATGGGTTGAAATGTACTCAAGCATGTGACGTTCTCTTTCCATCCCTTGTCCCACTGGGCGCTTAAAGTTGGAAGGGTGAGCGTTTTTATATTTGGAAAAAGTTACTACCGTGTTTACTAAACAGACTAAACAGCCCGGGAATTGTTGCACAGGTCCTTTGCTTATAACGTAGGTACATTTATCTCTCCAAAAGATATTGTCGTTCTTTCTATTTCACATATGTTTAGATGCTGAAGATCAAAACTACGCATTTGATTTGAAACAGATTCACAAGACCCATAGGAATCAAAATGCCTTAACCCTTTACCAAACAACACATTTTGGACTTTCCCAATTTGAAAGACGCTGCAGACGTCAATTGAATTAAAATGGAATATGAAGGAAATGATCAGGTACGGTAGAAATAATTGTGATAAAAGTAGAAATTGCTCATCAACCCGCACATCCCTAAGACCAACAGGCCTGAGAATATTATGATAATCTAAAGATTATTTCTTTATATTTATTAATGTATTTAATCAAGTAATACATTTGACTTCTAAGATCAATTCATAACTTATATTAAGAAAATTAATAAAATGGTCAGAAATATATATGGATTGTTGAGCAATTGACAATCATTTCAACAATTCATGAGTCACGATTCACAAATGGAACAATGAATCATTAGTTATTAAAAAGCAGCATATACGATAGTTAAGAACATTGCACTTCATTAATTTCAACACCTTCTCTTGGATACAAAGTTTGAGTTTACCGTGCAGTATCATATATTGACTTTTCTTGAAATAATTATTTTCATGGAAATTGTGTTTTTAAAATCAATAATATATTATTTAACTGGTTTTAACACTACAAAAAAGACATGAAGTTAACATGCCATCCAAAATATTTTCATCCGAATATATGGTCACTTTCGACATACTTAAATAAAACCCGACTGTTTTCAGTTTATAAGAAAAACATTCATAACACATGTTCTTACTTCAATGCCTTTGTAAGCAGTCACCATCTGAACTAAAATGGCACTAAATGACAGGGTTTTATCTCATGTTTACAAGATGTTGTTGTTGTTGTTGGTCACAGCCAAACGGCCGCAGTAATATCCACTGGTAAACGTCATATGTTCAGTTTTGAACCCGGGCCGGGTCAAATTTGAGCCCAGGGGAATAATTTGAACAAATTTGGTAAGGGAATATTAGATATCACTACATACCAAATTTAGTAGCCCTAGGCTCTGTAATTAAGAACAAGAAGATTTTTAAAGTTTGCACAAAATAGGCCTTATTTAAGCATATTTTAATTTTTGTGACCCCTGGGGCAAGGTCAAATTTGTTCTTTGGGGCATAATTTGAACAAGCTAAGTAGAGAACTATTAGATGTCACTACCTACCGAATTTGGTAGAAATAGGCCCAATGGTTAAGGACAAGAAGATTTTTATAGTTTGCACAAAATGGGCCCAATATAAGCATATGTTCAATTTTGTGACCCCTTCGGAATGTTCAAATTTGATCACAGGGGCTTAATTTGAACAAACTTGGTAGAAGACTATAAGATGTCTTTACATACCAAATTTGGTAGCCCTATGCCATACAGTTATGGACAAGAAGATGTTTAAAGTTTGCACAAAATAGGCCTTATATAAGCAAATTTTCGATTTTTTGACACCCCAAGGCATGGTCAAATTTGACCCCAGGAGCATAATTTGAACTAACTTGGTAGAGGACTATTAGATGTCACTATATACCAAATTTGGTAGCCCTAGGCCCAATGGTTATGGACAAGAAGATTTTTAAAGTTTGCACAAAATAGGCCTTATATAAGTTAATTTTTAATTTTTTGACCCCCGGGGCAGGGTCAAATTTGACCCCAGGGGCATAATTTGAACAAGCTTGGTAGAGGACTATAAGATGTCACTACATACCAAATGTGGTAGCCCTTGGCCCAATTCATATGGACAAGAAGATTTTAAAGTTTTCACAAAATAGGCATTATATAAGCAAATGTTCAATCTTTTGACCCCATGGGGCAGGGTCAAATTTGACCCCAGGGGCATAATTTGAACAAACTTGATAGAGGACTATAAGATATCACTACATACAAAATTTGGTAGCCCTAGGCCCAATGGTTATGGACAAGAAGATTTTTAAAGTTTGCACAAAATAGGCCTTATATAAGCAAATTTTCAATTGTTTAACCCCCCGGGGCAGTGTCAAATTTGACCACAGGGGCATAATTTGAACAAACTTGGAAGAGGACTATAAGATGTCACTACATAGCAAATTTGGTTGCCCTAGGCCCATTGGGTATGGATAAGAAGATTTTTTTAGTTTGCACAAAATAGGCCTTATGTAAGCAAATTTTCAATTTTTTAACCCCGGGGCAGGGTAAAATTTGACCCCAGGGGCATAATTTGAACAAACTTGGTAGAGGACTATAAGATGTCACTACATGACAAATTTGGTAGCTCTAGGCCCAATGGTTATGGGCAAGAAGATTTTTAAAGTTTGCACAAAATAGGCATTATATAAGCAAATTTTCAATTATTTAACCCCCCGGGGCAGGGTCAAAGTTGACCCCAGGGGCATAATTTGAACAAACTTGGTAAAGGACAATAAGATGTCACTACATACCAAATTTGGTAGCCCTACGCAATACGGTTCTGGACAAGAAGATTTTTAAAATTTGCAAAAATTGGCCTTATATAAGCACATGTTCAATCTTTTGACCCCCTGGGGCAGGGTCAAATTTGACCCCAGGGGCATAATTTGAACAAACTTGATAGAGGACTATAAAGTTTGCACAAAATAGGCCTTATATAAGCAAATTTTCAATTTTTTAACCCCCCGGGGCAGGGTCAAATTTGACCACAGGGGCATAATTTGAACAAACTTGGAAGAGGGCTATAAGATGTCACTACATAGAAAATTTGGTAGCCCTAGGCCCAATGGGTATCGACAAGAAGATTTTCAAAGTATGCACAAAATAGGCCTTATATAAGCACATTTTCAATTTTTTAACCCCCGGGGCAGGGTCAAATTTGACCCCAGGGGCATAATTTGAACAAATTTGAAAGAGGTTTACCACAGGAACATTCCTGAGAAATTTCATCAGCCTTTGGCCAGTGGAGCTTAAATTATTTTTTAACATTTCAGGTTTACACAGAATCATCACACTAAGCTTTATGTAGATAAGACATACAAAGTTTACACCAGATTGGCACTTTGGCATCTGGAAGTCAAAGTGGAGGTTAATTCCTTATCACAGTATAGTGTATGTGACATGCATGATCCGTCTTGATAAACCTTGTTTGCATTTCCATAGGTCTATCCAGTTGTATAGTTCTGCCATGTAATAAAATATAAAAATAATAAAACATAAATCAATTAAAAATAATGTGTAGGTACTTTATGTCTTGTAACATGAAAATAAATATTTATTTTAGTAGTTTCAGCTGTTTTATTGGTATGAAATTCTTGATATGGCAAACAAAATCCAATGCAAAATCATCCTTCAAACTTTGTAGTTTTCTATTACAACAACAACAACAAAATAATAATTTGATAATAGGAAAACAATATTTTGCAATTGTTTCTTAATTTAATGGTACTCTTGATACAGAAACTTCAATGCACAATTGCTGTCTGATGTCGCTGCGTCTGTGGGGTTATCGTCAAGGACGGGCCACAACATCCGCCAGCTTGTGGGGGACACTTCCAATCCTGTTGTTTTCTAAGACAGGAAGGATTACCTTTCAACATTGTTTCACCCCATAAAGGATGTCACCAAATTGAATCAATTCCATGTGTCAGCGGATCATCCCGGTGTTGTTGAGTGCAGGGAATTTAGGGACTCACCAGTAGTCAGAATCACTCTCAGGAAGGTCTCGGAAGTGAATGTTAATGTGAGCTGTGACAACCTGCCATAAGAAATGTTTGCGAAAGGGCTTGATCTGGACCATCTGACTGTGGTATTTATTTGAAAACATTCGAGAATTTTGTTGCACAGATGAACCAAAAAACTTGCCATGTCCGAAACGCGCTACTGGTGAGCGACAAAATACAGACTGTGCCCCCCAAAAAAGAACATGCATTAAGATGCGCATCTGATCTTCTCTGATAATGCCACAACAATTACATACATCATGTATCAGTGTTTATTTTGGCCAAGGTATTGGGTGATATATTTTGCCCAAAACAGTGCAAAAAATCCTCTACTCCTAGGAAAGCTAAAACATGTATACGAGTGCTAAATGTGTCAGTTGATACAGGTTTTGAAATGTTCAAAACAAACGTTTGTTGTTCTAATTGCATAAGCATGTTTTCAAGTTTTTTATATCTCATACTTACAAAACAAAAATATTTTTTTCCATGTTACCATGCAACTGTTTTCACCTTATGGACACAGACTGCCTTTCCGAAAAACTGGAAAAAAAATCAGTGTGAATATTGTATTTATTTTTGTTTTACAATGAAAATCCTATATTTTTGTTTGTTTGCTACATTGTTTCCATAGTAACAAAAACAAACAATTTTGATATATAAGTTATTGTTTATTTTGTCTATTTTTCTATATCAGAAATAATGATAAATAATGATTATTTCATATACTGAAACATTGAGTATCCAAGTGTACTTTTAACCAACACTTTTAATGCTGTTTTTTTCCATTCTGTTGTTTTTGAGGTTACATTATACTTAAATACACACGTAACTGATTAAAAAAGGAAATTGTTCATGGAACTCACAAATTATTGATTGTTATTGTTTTACTAGTTACAAAACAGTGAAATTAATGTTGTGTTTGCCTTTAAACAAACACATGATTGAAAATACAATTCATATATTTATAAAAGGTGTGATTGTGTGCTCTGGTGATTATTAACATGTAGATCGGTTACCATAGCAACACAAATGATACATTTTAAATGTCCATAATGCTGTTGTCAGTTTATTGCACTATAATTATTTATTTGACTAAAGGAAAGAGTATTGTTTTAATAAAACAATGTGCTTGTTTTTTTGAATGTTTTGGTTGTTTTTTTGTTTTAAATGATAACTTTTAGTGACGGAAAAATGTAGGGTTGGTCACTTTGGAAGGTCATAAAATTAGATTTGAATATGATAAATCAAAAAATCTATATCATTTTTGTGAACTACAATGTTTAGAGAATCCAAAATTGCCCAAAAGTCAAAATGTGATTTTTTGAACACAAGACTGATTTTCCCAGCATTGGTCATATATTATAGGTTTGTAGAGTGTCGTTTACAATTCATCATAATTGTTTCTCGTAATGCTACACAATTGTTTAAATGAAACATGATAATACTTGTTTGTTATTTACGTTATATCCCATTTTAAGGATGTTAAAATTATATTGAATTCTTAAAATACTTGTTAAATATACAAAGTTTTAAATCATTTTTCATAAATATGATTGAAATAGTTACTTCATTCGATGGGTTATCTAGAAATTATTATGTGATTTTGTTTCACTGCACATATCAGTAAATATGTACAATCTAGCCGTTTTTAGCAAAAAACGTCGATTAATCCAACAAGTTTGTAATGTAAATTCACAACAACAACAATATTGATGTCAATAGTGTAATAATAAAATGTATTGTTGAACAATACTTTAAGATAATTTCTTTATTGTTAATTTTCATTGAAATGAAAATTCCTTGTAGTAAACTGAAAAACAAAACAAAAAAAATAAATAAAAAAACATTCGGAGCACAAACAATAATAAGATAAAACATATATGTGCATACTGTTCACGACTAAACGACTGCATCAAACATCAAAGATAGTTGTTTTCACTCGATAACTTCAATAAATTAAATCGAAACAATACGATGACCAGTTAAAAAATTTGCGTGACATTACAACAAAGCGGTTTCAGTGACCGTATTTCCTGCGCTATGTGGGCGTATGAATCAACATGTTGACACATTGTCCCCAATATATGTTAAAACATACAATTTCATATAAGAACTTCCAATATTGCGACTAATTAATAAATGTACATGCACATCTGGGAAAACATCTGAGGCGAATAGATCACACGTTCAAACTCATTGAAGCATTTACAAATGTTTAAATTGCATTCATTGTACACTGTATCATACAAGATGATCCCTTTGAGTTCAAAAATATGTTTCCCGAACGTCGGTGGATCTGTATGACACTTGGGTATTTGCCTTCGTCTTTAAAAAGGATCTCACTTTCTCCACTTTCAACATCGATCTCAAGAAGAGATTGTGTTTTGTCACAGCTGTAGCAGCAAACCCACAACTTGGAACTATCCTTCAAAATAACTCCCAACGGTTCTTCACCAATTCCACTAAAATCAATACATTTCAAAGCTCTTCCTTCACTGCTTAAGTGCAGGATTGTGGGGTTTTCCGTTTCTGATACGTACATTGATTTATTTGCGTTATCAACAGTGATATACCAAGGGTCATGCATCATTCCATGATGTATTGTTTGCTGTACCGATGCGTCAAATATGTTAAAGAGATTGATCTTTGCATAAGGACGTCCGTATGTGACATACAATCGCCCGGAAGAATATGCCAATCCGCGACAGGAATCATGGTACTCATACTCGTGAGTTAATTCTATTTTATCAGCTCCTATTTTCAGACGCAGTAATTTTCCAGCAGATGGCGCGGATGCTATCGCGGTGTTCTCGTCTATGTTTATCACATCCCACGGGGCATATGGCAATGTCAACGACTGTCCAGAGCATTTACCAGCTTCTGTATCCACTAACTTGATGCATCTGTTAGCACGATCTGCCACAGCGAGTCGTTTAAGAGATACAATTGAACATCCGGTAATGTTAGGATCTTCTGAATCGTTTCCAGCTCTTATGTCTAGACTTTTAACAACTTGTAACTCCCTTTTCTTTGGTGATGTTGATGGCTTTTGGCTGCAAATGTACATACACAACTCAATATTACTCACTTTTTTTTAGGAATGGCAACGAATACCGATATCGGTATTCGAATATTCGGTCACCATTCCGAACGAATATTCGGATATTCGGTCAACATCTGTTGGAAAAAAGGTCAACTTTGTTAACCGTACCATTACTCCATGAATTCTACTTTCGTTTTTACCGTAAGTTTACCGGAAGTGACTAAATATTGACACAGCGTTGCCGTCGCTAATTCGAAGCTGATTACTTTTTATTGTTAAAATTGAATGACAAAAACTGTTTTTAAACTATTAATATCGTACATCAACAATAGAACGAGAGCAATAATATTTCATGACTACAAAATAATTACATGACAAAACAGTTAGATCTAAATATAATTAACGCTGAACTTAAACGAATTATGTTCATAGCCACAACACACTTTGAACCTGTTTAACAGACTAAACAGTCAGTCTTTTAAAGTTGCCACGTTTAAAAGTCACTTGGATTGGCGACTTCTTATCGGATGATGTCGTGAAATACTTCCAAGCAGCGGAAGGCGTAGGTGGCATTTTGCTTGGACAGAGATTTACTTTATGCGTGTAGCAATTATAATATTTTCAATTAAATGAGGGCGAAATACCAAAAACATTTCTTTAAGTATAATACTTGATTGAATATTAAGTAATTAATTAAAGTTTGGACCATACGGTATGCAAATACTCATTAGAGGTTGAGTAAATTATTTTCTAAAAGCTTTTTGATTGGACAACGTGATTATAACCATACGATCTTTTTTGTTTTTCACACCAATTCGGCTATTTCTTTACTCATTTAATCTTTGATCATTTTAAATGTAATTCGAGTTATTAGATCAAGACGGGTCGGTGTTTTAATTTCCATACGGTCTCATTTGTTTTTTACACCAAGTTGGCTTTTCCTTTAATATTTAATCTTTGATAATTTTAAATGTAATTCGAGTAATTGGATCAAGTGCAGGTCGGTGTTTTGATTGCCGACGCGATTTGCACCTATCATAATTTTGACACAAAGTATCTGTCTTTGTTAGGCAATTAACGGGATTTATGACCGGTATACTGTCATCACCATAGCGACGCATTATCGCGCCTAACGGAATAAACATTATGACACGAGGAACAACTTTTTACAATGTTTGAAGCAAATTTCACGAAAACAAAGTCTTTGAAATTACTCGATTTTTTTATTTTTTCTTCCGAATATTCGATTTGGAAAACAGTATCCGAATATTCGGTCCGGGACCGAATATTCGGATATTCGGATATTCGTTGACATCCCTACTTTTTTTGATATTGCAGAATAAATACACGTTCACTGTGATTTAATTAGTAAACAATGTATGCATCAATGCTGACGTCGTAAGCAGCATTCGTTACCCTACTGAAATTTAAGTCCTAGTCTTTTATGTTTCTTTCAAAGTGAAAGACATCGTTTGATATATTATATACAGGTACGGAACAAGGTAGATTATTACCTTACTACAACCTTCCTCACGTCATCAGCGCTAGGTTCTGGAGCGTGTTCAGTATCTAAAACAGTAAATGCATTAAAAATAGATGTAATAATTATACTGGAGATGAACTATGCGATACATTATGTAATTAATATATTTACGTGATGCAATGTTAATACGAACAATTAAGGAAACTCCAGAGACTATATTAGGAGAAAAATTCTTGTTCTTATCCAATACCTCTATAACAGAACACCAACCATTAAAAATAAAATAGAACAGTTAGTGCAAAGCAACGACTTAAATTCACATAAAACCTTTAATATGATTAATCTTTTTGGCACTTAAATATTTAAAGATATTATATTAATAGTTGTATCACTGAAAATACACAATATTATAAATACGGATTTACCTGTTTGGGGAATGCTATCTTCAAAAACCGATGTCTGCAAACGCAGTTTCTTGTCAGAACATATCGTTTTCAATTCATTTTCGAGTTCATTGAATATTGCATAAAGTTCCCCGTTTTTCACAGCTAGTTCAATCGCTTCCTTTTCCTCTACACTCGGATATCCGACCCTCAGCAGTAGTGATCCGCGATCGGTTGCTGATACTTTTTTCACCTTTTTCTTCGGTTCTTCCTCAAGGCATCTATTCTCGAGCTCTCTAAGCACCTGTGACGCTGAATAAAGACAGACCATATACATTTAGGATTCAACACGGATCATTATGATATGAATATACAGTATCCCTGTACAACATATATATTGGTATATATACATAGTTACATTTAACAGTATAATTATCACTTTGTACAATATATTTTATTAATGTATATGCATAGTTACATTTAGTAATATACTTATCAACTTGTACAATATTTTGTTTGTTTGATTGTACCACATGACGTCATTGTGTAAATCAAAAAAGTAAAGTACGTAGTATGAGGTGATTTTTTTTTAAAGAATATGAATAGCACATTATATAAATTTAATATATAAATAATTATGTATTTAACAATTCTAATTATTAACCAGGTTTTCCGAAGGAAAAAACTGGTTATTAGATTGGCGAATGCGGGCGGGCGGGCTGGCTGGCTGGCCGGCTGGCTGGCTGGCTGGCGGGCTGGCGGGCTGGCGGAATAAGCTTGTCCGGGCCATAACTATGTCGTTCATTGTCAGATTTTAAAATCATTTGGCACATTTGTTCACCATCATTGGACGGTGTGTCGCGCGAAATAATTACGTCGATATCTCCAAGGTCAAGGTCACACTTTGAGTTCAAAGGTAAAAAATGGCCATAAATGAGCTTGTCCGAGCCATAACTATGTCGTTCATCGTCAGATTTTAAAATCATTTGGCACATTTGTTCACCATCATTGGACGGTGTGTCGCTCGAAATAATTACGTCGATATCTCCAAGGTCAAGGTCACACTTTGAGTTCAAAGGTTAAAAATGGCCATAAATGAGCTTGTCCTGGCCATAACTATGTCATTCATTGTGAGATTTTAAAATCATTTGGCACATTTGTTCACCATCATGGGACGGTGTGTCCCACGAAAGAATCACGTCAATATCTCCAATGTCAAGGTCGCCACGACTAAAAATAGATTTAAAAGAAAAAAAAACTTACAAAGGGGGTTAATTTTTTTTGGTCATTTCAAAAGTTCAGTTTGAGTTTTCTCCCTTTATCAGATTTTTTTTTCACAATGAAAACCTGGTTTTGTGACAATTTTGTCCCTTGTTTTATATTTGAATTCGTGTTTTGTCCAGTAGAGAAAATTAAGCATAGTCGTCTCCTAATGCTTATTAAGTATACTATCCATGCAATTTGAGTTGAAAACATAAATTGCCGCGAACGTCTGTTTCTTTGCGAGTGGTTCCCAAATCACGAATAATAGTGCACTTTCTAACAACATGAAATTAATTCTTTCCGAAAGCAATGCAAACGCAATTTCTTTACATCTATTGAATAGTTTTGTTTATAGTTTCAATACTATAAAGGTTGCATCAGCTTGTTTATATCTATATTAAACTTATTTTAATATACCTAGTCGATTAGCAAAATAAATCAGCAGCAAACGTGTAGTAGACCAGGGGTTTCATTAGATTTTTAAAACAAGGCGTCAAATTATCGGTGGTCGGATATGAGGAGACAAAGCAATATTACATGTGTATTTTTTGAACGGCATATTTTTTCCCTGTGAAAAAATGTATTGCTTTATCTAATTTTAATAATTGTATGAACCGTTTAGAAACATTATCACACAATCATGGCAGGTATATTTACTTAATGTAATGTTTATAATTAGAACTGCATCAACCATGCTACCATAGTGTATCAATGACCACAATTAATTTTAAATTGAAATACACACATTGCTCACATTTGCATACTTCTGTGGTTGATAATAATTTGGATTACATTTCGGAACAGTAATATTTTCTTTTGTTTCTTTTTAATTAATGGAAATTGGTAATATAAGAAAACGTTGCGTTGAGTATAGTGAAGTTAGGAAGTAAAGTCAGTGGATTTTGACCACAGGGGTCTCTGGTAAACTTAGTAGATAACCACAATACGATGTCTCATGCTCAACATTGAACCCAAAACTCTTGTGGTTTTAGAGGATCAAATGTTATAAGTATATTACTATATCTATCCATATAAATCATGTGACCCCAGGTTCATAGCTAGCTTTGACCCCAGGGACATTATTTGAAAACACTCAGAAGAAGAAAACTGTAATGTTACACACTGATTCCATGACCCGTCCGGTTTCAGAGTGTTGAGATATTTTTGAAAATATCAATATTTACTATACAAGTGTTTATTAAAGATGTGACCACAGTGCTTTTTCCAGTTTTGACAATACGGGAATTATTGGCAGAAACTTAGAAGAGGAACACACTGCAATACTTTATATTATAGATAACAAACTTCTGGGTATTGCATTTAGAGTTTCCGCAATATACACGTACGGAAAACAAGTTACCCTATGGCGTGGCAAATTTTGACCACAGATTCATGATTTAAACATACGTAGTAGCTGAAAATCATACAATAAAAAATAAATAAATATCAACCCCACACCCTTTCAGTTGCAGATAAAAAAATTGGAGTTAATTACAACACAAGTCTCTATGAAAAGTTGTGACCTCGGGCTTGGACAGTTTTAACCCCAGGGACATCATTTGAACAAACTAAGAAAAGGACCCGTGTCTTGACAATAGCGCTATATGATTTCATTGTTCGGGATGCACACATGGGGCCCTATGTTAATGAGTTCATAGCGCGAATCCACTTTCTGTACCAGTGTTTTTTTTAAATTCAAAATAGGGTCCGGTAATCGGACATATTCCAAATGCAAACAACTATTATATTTTTTCCCCAAATTGGAGCTAAAAATTTACAAAGGAAGGTTTCCAAAAAATTTTTTTTTACATCTTAATATTTTGTTCAACTCCCATCCGCAACCTTAGTAAATCTCATAATGAAAACAGTTGTATTCTCAATGTTGAAGCATTTTTAGCAAAACAACAACAACACTAATTTCCCAATTTAAGTCAAAACTCTGCAAATTTTCCGAATACAAAGGGACCAAGCCTTATTCATGAACTGATTTAAAAAAACACTGTGTACTACTTATGACCAACACAAAAGGTATAATATATTTTGGGGTCTGAGAAGTCACTTAGCAGAAATCTTAGAACTCATTTACTGTTGGGCTTTCTGAAAGTTACTCAGCCTTTTGAAAGCAGTTTGTTTTATATTAATTATAAACCTCCTCAATTTCGCTATATATTTTCCATTTCACATAAAAAAAGTTGAAAAATCTGCTTGTAAAGTTACAAAAATTCAACAGTATCTTTTTTTGGACAACTGCTTGGAGAAAATGTTATAAGCTGAATAACGCATGTCAAACTGCTAAATGAATATGATTACCGTACTTAAAATCTGATTCTATTCAAAATGCGTCTATTGTGTATGAATGTTTGGAGCGTAAAACAGGTAAGGAAAGCTATGCAACGGGTTTAAATTTAAATTTACCTGACACGGTCATTTTTCAAAATATTATACGTTGTACATAAAGATAGAATGTATTTTACCCTATCCCACCATTCTTTCATATCCTATTGATCTTTTTGTACAACTAAGTGTGGATAATGAATAAATGAGAATACCAAAGCATGGGGTTATCTGATCGAGACCATTTCACATAAATGAACTAACTGGAAAGGACGATTTCATTTTTAAGCTATTGAAATTTGTTAAGTTGCATATAGATTTCAAATATTTTTAATTGAACCAAAGAATAATTTGAGGTTTGTCAGCTCAACTTCGTCAAATAATTGTATAAATAAAGATCGACGAAGCTTACCAATTAAGTGCAAAATAATACAAAAGAAAATTATGTAAAATGGAATTCATATTGTTCTTTTCCCGTTGAAACACTGATTTTAATGCAAAAAATGAATTTGAGATAAGATTAACGACATTGCATATGGTCCCTTTAATTTATAGATGGTGTTTTAAATACACTGGAGTGATTTTAATTAAGTGCAATGCTTGTTCATTACCATGAAACTTGAGATGCGTATGACAAATGTTTACTCCTTAGTCAGGACTTTGTTGGGTAAAAAAGACGCAAGGAAAATGTTCTTTCTAAACAAAATTGCAATTTGCTTGCGTCAAAATGCAGGAGTTGCTCTGTTTTAAACAAAGGCATAGCTACGGATGGAACGTCATATTCACTGTTACGTTTGCAATACCATCCCAAACCACCTTTTTGTTGATGTTGCCGGATTGCTCGGGAATTCTTAGAGAATAATCGATAATTTTTCGGATGATGGCAAAGCGTTTAAATGCGCGTATAGTACACATTTTACACACAAAACAAATAATCAAATTCACAGTATAGTAGGAATAAGGTAAAACAAACCTATGCCATCCATGACGTGGTTATACGCATCCTTGTATAGAACAGCGTGCAGTTCGTACGTTTCGCATCCAGGGATTGTGCGCACTATGTCAAGAATTGGTTTCAACGTATCGGTTATTGACCCAGAGACACACTTTGAGATGAGTTGGATCAAACTTTGGATACTGTTGAGCCGAACGTGAATCTCGATACAGCCTAGTTGAGCGTAGTATTCTAAAAAGTAACATATACGTGTTTAATAATCATTTGGCGGATGTAAAAAAGTATGATAACTTGTGTATGTTTGCATGATTTTATGCAAATAAGAAATACGTGCAAACATAGGCAAGATGCTCAAGATTCAAATGGTTTATTTTATCCACTAAAAGAATTAATGCTATACAAATAAAAAGACAGGTACATTCAATGTTATTGTCAACATTTATTTTTCAATGTTAAACCCATACATGAATACAAATGAGGAATATTGAATACAATAAATATGATAACAATCTTATAGTGGTACTATTTATCCAATTTTATTTACTCTACGCATGTCCGTAGTAAAAGAGCAGATACGATCAAGAATTTTTCTCCTGATAGTTTCTGAAGTTCCATCATTATATATATTGAATACTTCTATATTAAAAACTATAACAGTTTTATGTGTGCTGTATGCGTGCATTTTAACGCATCCCAATACATATTTTTAGCGTTTTCATAATTAGGTTGTATGAGACTGTAAGCAGTAGAGCTTATTTGTGTTATGTGGATGAAAATTATTAAAGATCTTTCCTAAACCTAGTTTGTTTAAAAAGTTTCTGAGGATACATCTTGATAGTTCCATATCTATTAGAGATGGACCATATTTCTTTTTAACTCTTATTATAGTTTTTAAAACCTTTTATTCATCAACGTTTTGAAAAACAAAGAAACTAAGATCGTATACATTCGCTTCAATAAATATATCGTAACTACGAAATGATTCGGTGTCAGTGAGACGTTTTTGAGAACAATACTGCTTTTTCATTATATACAATTAGTGTTTAACAGGTTCAACCAAACGTTGCTGTACGCTCATCGTGCTACTAGTTGCACACATAACGCCTTAGTAAATTCTTCTAAAGCTTTGACAATATTTTGGCAATCATGTTCATATTTTACTTACCACCAAAGCCACTAAATGCTCTATCCGATGCGGCTCGGATGGCTTCTTTATTTTGTATCAACTCTTTATTTTTCAGTTCTGTATCCTTGTTGTTAATAATGTTCGCAATGTCATTAGCTATCTGTCGACTTTGCTCCGGAAATTCAGGAATCAGGTGCAACTCGATCACAAGACCTGGAAAGGCACACATTTACAATATCAAATTACAATTAATCGCAAAATCTCAATAGTAAAACATCATACAGCTGCGCTCACGTAGTATACAAACCGGATTGTAAATCAAAATAGAAACTTGCAAAAATGGTTCAGGTCACAATACAATTTGTATGAGTTTGTATGCATATCCATATATGATTTGATTTGAAGATCTATGTGAACTTAACCTATCGATGTACCTTATTAATTTCACAGTTTACATATTTAAAAAAAATGGTAATAACGTTCATGTTCAATATTGTTATGGAATCAAATAATCGTTGATAAATATATTAGACGTAATACACTTGATAGGAATATTGGAATATATGTATATACTGACTTCTCAAATCTACTGTACATTGGTCGTATGGCTGGGGCGGTAAACATTTTCCTGATGCACCACGTTCTCGCTCTCGCTCTACAAGGATATACAATACATATGTCGTGGAATGTCAATTACGGAAACATATTTTGCCATTTGATCCACTCAGATATCTTTAACGATTAAATCTTGTTACACAAAAGAGCATATGGTAGTGCTTTTATCGTATATTAAAATGAATATTGCTTGTGGTATTGTATGAAATTTCACTGTACTCAAAATCTATTAAAAAGTAAGAAACATTTACCTTCCCGTAAATTTACAACTTTTTCCAACTGCTGGTGAAGTCTTAGTTGCTCTGAAATAATCACATAGAACATGTTGTAAATTAAAAACTTCAATACAATAACATGGTTTTATTAAAGGTTGCCTGCATGTATATAAAACGTTGAAAGCAATTGCAGGAACATGACACTAAAGTTTCAATCAGACCCTATGTTCTTCAGATCAACAAACATTCCGTAAAAAACCCATTAACATACATGTTTAATTAAATCGTGCTAAAAAAACGATGCCCATCACCAGTTGAAAAACAAAATACTTATGTATTGAATATTGCATGCGGAGTTCGTCAGTTTGACTGAAGAACACACACTTTTGTAAATAAAAAAATGTTCTTTATTGGCAGTCCAAAGAGATAAGATTTGTTTAATAAACTTCATTCAACTGTTAACACGTGTGTACTCTTATGCACAGAGTCGTACTTGTTGTAAACAATCTATTCCAAGTGTTACACATGTTTATCGCAACAGCTGTTCTCATATTATTTATCTTGTTGCATTAATAAAAGATAAAATACCATAAAAGTATTCCTGTGAAAGAATGCATTAAGATGATTGGTATTAAGTAAGGATTTCTACAATAATACAAATAATTAAAGAGTTTCTAATAAAGCATATCTACTTAAATAAGGATAAAAAAAATGCAATCTGAAAGCACAAAACTTCATCAGAAATGTATTGTCACCTGGCCTAAGCGAAGTCATTTGTTCTCTATAAGATTTCGCCTGTTTGTAATTGTTTTTGAAATCGTCGATATAATCTTCTCGCACCTCCTCGGTCCGCAGATCGCTAAGTGTCTGCCTCGTAAGTTCATCATCATTTAATAGAACGCAAATATTCGTCAGACGAGCTTCGATATCATTTAAATGTTCATGGAAAAACTGGTCACTTATTCCCGAAAAAATCCGTCCGTGTAACGTATGACGAAGATCCGTCAGTTGTCGGATAATATCCACTATTTCCGACGAAAGTGATGTGCCACTTATCTCAGTGATTAAAAAAGGGAACAAAATTAGAGGCCAGCTTGCGACATTGGTGTCTTCTCGATAACCTGGAAACAGAACCTGCCTGGTTTCGCGTCCAATTCTTGTCTCAAGAATTCTATGCATATTTTGAAACAGAAACCTGTCAACGGTCCATGTATTATCCTCTTGGTAAACACAATATTCCAACAGTCTTCTTAACACCCTACGCACCACATGCATGTGAACGTACGCTAAGATGTTAGATTTTGTATTGTCGGATTGAGCCATTCTAGCGTATGTATCCAATACGCCGAAATCTAATGTTATATTTCGGTTATATATTAACACAACATGGCGCCCGCTACGCATTTCGCACTAAACCATATCTATCTATTATTAGACGCACGCTATCGCTAAGTGTATTTGAACAAACCAGCTAGAAGGTTATCACCGTGTGCTATGTCGCTGCGCAGCGAGTTTAACACTCAAGTTATACTTAGGGTCGTGTACAGTTTAAACACAATCAAAGCTAGGTAGTCGTCTGAGTAGTTTTCTATTATTTCCCCTTATCAGTGGAACATATTATATTCAGTCAATGTATATATGTATTCTATATTGCTCTATTAATGCTCTTGGTTAAGTATTGTAGGCATTCAAAATATCTGCTCGATTCGTGAACGCGAAATAAGACACGTAATACCAAATCAATAATCTTGACAGTCAAATCTGGTGCTCAGAATATAAATAGAAGTTTTGTGGCGTAGCTGTTTAACGTCACTTTTGACCTTACCTGACCTGACCGCGGCTCGACACAAATGAATACACTTCATTTATTCCATTGGCTGATTTCAGCATACAACCAAAACATTGGAATCATGTCCGCGTCTTTGTAACACTGTTTTACTGCGTGTTCTGCATGAAACAATTGTATCTCGAATGAAGACACTTGATAGATAGAACAGTTTTACACTCAACTCTTGACATCAAGACGGTTTGTGCGTGCACCTTTTATTTTCAGAGGATTGTCAGCGCCATAGCGTTTGTTTTTAAAGGCTGCGTTCTCATATTTAGTTATTACAACCGTATTGCATTCTATGATCACGTATATTTTAGATCATATAAATATTGTTGTTCCATATCCTGATATTTGTTTTGACCAAAATATGTTAAATTGTTTTCGAAACAGCGAAAATAATATGTAAAAGTATACAGCTTTAAACAAACCGTCGTTCCAGCAGTGAAATCGTGACCTCACTTTAAAGCATTGCATTCCATCTCGCAAGGTATAAAGTTCAGTTCGCGGTCAGTACAAGACTCATTATATAAACTCTATCGCGTTAACCCAGTGAACATGACCGGAAATATCTTCATTGCAGATATTCGGCGATATAATCATGGTATGTCAATAAAAGATTGTTTTTTCCATAATTCCATGATAGGTACTAGTTTTGATTAATTTAATAAGAATTATTCCACCACAGCAACCAATTTACTAAGCTTGTGCGCGATGATTCACGATACTATTAACAATCGAATCAAATAACTATGTCCGAAAAACCTTTACAACAATACATGTCTGTTCAAAGAACGCGCGTATTAATATTTCAAATATGTGCGGTTGATTCGTGTTTGGCCATATACTCATATATCATTTAATTTCTATTCTTCTTGTATATTTTTGTTCTATATCTATAGATATGTGGTCAACAATATCTAATAATGCGAAGTAAGGCACGAAATCTGGCGCAAGGTTATTGATTTGCATGTGAAGCTGCTAAGAACTGCGTAGGAAAAGGAATTTGCTGTCTCATTGATATAACTCGTTATCTTTCATCAAGTTGAACCACAACCACAATCAACGACGTATATCTTTTTTAAAGATATTTCTTGTTACATTTACATTCCCATTAAAGTTAGTTTAGTTAAGTTAAAATCATGCAACTTATTTCATGAAACGTATTTCGCGAGTATTTTAGTGATATTCTTATTTAGCATACTGTTGCTAGATCTTGTCTAGCTATTTCCCAATTATGAGCCGGTTTACTTCATTCATCTAATGTTTACCCACCTTTTCCGATTATATTTTATTCGCTTAAGTTGTAACTTAACGCTTAAAGTAATTATTTTTATGTTTTGGGTTGTTCTTGATGTTGCTTTTTTTGTTTGTTACCAAATGTACTTTTAAATAGGCACGAATTTGAATATGGTTAAAATTAAACCTGATAATATACCAAAGTCCAAATAACGGTGAAGAAGTACAGGCGTGTAATGTTTGAAGACAAAATAATACATTTTTCCTATGCGTTGTACATGGAATTCAATATATCCATGCGTACCTTAAATTTTGTGATATAGATTAGGAAGTTCACTAATGTGAAACAGGGTAAAATTATAAACTGCTTCTAAATGTTGAAAGTTTGTTTGTTGATGCACACATGAAGATCGTGGCAGTTTTATCAATCTATATAATAAGGGACACTATGAATTTCTATATTTTCGATAATATTTATAATAACTGACAATATCAAGTTTTATGTTGCAATATTGTTTAATTGTAATATACAATTGAACAAAATTAATAAGCATTCAAAGAATCTGATATACAATTTGCTTCTTTGTACGGCTACTTTCTGCTGTACGTGTGTTAAATATATGTTTTTCGGTAAACGGGGATATAATATGGAAAATGATAATGACAAGGATAAACATTTCAATTGTAAAGCAGTTTATGACATAATGAAATATAAAATATCAACGTTTTTTTTAAATTTATTTATTTCAGGGTGTATGACATTTGAAATTGAGTATATATCGTGAAACGAGTTATACATGTTTGTTTATGTGGGATACGTAGTTTTTAATGTTCCTATAACCAGTTGAATAGATTTTAATCCCCAACGGCGTATTTAAATGAATTTTGTTAATATTAACAATAAATTATCCCCCTTTTTATTTAATATTATATTTGACTTGTCTCTGCTTAGAGATAGTATTTTATGACATTTTGTGGCAAAGTGCAACTAAGATATTATCTAAGTAACGGCAACAGTGCACGTTATGTCGAATTGATAGGCATAATACCTGCGGTGTCATAATGCATGTATTCTTTTATAATTCTGAGCTTGCTTACAGTTGATATTTTGTGGGAATAAAAAAAGGTTGGCGTAATAGCAGTATGAGTAAATACCGACAAAACAGGAATAAAACATGATTCATATATAATAAAATTGTTATATCCATATAAACTGATATAAAAAACATACAACTATGAAGCGTCTCATACTTAAATGCCCATACTTAAATGTGAATTTTTATTGTATCAAACATTTCATTATTCTCCCATCTGTCCCTCCGAACGTACGGTGTTTAAATTCCCGTTGAAGATCACTTAATTCAGTCGATGATACATCAATAACAACATAAAAGTTAAATGTAGCATCTGTACATTTGGCAGTGTGCATATTATCTGTTCGTTCATGCACATGTATTGAATCACATGACTATAAAAGAAGGTTGCTTTCTACTTGAGACGTGTATAGCATATAAATGGCCAAGATACACATATTTAATTTAAACATTTCAATTGTGTATCTCTTTAAATCCACCTTGCGTCGGAATGCAAATTAGTTAGGGTTATGCAAACATTAGGGTTTCGGTGAAGATATGCAATTATTCAATAGGTGGCTAAAACATTAATACAGTTTTAAGTTTAAGTTATCGCTTAGTTGTGTGTCTAACATGCTTGCAAACTGCTGTGTTCACAATTGAATTGCACGTTTCTACACTCACACACAAGATATTAAACATTTATAAAAGAACGAATGTTAAAACCAGAACTGAAGAAATAAGCAGGTTGGTAATTATAACACATTTATTGTAAAACATAAAAGCGAAATCTATGTAATGGATATTTTGAAAACATAAAAATTATGTATGACTAATTCATATTAACTATTGAGAATTCACAGCGCATGCATATATTCTTTTAGAAACATTTTGTCATACGAAACATAGAAAAAGACACACCTGCAACAAACGTACAATCACTGATGCAGGAAAACGGTTTTCAAACAGAACACATACACGGGAACAGTATCGTTCTATAGTGCAAGTTTTCCCATCAATATCAGACCATTGAAACGCAGGAAACTATTCCTCAAAAACCGTTATTTATGATGGGCGATGTTAAGAGTCGTATTGGCGCGTATAAAGTTTCTTTATTGAGTCAAAATTGAACATTATTTTACTAGTAAAACCACTATCTTAAGTGTTATGCTCGTGTACATTTTATCCTACAAAAATGGCAATATTGCAAACACAATGTTAATGATACGTTTAATATAAGTGATATGATACTATATTTAAATAAACAATGATCAACTATATCTCGTCTTTTAATGATAAGATATAGCATAATTCAGTTAAATATTCACATAATCGACATGCACTACTGGGAAGAAGCCGTAATGGTGGGCTGTAAAAAACACCCTACAAAACTTTGTTGCGTAGGTTGACATAAATAAATTAAATATTATTTG
>NC_068359.1:80150699-80279353 GCF_020536995.1 Dreissena polymorpha
AAGAATTAACAGGTCAAAATAGTTAGTTAAAATGTGGTTACTGATTAATTATCTGCAACTCACCTTGCTACCAGTTGTTTATAAAAATATATTTTATATTCGATATTCTTACGTGACCCACCCAGTCCTGTAAGCTGAAATGATCCGTAAAACAATTTCGTGTCTTTGTGTCGTATGAACAAATCTGCACTAAAACTAAATTTAGGTTCAACTCGTAAACGCATGATCAGTTGTCAAACGAAAGTACGGTTGATATTCAAATGCATTATTTTTCTCTTTCTGGTATATTGTTTTAGTATGATGATGCTGCATTAATTAATATAAGTGTATATGAAGTAGAAACATCAAAAATAATCAACGGTTTCAATAGACACCTATAAACTGTTACATGCTCATAATATCACTTTAGTACATTAAGCAATATGGACGAATAATTATTGTTAAATTTATCAACAATAATATTTATCATTGTATTGTTGAAAACACATTAAGAATCTATTATTTACATACCATAATTATATTGCTGAATATCTTCATTTAACATATTTCTGGTCTAAAGAAAATTCCAGGTCACCTAGTTCACGGATAGCGTCTTTATTATATAACGATTATTTTACTTGCCGCCAACTCCGGTGATGACCTGTATATAAACTCTGAATGTCCGCGAATTGACCCGATATACCTCGCGGGTTGAAATGCAATGCTTTAAAGTGAGGCCTCGCTTCCATTGCTCTTTATACTTTTACATGTTAACATGTTGACAGGAATAAGGAAGTAAGTACTAAATATGAGAACATAGCCTTTTAAGTATAAACGCTCTTGCGCTGGTAATACTCTGAAAATAAAAGGTGTACGCACAAACTGTATTGATGTCGAGAATTGAGTGTAAAACTGTTCTATCTATTAAGCCTTTTCATTCGAGATAAAATTGTTTCATACAGTAAAACAGTGTTACAAAGACGCGGATATGTTTCCAATGTTCTGGTGGTATACTCAAATCAGCCAATGGAATAAATGAAGTGTATTCATTCGTACCTAGCCGCGGGAAATTTTATTGGAATTTTATTGGACACTTACAAAGGTCAGGCTAAGGTGAAAAGCTGGCTTATGCAGCTTACGCCGAAAAACATCAGAATTACTTTATTTAATAAGCCTGTGTTTTTGACAAAAAAATATATTTGTACAGCTTTTATATCATGGTTATGCTGCAAGCAAACTGAAATTTCGGCACCAATTTCAGACGTATTCGATAAAGTATTCTTAAATCTTAAGATATCGACACAAACTGCAAGAAATACGGTCTTTTATGCACTAAAGATGTTTACAAACATTTTTATAACTTCAGATATTTGCAAAAATATAGTTCTTTATGGTAGGTTTACATTCTGTCAAACCCGTGATTAAAAGTGTGTAAACCCCGTTGATCCTGCACCCTGTATTATCGAACAAGACTTGCAAACCAGAGTTAGAATTATACCAGTAAGGAAAATACTTGTATTTAATACATGTTGTGCCCTTTTATTTAAAACTGACAAAAAATATAAAGAAGATATATTAATTTAATGAAGACACGTACTACTTTACACTATGGCGCTTTTTTTATTCCCCCGGTAGGGTGGCATATAGCAGTTGAACTGTCCGTCAGTCAGTCCGTCCGTGCGTCCGAAAACTTTAACATTGGCCATAACTTTTGCAATATTGAAGATAGCAACTTGATATTTGGCATGCATGTGTATCTCATGAAGCTGCACATTTTGAGTGGTGAAAGGTCAAGGTCATCCTTCAAAGTCAAAGGTCAAAAAAACAAATCCAAGGGAAGTAATAAGCTTTAAAGGGAGAAAATTTCTATTTATCATTTTGGCAGGTACAGATCATTTTTACAAGGGAAGTAATATTTTGTATTATATCCCTTTAAAAATATTACTTCCCATGTAAAAATGATCTGTACCTGCCAAATGATAAAAAAAATGAAAGCGGCGCAGTAGGGGGCATAGTGTTTCTAACAAACACATCTCTTGTTTACATAATGAACTGGGAAGTTACCGGTATTAAATGTATGCCCTTTTGTATGACAAGCGTCTTTTATCAATTTTCCTTCGGGAGCTATTCATTAAGCACCTGAGAGCCTTGTTATTCGTTCATCGTTTAAGGTTGTCAATATTATAGAATAACAACATACAATAAAGTTATTCGAAATGATAGATTGATGTTTTTGAATAAATGTACAAAGTTCATTATTGCATACTACTATGTACTCCCAGGGAGCTGTTCTATGGGTGCATATAACGTAACACAATTAGATCATGAAGAGAAAATTGTCTGGATTTCTGTGAAATAATCTGTAAAATAATGCGATATAGGAGAATGAGGCAAAAGTCCGTTACAGGCGCCAAATCAGGATATGAAATTGATTCGTACTTTTACTAGATCAGTCCCCGAGGAGTGTACTTAAAGTATATATATAGAGCGATGGTACTTTCTTTATGTTATGACTGTCATTCAGTCTAAAGATAATCTAGTGGATCTAGTGGATTATTCACCACCATGATCAACTTAAAAACATCAACTATATGAGGATGGCAGAAACGATAAGCTGACAGTATGTTCTATCTAGAATTGAGGTGAAATACGACGTTTAATTTAATATGCACTTCAATAGAAATACCAGTATATACTCCTTCATTAGGAGTAGATTTAGAGCAACAATATTACTTTTAAGGTGTGCTTTTTATTACTATCTAACAACCCAACATATATCACTAAATGAGCAATCGAAGTGTAATACTACAAGACTAGCCCCCTGCTTGTGGTTAAGAAGTGTATATACGCGTCTATATTAAAAGACGAAGAATAACAGGAAGCCTCGAAGGACACTTACCATATAATAAAAAATACGGTTGGCGGTCTAACTACCGAGGAATCAAGCTGTTGTCCATTCCAGGAAAGGTGTTTAATCGCATCCTGCTGAACCGAATGAAAGACGCAATACTACCAGCATCACCGTGACCAACAAGCCGGCGTTTAAAATGATAGATCGTGCCCGGATCAATGCGCAACCCTGCGAATAATTCTGAAACAATCTCTGAAGTGGAATTAGCCATTGTATGACAACTTTATCTACTATGAAAAGGCGTTCGACAACGTTGACCGGGAGTCCCTCCGGAGACTTCTGAGGCACTACGGAGTGCCAGGAAAGATCACCAACATCATCAGGAAGTCTTATGAAGGGATGACCTGCATAATCGTTCATGGCAGACAGCTCACGGACGCCTGGTTTGAATCGGAGTGAGGAAATGCTGCTTATTCTCACCTTTCCTGTTCCTGCTGTCCATAGACTGGGTAATGAAGCCACCAACGGAGCAAAAGCGGAATGGAATTCAGTAGAAACTGTGGAAACAGTTGGAAGACCTCGACTTTGCCGATGATATGGCTCTTTTCTCCCACACCAAACAACAGATGCATGAAAAGACAAACATGGTAGCGGACAACTCAGCTAGACTGGGACTCACGATCAACAGAGGGAAGAGCAAGGTATTCAAGACCAACGCATCCAACAACGCACCCATCACAGTCCAAAGTGGGGCGCTGGAGGAGGTGGACAGCTTCACCTATCTCGGAGAAACGGATGCAGATGTCAGAACCCGCATCGGTTAAGCACGGGCAGCCTTCCATCAGCTGAAGAACATCTGGGGATCCAGCGAAATTGCAAACACCACCAAGATTAGGCCCTTCAATCCCATCGTGAAGCCAATACCCCTATATGGAGCAGAGACCTTGAGAACAACTGTCACCACCATAAAGAAAATACAGGTCCCTATTAACACCTGCGTCATGAAGATCCTCAAGATCCGCTGGCCAGACAAGATCTCCAACGAAGAACTATGGAGAAGAACAAAGCAGCAGCCAGTTGAAGAAGACGTCCTTAAGAGACGTTGGCGGTGGATACGCCACACCCTTCGCAAGCCTGCATCCAGTACGACAAGGCAATCTCTCGCACGGAACCCCATAAGGAAAATGAAGAGAGGGCGGCATAGAACACCTTGCGCCGTGACCTGGATGCAGATGCTAAGCAGATGGACCAAACATGGGGGCAGCTGGAAAGAATCGCCCAGAACCGAGACGCCTGGAGAAGGCTGGTTGCGGCCTATGTCCCAGACGCGACCACAGGCGAAGATGAGATAAGATGAGGCGGTCTATACATTCTCCTGTAAAAGCCTCCGCGGCCAATACTAGTGGTATATTCAGTTTAACAATATTTATTTCGGTGTGTTTATAATGTTTATCGAGTATTCCAAAAAACAATTCTTTGTTTAATGAACTGATTTAACCCAATGCTACCTGTTTAAAATAGATGAACTCGCTTCCGGGTCACAAAGACTTAAAATAGCAGATTTGGGTCGAGTCAAGGAATGAACGTAAAACCGTTTGAATATAATGAATATAATTTGATCACTGATAAAAAGTTGTTTTTATAGCCCCAGCCCCCCCCCCCCCCTCGAGGATTTGTTATATCATTATATTGCCTTTATGGTCATTAATGGTTATCGTTATGAAAACTATCGATACAGAAGCAATCAATAATCACAAGTTCTGTTTTAAAGTTAAGGGACATAGAAGCACACAATCTGTTAGAAAATTGTTGTGTGTAACCTGGCGAAGTTATGCAGATTTGCTCCCCTTGATTTCAAAAACGATCGCTTTTGTTCCTGTTTTGATGGAAAGATGACAATTGATCAAACAATTATTTAAAGAGGTACAATGTTTACACCCACAAAATATTTTATGGCCCCCAATATATACTGGGGGACATATTTTTTTTGCCCTGTCTGTTTGTTGGATTGTTTGTTTGCGTCAAACTTTAACATTGGTCATAACCATCGTACGATTCCCTTATTTCGAGCATGACCTAATTTCGATCACTTTGTTTACATTAAGAACGCGGCTCATGTGATGATGTCACATGCATGCGCTCTGAGTATTTCGTTTTACTTACATAACTACGCTTAAAAATAATTGCAGACACGACTAAAATAAGGTAAAAAACAGTTTAATTGCATTTAAAAATCTTACTTCAACTGAAATAATCCAAATGTATGCCTATTCAGTGCTAGCTAAAGAAACTTCAGCGTACAGTTTATATAGTATTGACAGACATGTACGCTGAAGCTAACCCCACATCGAAAGTCAACCAGAGTCGTAACATATTTATGTCACGCTATAAATCAAAGAATGCTCATTTTCTTGGATACATTTCTAGATATATTGGTGAATGAATATAAATTACTGCATCGAGGAATATCTTAAGGTTCAAATGTTTCGAATGCATCTTACAATAGATGGAAATAACTCTCATCAGTCTGAAATTCACAATTTTGACGCTATTGTCGCTTTGTCACGTGACGAGTTTGCATTTTGATACTTTCGGATCGACCTTGACATTTTATGCTGAAATGGTAAACATTACTTTCGTTTTCTGAAATCTATTATTTGTGATTAACAACTTACTTCTGGTGGATTATAAGACTGATTTCAGTGTAAATCAGGTACTTTAAAATAATATTCACGTTGAGTTTGTATTTACACTACAATTTGTTTACAAAACAAGCAAGAATAATCTTAAATACCGAAAAATGTCATTCTGAATTTGAAAACTCCTGAGCACATGGTATGTTACTAAAAATAGAAATAAAGTCATATGACCGTGAAATCTCGGGAGATTCGCATTTCAATGAAGTCTGTTACATCGCAGTTTTTCTCTATATGTAAGAGCAAAATAGATAAATTTTAAATGTTTAAGATAGTATTTTGGGAAAGAATATATCATTTAAATGTGAAAAATGTCAATTGTTCCGATCAAGTGGTTGATTTGGACCAATAACTGCATTTAAAAGCTGTTTTGAACCGGTCTTTGTTAACTGTCAACTTTTCGGGAATTTCTGGTTGACTTTCTAATGGGGTTGGTCCATAACTATAAAGTCGGGCCAGTCAAAAATCATAAAAAGCGACATTTAAAGTTATGGTAGCCAGAACTAATTCAGTGCATTTTTTTCGGTACTCGTCAACTTGAACATATATAGATAATTTTTGGTCTGCGTCCTGTATGCATAGAAATTGCAGAGGACACAGACATTTGCTATATATGCCTCCCGCGGACGCACAATCCTAAAAGTGTTAAAATTATGATACTGAAAAATATTTCGCGAACGGAGAAAAAAAATTAAAACCAAAAAACTTGCACATCAACCAAAAATGGCCACCATTTTACTTTAACTATTGCGCAATCAATAATCCGGGTCATTGGAAAGCTTAATTTTGTATGCAACAATAGGAAGTGTCACGGGTTGCATACACTACGCGACCCATGATTTTTGCCTAATTTGCGAAGTCAAGGCGGGCATTTTGCTTTTTGGGTGGAAAATCACTGCGATTTCACGTGACTCGTCACTCCGATGTCGCGCGAGAGCAAGATAATCTTCGCGCTAAATCCCCTCAATGTTGTGGTGATTCGCTGCGATTCGCCGCAATTCGCCGTGATCGCAGTGACAACGATGACTCGCCAATTCATGCATAGAAACCGAATCGTATCTATAACTTTATACATGTACGTAACGCTTCTAATGTTCACAATTATCCGATAATCTATATCAAAAAAATAATCTTGAACATTTATGTCGGATAATATGTTTGAGAATTTCATTAAAACAACCATATGACTACGCCATTTTTCAGAAGTGTAAAGAGTACAGCGCATTATGTGGGACACAGCTTTCATTGGACGTGCGTATTTAAATTTAGATTGATACAATACGATCTTACAAAAAAACGTTTTATTGCGTCATACGCCTTCATGTAAAAAACGTTTTCCTTCTGGAAAATGTGCTATAAATGCATAATATTATCAAAACATTTTTTTCACATGTAATATATACAAATATACCATAAGTATAAATGTTCCGTTAAATTCCCAAATGAGAATAAAAATTTATAATCCGAAACACACATCCGATGTTTTAATGTTAACACAACGTTTACAAATGCTTTCAATATAGTCATAATGTATATTTCCCGACAAAAGAGCGCGAAAATTATGCGGCAATGTACAATGTCAAGGTATACGAGTTTGCAAGTATTGATTTTTTATACAAACTGCGTAGCGCAGAGAACATTGAATTCTGTTGATTTCGGTTAAATGTTTCTTTGGTATTTTTAAAACAGTTATATCGCCAACAATTTGATATTTCTTTTAAAGTCAATTCAAATCAAACACGCCGTATCCGTATCGTTACTTATAGAAGTAAAACATAATACTTTGACTTGTATAGTTTTTTTGTTGTGAGAGACCATCTGAGTAAACGCCGAAAATTATATCCAAACTGTTATTTTTTGTCAATGCCCTTTGATCCATTATCGCATTTAATTGGCAGCACCATCCTGTTGTTTCTGTGATTGTCACATCTTTTCACAGTTTGAACACGTACAAAGAGTGCCAATTAGACACTTGAACAAACACTATCACCCGCTGGACAGTACACACTAAATAATCATATGTTGAGTGTTTTTTGTTTTTGGCGTGAAAACCCAGAGAAATGCATGTACATCATCATAAATTTATTGAACTCTGCAAACGCTAAGTGCTACGTTGATATACTCGTGTTTTTTTTTCAGCAAAACAAACAGAATGTTTAATGGCTTTAATATATAGGCAATGATGTAATAACAACAAATTATTTACCACGATGTCATAAAAACATGTACTTAAAAATAGAACAGTTATGTATTTCCGATTTCCGGCTTATCAAGCATTGTGAATGTATGTACAACGCTCGGAAAGTAACGCGAGTAACACGAGTTATCCGCATTGGCGCCTGAAACAGAAAATAAATAAGTATAGCATTTTTTAGTCCAAATAATTAGATGTAATCTACCGATTACATTTAACCTTTAAATGAAAGTGTTACTTAAACAATTTCCCGTGTCTTAAGGCGCGAATATTTTGCTAAACACTGTTAACAAAAGGGCTAGATCTACACGTTATAATTCTTAATGAAATGCAAAAATAAGTATTAACATAATTAATAACGTCAATTAACACACACGGTAAGATCAAAGTTTAAATGAAAAACTTATATCATATTTCTCGTAAATTACCAAATTATTAGTTTCGTCGAAATCAAATACCATGTAGAGAAACAAGGTATTTATAACCGACCAATGACGAAACACTATGCAACTTTCAATTTACACAGTGCTACGCTACATGTATATTGGAACAATATGGAATTTGAACAGTGGTAGTGTATTCGGGCCTGGAATATAATTGATTATAAGTTTTAATAAACATTCTGCTAATGCAATTAGTTAAATAATGTTTACATGTTATGTTAAATAATTATTGCATGATCATTCTTCTGCGCTGTTATATTAATTTGGAGCCGTTAAAGCTTCCGACATTACTTCATCACGTTCATGTCGGAACGGGAGTAACAACAACAAAAGCTTTATTATTGCAATGTATAATGTAAGTGTATACATATATGTTACATGTACATGTAATGTAGTGTAACCCTTAATGTAAATCTCTTAAAAAGGTGAACCACGGCTGTTCGCAGTGATTTGCGTTGATTCGCGCTGATTGCGTAACAGCGAGATACATCGCGCGACGGTCGCCGAGACATCACCCAAATTTTCTTGTCGCTCGGAATCACCGCAATTTGTCACGTTGCATCGATTGCGGTGATGCGAGAATCGCAGCAAATATCACGGGTCGCATAGTGTAGAATATATATGTAACGTGCAAGGTAACTTTAACCAGACTAGGATTCACGCTGGCTAAGGATATATAATATTTTCGCCTGGCTGCTTTACCAGTGTGATTAGAAACAAAGGATTTGGAACAATGATTGGTGCATATAATAAATCACAGTAGAAATCAACAAAACCGGGACAATATAACAAGCTAATAAGAACAACAGACGAGCCTGGTCTGAGACTATGGATGGGCCTGGTCTGAAACTATGGATGAGCCTGGTTTGAAACTATGGATGAGCCTGGTCTGAAACTATGGATGAGCCTGGTTTGAAACTATGGATGAGGCTAGTCTGAAACTATGGATGAGACTAGTTTGAAACTATGGATGAGACTTTTTGAAACTACGGATGAGACTAGTATAAAACTATGGATGAGACTAGTCTGAAACTATGGATGAGACTGGTTTGAAACTATGGATGAGACTGGTCTGAAACTATGGATGAGACTGGTTTGAAACTATGGATGAGACTGGTTTGAAACTATGGATGAGACTAGTCTGAAACTATGGATGAGACTGGTCTGAAACTATGCATGAGACGAACGTCAAAGCCTAAACTGTTAGTGTTAGATTTAGACTGTTGCTTTTCCACCTAGGTTTACTCAGCAGACAAGCCCTTACTAAAAACTAGTTCTGTCACTTTTCCGACCACAATGTGGAATTACTCAGTACACAGAAAGCTACAGTTATTTACCTAATAATACTAGTATTCGATCTGTACGCCTTGAGAACCAACTTCGAAATTATCCTAATGCAGAGAAGCTACTGCTTATATACAGACAAGTCACGTGAAACCCTAGACGAAACTATTCTACAAAATGGTTAAAAACTAATTTACTTCAGCCTTATGAAACAGCAATGAGATACTATTTAACAATATTCAATTCTCATTAGTGAGTTACCCATTATAGTCATGCAGTAAAAAGTTATATTTGAAGGCATTACTGCAAATTGTTTATTAATTTCAGAATAAAAATATATGTATTACCCAAATTAAAAATGCTAGCGTCCGATCTATTTTATCCGAATAACTGTAAGAGGAGGATGTCGTATATAGCAATGGTTACACTCTACCATTATTAAAAAACTGATCGAAGGCAGGCAAATTCGCTACATATAAAACACACATATATATATATATATATATATATATAGATATATATATATATATAGCTATATATATATATATTATATATATATTATATATCTATATATATATATATAATATATATATACTATCATATATATATATACTATATATATATATATATATATATATATATATATATAAGTTGATTAATATAACAGATATTTTCTGACAATTTTGTAATTTTCTAGCAACAAATTAACAGTCTTTGTGCATTATATGTAAAACATGCAAAAATAAGAAATAGCCTGGGCTTTTAATTTGAATCATGAATAAAAACTCGTAGTGTTTTGTTTTCAAGTGGAAACTTTTCATGTTAATTACGGTGCATCTAAATGGCTACAGTCGGTGAGATACATGTATGTCAGTATTGACGCAAATTTGCTCATCCATTATAATGGTCAAGTGGGGTTATTGTTTGTTGCACTACACACGCGTTAATGTGATGTATAATGGCCTGTTTAAGTCTTGAAAATAATCTAGTCATAAAACTGTTGAGTTGCCTTTTAAAGTTTCCTGTTTAATTGCGACTAGATAGCCATGTGCTGTCATCAAAATGTTGAAATACCCTGATCCACTATGTTTTTTTTCTGCTCATAGATGGGAACCATACTTTTTCTCTGCGACCCATAGATTTGAAACCTATGAGTCCCTAAGATCACTGCGCTAGTGTAAACACATACTTTCATGTATTTGATTTATTCTTAAGATTTTTTTTTTACTTTTTCACGATTCCCAGAAAATGCTGCATGGAACAATCTGTGCGGGTACATGGCGAAAATATGTGACATCTCGTATCCACATGTTCAGTGGGTATACCCTATCCCGATTGAATGATAATTTTATCAACTATTTTAATAGTAACATACAGGGATCATATTTTCCAGCAACATCAATCGGTCTGGATTTAAATGGGGAAAAAAGTGTCAGAAAATTTTTATCCGAAATTATGACAAATTACGTTAAAATATATACCATTGATTTTGCCATTCATGAAGAGGGTATAATAATGTACAAGTAAAATTGCCTGAAGCATTTTTTTAAACGAAACATACGAGTTTTCTCAGTTGGTTTTATCATTAGCTATTTCATTGTTGTTTCGGTAACTGTTTTATCTGACTTTTCATCGTTGTCAATATTATTAATCAGTGTAAGTCTATACCGATGTTTTAAATCGTTGTCGACTCGATACTAGCTTACAAACATGCACTGAACCAAACAAGTGTCTGTGCGTAGGTTGACTACTGGCAATAATTAAACCAAATAGTTGAAAAACAATTCGTGTACGTTATAGTTTGTTGTCGAATAAACTACGGCCGATAGTTAAGATGCATAGGGTTTCACGAGTGCGAAGCACGAGTGATTAGAAACCACGCATCTTAACTTCCGGTCGTGGATTATTCAACAACAAACAATAAAGTATACGAATTATTCCGATTCTAACACGATTTTTACTAAAGATTTATACAATGTATATTATTTTTCTTGTGTACTATTTTATGTGAAGTTCCGCACATAAAAATAACTTTCGGCTGTTCTGTCAATCAAAACCGCAACTTTCATTAATTTATTGCCGGATTATTAGGCTGGTGGAAAATGTATTGGCATGTTTTGTTTAGTTACAGCGCGTGTTTTCGGTGTATAAGGTCCACCCACAATTATTGCAGAATATCCAATTTTCTTCTTTGTTTATATGAAAGTTTACTGACTGTTTCATGCATGAAATGCACAATTTCCACGAGGATAACATCGAGTTTTAATCTCCGAAGTAACTGTCAACGATTTTATCGTGGACGAGCACACATTACGGACCGATTAGTGTGCTATGTATAAGCCAGTGAAATTATTGATTGATATTGACACTGGGTTATTCACGCTTGACTAATACACAACCGTGTTCGTTGTTTGGGGTCATACGCTGATACTAGTCGGCTGACGAGCAATATACTGGTCCTGACCGGTTTAGAGACTGCAGTGAATGATTTATCACACCTTCAAGATAAGAATGTAATTAGGGTATGCTAGCATGTGCACTGCGTAATCGATTTCATGACATGGGAATTTTAGCAAACAGAATCGGACCGACTCTTTGGGATTTTTAATCGGTCCTTCATGACCCCAATCGGTCTAGGACCGACAAAACCGAAAAAATATGATCCCTGGTAACATATATGCCGAAATTTTCTTTACACAAATTGCGAACGTTGTTTGTTTTTTTCACTTTTTTGTGTCAATGTTGCTCAACATAAGATCGACCGATAAAACAGAAACTTGTTAAATGGTAAATAGAAGTTATAAAAAAAGTTAAATTAATATTTCAGTTTCTCTAAATTTGTTCAGTGAATCGAATTTTCTAAGTTTTGTTGACCTCATGCGTCATGCTCTGATATTAGCATGAAGTTAACCCATGGCACAAGTGAACTCAATGTATAATTTCAGGATCGTTTATTGTTCCATCTTGCGACCAAAATGTGCGGTAAAATACTACAAAAAAGAAGAAAAGACAATTGTTTACTATATTTCCCTAAAATAAGTCAAAAATCATTTAATTCAAAACGCAACTTTCTTCGACTGCATTAATTAATACCAACAAAGCTTACAGAATTGAGAAAAGTGTGAGTTAAATCTTAACATAGCTTATTTCTATATAAAATGTTGCTTAATAGAAAAAACGAGTATGAAATTATTATGTACGAATCAATTTGAGAAACCAACAAACGTGATTGTATTAATAGTAGCTTATAAAAAACTGTAAGCAAATGAAACCTAACAAATTACAAAGCAATAAAATACAAGAAAATACATCAAACTTACACCGTGGGGGCTACATGTATAAAGACTAATAATCTGGTGTTTGCGCGGACCGCGCCTTTTACTGTTGGAACAACCGATACAGCACATTAATAGGGTTACATAGCACTAACTTGGTTACAAACCAGTATACAATTGAGTCCGAGGGGCTCTGGACAACAGATCATGCCTATTGCAATTGAGTACTTTCGCTTTTCGGATGTGACCTCTCGACTCAAGATACACAATGCACGTAGCACATGTCATTTGCGGGTGTGTATTGAACTATCCACTTTGCGAGGTTAAACACGCTGTAAATAAACAATTTTGACATGGTTTTAACGGGAATGAAATAAATCTTTTTAGGTACATTGTATATTGCGGCATTGCTGGAATTAATTCAAAAATTATTTTAGTTGTTTTCTTAACTGCTCAACTCAAGATAATTGGAGGATATATTTTATATCATATAATTTTTTTTTTTGTGCATGGTCCCTATGGTCATAACTTTTGCAATATTGTCATTATTATGCCCCCCTTCGAAGAAGATGGGGTATAATGTTTTGCTCATGTCGGTCCGTCCGTCCGTCCACCAGATGGTTTGCGGATGATAACGCTCAGGCCAAGGATCATGAAACTTTATAGGTACATTAATCATGACTCGCAGATGACCCCTATTGATTTTGAGGTCACTAGGTCAAAGGTCAAGGTCACAGTGACTCAAAGTAGTAAAATGGTTTCCGGATGATAACTCAAGAACGCTTACGCCTAGGATTATGAAACTTCATAGGTACATTGATCATGACTCGCAGATGACCCCTATTGATTTTGAGGTCACTAGTTAAAGTTAACAACTTCAACTTGATATTTGGCATGCATGTGTATCTCATGGAGCTGCACATTTTGAGTGGTGAAAGGTCAAGGTCATCATTCAAGGTCAAAGGTCAAATATATGTTCTGTACATCATGTAGCCTAAAGGGCATTTTCGACAGTCGTAATCAACTCAAATATACTGCACAAAAAGTTAAGCAATCCTTTTCACATTTAATGGCAAATTTTATAATGTAATTTCAACTGGAATATCAATATTTTGTGAAAAATTGTAGTGTAATATTCATAAGATCCATTTTCATAGTGGTCCCCAATGATCATTAAATATTCTTTTGTGCAGTCTCGATAGACAAATTGATCTATCATTCACACCTTTAGTATTGGTTGTTAAAAATGTCAAGTGCACTAATTAATTAAATCTTTCACAAAATGTCATATCATGTGTACTTTAAATAGAAATTTACCGTATTATATAATATTGCTGGGTAGAACAATTTGCATGGGTTAAATATTCCCCCTAGAATTTGATTTCAAGTTCATCCAATTTTCCTTTTCGCTGTAAACCGTTTTCTGTTGAACAGTATACGATATATTCATACAAAAAAGCAAAGCTGACGTTTCTGGAATGTTCTATGTTTAAAACAGACGAAATGACAACATTTGGTTTAAAATAAAAAACATTTCAATGTTAAATGATGGGTAGGAATATTTTATGGTTAGTTTAAATGGATGAAAACTATTGTGTACGAATACAAGTCTGTTTATTTATTGTTTATATTGCCAATATCACTTAAATTAGGTCATTTGTTAAATGAACTGTGTGCATGCAAATGAAATAACATGTTACTTAAGCTAAGCATGCGCAACACTCATATTTAGACGGCAAAATGTGCGAATATCGATTAAACCCCAACGTCGAAAATACCCAACGCGATCATAAGTTAATGGAGGTGATTTGTGTAGCCGAACACAAAAGAACATCTTTTCACAAGGATGTTTTATTTGTGAAAAAATGAGTGGTTTATCTACCACCTGTGAACGATCAAGGTGTTCCTGGTTGGGAATTAGGATCTGTTGCTATCTAGTGATGACTTGACTTGACTTGATCCTGAGTTTAATTGTCATCTGCTGCGGGATTAGTCCCAGTAGCTGGGGTAGGCAGCAAGCGGCTAGAGCGTCTAACCCCTGATTTCCACGCTCCTCTGTTCTGTGGGTCTGTGTTTCCCATGCCACAGGTGTGCAGGTCATTCCTGACACAGTCAGACCACGATTTTCTTGGTCTCCCTCTACCTCTAGCACCAAGAATGGCCATCTTCATGATAGGGTTGATGCAAGAAGTGGCACGTTCGACATGCCCATACCACCTCAGACGTCTGGCTCTCAGTGATGCAGTGACTTCTGGTATCCCTAGTTTTCCATACAGCGTGTCAGTGTCAACTCCGTCGTCAGGTTTGACGCTGCAGATCCAGCGGGCCATTGCTCTGTCGTTTCTACGAAGTTGTTGTAGAACAGAAGCGGATGATGCCCACGCTTCACTACCATGTAACATGGCAGACCGGGCACAAGCATTGAACACTTTGCCACTGGTTTTAACCGAAACATGCTTCGACGTCAGTATTGGTAGTAGCTTCTTAAACTTTCCCCAGGCAGTGCAGCATCTGTTGATGATGGCAAGTTCTCAGCCTCCCCTAGCACATAGCGTGTCACCCAGATAGCAGAAGCTGTCCTCATCATCCAGCTGTGAGCCATCGACGACCACCTTGGTAACTGGTCTTCCATCAATTGGACGTGCCTGGTCCAGGCATCTCAGACATACATAGTCCGGGATGCTGGTGATCCTTCCCTTTATGCCACTGCACTTTTTGTGCACCCACAGTTTGCACTTGGTGCACTCAACGGAGTTCACTCCCACTCCACTCCTACGTACCGCACAGGGATATGCTCCAGCGTCAAGTAGGAGATTCAGTCCAGGACCGGTGATCAAGAGCTTTGTCTTCTTCATATTGACCCTCAGCCCATTGCTTTCTATACCATCCTTCCAACATTTCAAAATGAAGAGACACTCCTCCAGTGAGTCTGCAATCACAGCAAGATCATCAGCGTAGAGGAGCTCCCATGGAACCCCGGTGCGGAATTCCCTAGACAGAGCCTCAAGGACTAGGATGAAAAGCAGGGGACTGAGAACAGAACCCTGATGCACCCCTACTCCAACTCCAAATTCCTCGCTGTACTGTCCGTTGACACGTACTCTGAAGGAAATTTGGGAATGTTTTGGTAATTTTGTATGGTCTTGTTGTGTACTATGTTCTTTCCCCGTATAACTCAACACTTTCTTTAATTCAACCACTATTTATTTATTATAACAAAAACACTAATTGGAATCAGAGTTCTTTCATTCAGAGAACTCGTTCGTCAATCCCGGCGTCTCGCCACTGTGCATGCTCTGTAACCCTTCCGGAAGGTCAGCCACAACACTCTAATAATTATAATGGTTGTGAAAGATCACTTGTTCAGGCCCTGCTGCCTTGCTTTTACAAAGTAATCAATCTAAAAAAAATTGTGCTCATTAAGATGTTGTTATATATATAAAAGCAAAAAGTATGTTGCTTGAATGTGTGAAACTCTTGGTTTTTGTTAAGATTGAAGATGATACTTTCAGGTCCGAATGAGTACATAATTGAAGGTATAATTCTTATCAAGTTCTAAACTTTTAAGAGAGAAGATGGAAGATGTTATGTGTTTCACAGGGGGGTTAGCATGTGGCTATGATATTTTAAAGTAAAAACATCATTTTGAATGTAAAATAATCAAATTTTATCGGAAAAATCAAGTTGGGTTTATATTACACCAGGATTTTAGTAGAAGAAATTGAGAAGTAGTTGCATTAATTCAACTATCAGCTATATACATGTAACCCAGAGCCACGATAGAAAAATTTATCAAAGGTTCTGGTGTCCAGAGTACATTAATATGGACTATAAGTGAAGGAGATATCTTGTACATACAATGTAAAGTTGCTGTTTCTACAGTCAATGTTGCTGTTCCAGTTTCTGTTTCAAACTGTTCACATCACAATGTTAATGTTGACATTTAAGTTGGTGGATTTGTTTCTTTTTCGCCAAATCCTAATCAAAGCTTGTGTAATTGTGCTTGGATGAAAAGCATAAGTGTCGCTACATGTACAAATTTTAGTTATATTTTATCTAATTAAACTGTTTTTACCAGTTAAACTTTTAAAAGCAACCATTGTAAAGCAAACAAATTGATGGCTTTGTCTCTTTTCCAAGTAGTGATTGGGTGAGAGGTGTGCTAATATATGCTTGAATTCAAATGGCAACCGAATTTATTTTTTTTTCCAAACTTAAGCACCTTTTTCATTTAAGATATTCATATTTAAGATAAAGTTTGCGATAACATGCTTCATTGTGATTATTTAATAAACAGAAAAAACTAAATTTCACAAACTTTAGCATCTATTCATTTAAGGTATTCATATTTAATATAAAGTTTGCAATAGAATGCTTTTTTGTGATCATCTATTGATGGTTTTAATAAAATATTTCCATTTCTTTCATTAATCTTTCTCTTGTATCTTTTTCGATGTTTTTTTCCCATGTAAAAGTAAAATAAAATCAGCAAAGTACTAGTACAATTCTTGAAATTGATAAATAAGCATAAAAGAAAGTATCTTTTTTATCAACAATCACCTGCATAAAGCGGGAAAATAACAAAAAATCCCATTATAAAAAAAGTCAAAAATGCAAAAATCCCATGGGAAGACCAATTTTGGTAATAAATTTTGTAGTGAACAAATTTTTATTTAGCAAAAACTATCAATTTTTTAAAATAAAACTTGTATCGCATACTTAATCTCAAAGAGGCAAACGGTAATAAAGGAGTTTTTCCGTTGGCTGTTATTACTAAGGTTATTCCTAAAGAAGTCCAGTCACCATTAGATGACAAAGATGTAGGCTGAAAGGGGTCCTTTTCCTTTCTTATTAGCCAAGCAAAGATTATATTCTACAGTATCTAAAGGAACATCAGAGAACTGATGTTTTAATACTGATCGGACCTTTTTGCTTAAAGTCTACATGTGTTGTGACATATTCATGTCTTAGCTATTAATAAAAAAAATGCTGAACTAACTTAATAAAAACAAATATATATATATATACATGGTATACAGGTATACTGGTAAATTCTTGACATGTTGCATGATTTGCAAATCAAAATAGTCAAATTCTCCAAAATATATCGGAAAATGTTTCTAATTGGCATATGGTGTACACTTAGGACACCATGGTTGTTTGATCATGTGAAACATTTTTCATTGGGATATTTTCTGATTGACCTTGATAAAAAGTGTCACACCACTTCTGTTTCCTTACTGCAGTTTTTGTTCAATACTCAAATCTGACCAGCACATAAATTGTTTTAATGTTTATGTTTAACCTTTTCTTCCTGGTTTATGTATGAAAAGTATTGTTTTTTTCAACAGGCAGAAATCAGCGAGGTTTAACTCCATAGAATTATGTTTTCTTTCAAAGAGAAAGAGCACACATATTGATATTGTTAGTTGGTAACTGGGCCACTACGCATTATAATTAACCTAGACACTTGTACATGTACTTACAGTTCAAGAATGGATCACTATGCGATGCTGCTTCTGGTTGCGTTGTTTCCACTTGTCTGCTCCAGGTAATACTTTTGACCCTTGTTGCTCATCTTACATTATTTACAACGTGTCCGTCGTGCGTTGTCCGTCGTGCGTTATCTGTTGTGCGACGTCAACATTTGCCTTGTTCTCTAGAGGCCACATTTATTGTCCAACCTTCATGAAATTTGGTCAGAAGATTGGTTTCAATGATATCTTAGATGAGTTCGAAAATGGTTAAGTTTGCTTGAAAAACATGGTTGCCAAGGGGCGGGGCATTTTTCCTTATATGGCTATATATGGCTATAGAAAAATCTTGTTAACACTCTAGAGGCCACATTTATTGTCCGATCCTCATGAAACTTGGTCAGAAGATTCATCCCAATGATATCGTGGATGAGTTCGAAAATGATGTCGGTTGGTTGAAAAACATGGCCGCCAAGGGGCGGGGCATTTTTCCTTATAATGTATGGCTATAGTAAAACCTTGTTAACACTCTAGAGGCCACATTTATTTTCCGATCTTCATGAAACTTACTCAGATGATTTGTCCCAATGATATCTTGGATGAGTTCAAAAATGGTAACCTTGACTTGAAAAACATGGCTGCCAAGGGGCGGGGCATTTTTCTTATATGGCTATAGTAAAATCTTGTTAACTATTTAGTTTGCTCAATCTTCATGAAATGTGGTCAGAACATTTGTTTCCTGTGTAGTAAAGTATGGTTTTATTACGTCAATATTATGTGACATTAACTGTTTTATGAAATTTTTCATAACACAGAATTTTCATAGTTAACATAACTGTTTTAGTCATTAAAACTTATGATAAGCCTTTCAACTAAGAGATAACTGAAAGAAAGGCAACATGTACATGATTTTGCAGTATTTATGCAGTATTTATTTCCCTTGTTTAACCAGGTTCAGTAATATATTTATGTCCCCCACTATAGTAGTGGGGGACATATTGTTTTTGCCCTGTCTGTTGGTCTGTTTGCGCCAACTTTAACATTTTGCAATAACTTTTGCTATATTGAAGATAGCAACTTCATATTTGGCATGCATGTGTATCTTATGAAGCTGCACATTTTGAGTGGTGAAAGGTCAAGGTCAAGGTCATCCTTTAAGGTCAGAGGTCAAATATATGTGGCCAAAATCGCTCATTTTATGAATACTTTTGCAATATTGAAGATAGCAACTTGATATTTGGCATGCATGTGTATCTCATTGAGCTGCACATTTTGAGTGGTGAAAGGTCAAGGTCAAGGTCATCCTTCAAGGTCAGAGGTCAAATATATGTGGCCCAAATCGCTTATTTTATAAATACTTTTGCAATATTGAAGATAGCAACTTGATATTTGGCATGCATGTGCATCTCATGGAGCTGCACATTTTGAGTGGTGAAAGGTCAAGGTCATCCTTCAAGGTCAGAGGTGAAATATATGTGGCCCAAATCGCTTATTTTATGAATACTTTTGCAATATTGAAGATAGCAACTTGATATTTGGCATGCATGTGTATCTCATGGAGCTACACATTTTGAGTGGTGAAAGGTCAAGGTCATCCTTCACAAGGTCAAGGTCATCCTTCAAGGCCAAACATCATATAGGGGGACATTGTGTTTCACAAACACATCTTGTTTTAGTTCTGCTCTGGAATTTATGAAGTTATTGATCATTGATAAATGCACTGTTCTTAGGGAAAATTGACTACTCTGCCATTGATCTCTTCTGAACTGTATAAAATAAGCTGTTTTGGCTGATTTAAACACCTCTTGGTGCTTTCTTGAAAAGTTAACAGCTCTTGAAAAAAATTGGAATTTTGAAATAATTAAACTCTAAATTATTTTTAACACCAGCATCAAGACATTTTGGCATTATTTTCTTAATTATTCTTATTATTTAGATTATTTTTATTTGGCATTTTCTAAATTAGAAAGACTCTATTCTATTTCAATAACTTAAGTAATTTTTTCTTATTTTTACAAATTATTCACTGAAGTTTCCTAATCTCCATAAATATTGTTTTTTAGGCCACAACAAATTGATGATGTGTTCTACGGATTTTAGCCAACCAAAAATAGAGCGAGCGAGCGAAATAAAAATAAATTTATTTTTATTCCATTTTTTTTAAATCGCAGGCGAGTGAAAAGCGAAAAAAAATATATATGGTTTATATAAATTGATACTATATTTTAACATAGCACATATATTGGTCTAATTTAGTGCAAAAAAGACTAGTATACATTCTAGAATAATGGCTAGTACTATTATATATATTTACAGTGCTGCAGCTAGGATTTGAAAAGGGCAGTGGGGCTTTTTTGTCAAAAGGGCACTTTGGACGCGCAGTATTTTGTCAAAAGGGCACTTTCGACGCGCAGTATTTTGTGAAAAGGGCACATACGAGTGCTCGGGTGTTTCTGGAACGCTTCCTATTGCATGTTAATTTATATGTTATAAATAATTGTATTATTCCCATTATTATTAAACCATTCAAATATAATGTCTACAATGAGGATTAAAGTAATTACAATGTAATAAGAGATTTATGAATAATCAAATGTAAAAAAAAAAAAATGGGGGGGGGATGGGGGGCAGGGCGGAGGTTCCGGGGGGCAGGGCGGAGGTTCGGGAGAGCAGGGCGCGGCGCCCTTTGATTTAGGCCTAGCTGGAGCACTGTATTTATAACAATAGCAGTACAACAATAAGAGGGAACAATTTTTTAATCATATCAATTTTAACAAGCAAATCTGTTGAATTGATATTCCCCGCCAATTTACTTCTGGACACAAAAGTTTTCTGGACCGATAGACAATGGCTTTTTATGCCTACGTGCATCATCCTCTTATCCATATATATACTCATACCAAGTTTCAATGAAATCCGCCAAAGCACCTCCAAGATATGGCTCCAGACACAAAAGTGCCAGAGGGACGGATGGACGGACAACGCCAAAAAAATATCCATCAACATGATAAAAACAGCATACTTTTCCAAGAAACATGCAATCACGAATGACAAGAATCAGCTTAAATATTAAGGCAAAACAAATAAAATCTGTAGAAGTAGAAGTAAAACTGGTAAAGACTAAACACTTATACTTTTAAAGTTAAAGCATTGGCTGTTTAATCCAATCCATGATTTTTATTTTCAATCACAACATGTCAACACTAATACATCATATGAACATAATTTTGCTTTGGTGTCATTTTCAAACCAAAACAAAGTAGGAATGGTTGAAGACCTGAATGAGTTCACTTGACTTTTTGCTTTTTAACAAACTTCTTGGCGCACCAAGTGTTTGCCTCTTTTCCAGAATGTTGACAAGACACACAAATTGTCTGACTATGGAAAAATTTAAATACAATTTGCAACATATGCATCATTGTCATCTAACAAACTGTTCCACAGTGGATGCACACTGTCGGTAGTTAATGCCGACACTCTGAACATACAGGCCAGGTGCATCTTCTAACTGATCTCCACAGATAAAGGACTGGCATGCCTTGATGTTCTGCAATAATTCCTCCTGCAAGAAAAGGAAATGTTATGGACCTTTTTCACAAAATCGACAGTTATCATTATTCTCACTATTATAACAGCAAAAATCTAGTGTTTTTTATAAAGCTTACAAAAATTCCCATTTTTACCGACCTGATGTGCTTGTAAATTTCATTAAACAGAAAACATGTTCTACTTTTATTTCCACTATTTTTTCCAAACAAATCTTTGAGCAGCTTTAATCAAGTGCCATTAGAAACTTACTTTTAGGACGATAAAAAACTAACACTTAGTTGCATGTTGCTGTTCGACATTTTTATTTTATCACTACCACCTAGTTTACCAAAAAAATTTACCGCATTGACGCATTCTGGTGATATTTCGCATCCCGATGCAGATGCTGCTTCGAGGAACAAAGCACAGAAATCATCAGTAATGCGATGATTGATTGCAACTGGCGAAAAAAATACGTTGCCATTAACATCTTTCGCGGACACAACGAAGCAGACGGACGCCGCCGTTATTTTACCATAAACCAATCAATATCGGAAAGCGTTATAACAGTCTATATTGTAAAATACGTAGGCTAAATTAAACTAAATAATTGAACGAATATGTGCGGAGCACAAATTGTTGCTGCAGGCGCAAAATAAAAATAAAAATATTTTTATTTCGTTTTAAGATTTTTAGGTGCAGGAAATCCATCGAACATGTAATCAATTTGTTGTGGCCTTAGATAAAATTAGACCTATTTTGTAAACTAGATTTTTGAAGCACTTTCTAGACTAACAGTAACTTATATTTTTATCAGTTTTTTTGACAGATTTTGAACTTCTTTTTACAATTATTAAGGTATTTGCTGTATGTTGTTCGTTTTTGTAATGATACTTAGATTCTTTAGACTTGGCTTGTACCTGTTCATAATTTTCTGTCATTGTTCTTCATTTTCCGAGTTCTTGGAATACAAATTAGTTATTTTTGTTAAAGTTGCCTTGGTTTTCACTTATAAATAAATTCTTTGAGTGTATTTAGACGTCCCTGACTGAACGCCTTTAGTTAATTGAATTACAACCAGTCAGTATAGTCATCCTGACCGGAAATAAGGGAGTGGGGCAGTTTTCTTTATATGTATATAGTGAAAACATGTGAACAGTCTAGAAGATACATTTTTCTCCCAACCTTCATGAAATTTGAACATATCTTGGAAGAGTTAAAAAATGGTTCAGGTCTGTTAAAAAAACATGGCCGCCAAGGGGCCATTTGTTGTTCATTCTTCATGATACTTGGGTAGAACATTTGTTCCATTGATATCTTGGGCTGCAAAGAACAGGTCATTTCTTTTTATCTCAGGTGAGCGACTTTGGGCCTTTCAGGCCCTCTTGTTCTAAAAATGCGTCTAAATTATCAGCTTTTCCTTTAAAAGTTTATGTAGGCTGTTCTTTGTGATAGACTCAACATACTTGTTTGGTGCCGTCCACTGAGGTGATAGACTGGGAAGTTGGGAACACTTGCTTGGTGCAGTCCACTCGGATTTCGATCAAAAGTGTTACCAGTCTGATAGGTGTACATTGTTAATTAAACCTGTAATTTTATACTTGAATTTTTACCTGTTGAGGAGACATTTTTGTCGAGTAAGCTTGCAGTCAGTTCACTTTGGCCGTTCGGTGTATGTGGGACTGTGCGTGCCTGCATCTGTCCTCCTCAGCATACACAGACTGTAATTTGATAATGCATCATGCATTTTTAAAAGGACATATGTGTATTACAAATGTTCACCTTGTTTGTGGCATGCAAGATCCATAATCATAACTCAATGGTAAAGTAGACACTAAGAGCTCAAAGGTAAAATTGTGCAATTGTAAATTATTCATCATGAAGTTCTAAAATGACATACAATTACATGTATTACAAATGTTCACCTTGTTTGTGGCTTGCAAGACCCATGATCCTAACTCAATTGTAAAGTAGACACAAAGGCTCTAAGGATAAATTTTGCAATTGTTAAGGTAGTAAAACTGTAATGGGCAATATTCCAAAACCCATTAAAATTATTATTTTTATAAACTTCATACCATATGTGGTCTTATTACAAATTTTTAGGGTGGCTTTCCATGCAATTTTTTTTCATGATTTTTTCAGTTTGATGACCCATAATTTGAATTTTCTTCTAAATTAAATTACCCCTGGGGATAAAATAATTCAATAAACTCATATTGTCTTACATTTTTGTTAACAATGTTTGTATATTTAGTACAGGATATGATTGAAGATGTTAAAATAATATAATACAAGACAATTGAGTGAAAACAATAATGAACAAAATCTGATTTATTTTATACGGTCCTTCAAAACTACAAGTTCGACCCGTGTATGCAAAAATCACCCATACACATTTTTTAATTTTTTTTTATAAGTTGTATGTTATTTCTTTGGAATTTGAGCATTTATATTTTATCAGAGACATGTGATCAGCTTAAATCAAAGTAAAAAAAGCAATTTGCCTGTGTATATTTTGAACAATTCACTTATTGTTTAATCTAATAGGACTATTCGAAATATTTTTCAATAAATTCAAAACCACATAATGGCAAATGGTCAAAATATGCAAAATAAACAGAGTCATTTACCAATTCAGTTAACACCTTCAATGTTTTTACTCTCTTTATACATATATTTAATACATTATGCAGTTAAGCTAAGTCTGCCAATGTAGGAAGGCCTTGGTGAGGTGGGGGTGGGCGTGGGGGATGGAGGCATGAGTAGGTCTGAAAAGTGAAAACAATTTACAAAGTTGTCCACTAAGTATTTTTCTCTGTTAACCAAGATCTATATATAACATTGTTAGATAAAATCAAAACGACAACCATTATGAACAACTAAGCACACATTTCGAAACTGTTCAAGCCAATGTATAATTCTTTCTATTGGCACTGGCTGCACAACTTATCAAATGAATACCATTGTCCCATCAGTCGTTGTAATGCCTGTAGCATGTAAAGCCTCTTGACTTATTGAAACAGTTCTCGTGATGTATGTTGCGAACTGACTACCACACAGGACTTCCACCAATGCATATGAGTAACCTGCGGGAGTTCCCTTCCTTCAACTGGAAACATAGTTGACACGGCAATCTAGTATAATATTGATATGCAATATCACATTTAGAATGCAACTTAACATAATATTTTGGATTTTATTTGGTCAATAATCATACTGCAGATCTACCAGCCATAAAATGTGTGTACTGCTGATCTACCAGCCATTAAATTGTTTATAGTAGAACAAAATCCTGATGTTTTAACCCTTTACCACTAAGATACGTATTTTGATGCATTTGTAGTCACTAAGAAAGTTCCATTAAAATAAACACCTGGCCTACTTAATTTAAGTTTTAAAGGCTTCATTTCCAACCCTTAGATACTGATGAGCAGCAAACAGCATAAAACCTGAACAGTCTGCGAGTTACTCGCAGGCTGTTCTGGTTTTATGCTGGTTCAAAAGCCATTTTCATTTTGCTTCTTATGGGGGAAAGTGTTAAGAAGATTATTGTTATTGACCAGGTTTTCCGAAGGAAAAAACTGGTTATTAGATTGGCGAATGCGGGCGGGCTGGCTGGCTGGCTGGCGGGCTGGCGGGCGGGCGGAACAAGCTTGTCCGGGCCATAACTATGTCGTTCATCGTCAGATTTTAAAATCATTTGGCACATTTGTTCACCATCATTGGACGGTGTGTCGCGCGAAATAGTTACGTCGATATCTCCAAGGTCAAGGTCACACTTTGAGTTCAAGGGTCAAAAATGGCCATAAATGAGCTTGTCCGAGCCATAACTATGTCGTTCGTTGTCAGATTTTAAAATCATTTGGCACATTTGTTCACCATCATTGGACGGTGTGTCGCGCGAAATAATTACGTCGATATCTCCAAGGTCAAGGTCACACTTTGAGTTCAAAGGTCAAAAATGGCCATAAATGTCCCTTGAGATATAACCTTCATATTTGGTATGCATGTGTATATGAACAAGGCCTTTCCATACGCACAACAATTTTGACCCCTGTGACCTTGACCTTGAAGTAGGGGTCTGCGTTTAGGTTTCAAAATCTGCGTTTAGGTTTTGAAAAATGCTCTTAACTTCTATGTCCCTTGAGATATAACCTTCATATTTGGTATGCATGTGTATATGGACAACGCCTTTCCATACGCACACAAATTTTGACCGTCCGTCCGTCTGTCCGTGTGTTCGTCCGAAAACTTTAACGTTGCTCATAACTTTTGCAATATTGAAGATAGCAACTTGATATTTGCCATGCATGTGTATCTTATGAAGCTCCACATTTTTAGTGGTGAAAGGTCAAGGTCATCCTTCATGGTCAAAGGTCAAAAAAAATAAATTCATGTGCATATCTCCAATGTCAAGGTCGCCACGACTAAAAATAGATTTATTTTAAAACAAACTTACAAAGGGGGTTAATTTTCTTTGTTCATTTCAAAAGTTCAGTTTGAGTTGTCTCCCTTTATCAGATTTTTTTTCACAATGAAAACCTGGTTTTGTGACAATTTTGTCCCTTGTTTTGATATATTATTTTGGCTATTACATGTATTCTAGGATTGGGAAAATTGTCAGCTAATTGGGCAAAAATACTTGAATTTTGAATCGGGAATGGGTCAGACATTCTGCCCCGCAGGATTTGTATAAAAGGCCTGCCAAACATTGCCTTACACTTGTTGGATAGGCGGTCAACATAGATAATTGGTTTTACAACACATTTTATATAGTTTGATGTTTTCCATGTAATGCTGTACAAAATGTATTGTTACCGCTGATAATCCAAATAATAGATTCTTATGTCATTTTATTCAAGATTGCATCGCTAGCTGCAATCCTAGCTGATTCAGTTGCAACTTTCTCTATCACCTCACCAGCTAGCTGTTCCATTATTTTTAAGTTGATGTCCGATATTGTTTTGAGGTTTAATGTGAACAGCATATTGTTTACACGGGATGGTCCACCCAGGCTGTCCAGCATTGCTTAATGTAGAAACAAATATAACTATAGCAAAGATACAAGTAAGTACTAGATCTAAAAAAAACAATAAACATTTACTTTTGGTTACTGTATCTCGATGTTTACAGTAAAAGAGAGCATAGACATAGACCATAATATAATCATAATAATGGCTGTAATTTACATCTTTGAACAAAATTTCTATATAAATGATTACCGTTATGTATATTTTATATAAACGTTCTGATCATATATCTGTGACCTTACCTGTTCCAAGTTTTGTGTTGACAACAAAGCATGGTATTCCACTTTTCCAGGTCATTTTCTCCAATTGTCTTTGACTGTGTGGGTTTTACCATACGCTGCAGTGTTTACCAACTGGCAGTCAATGTTACTACACTCAACGTACAGACACCCTCACATTCCTTTCTGTAATTCGCCTTTTATGGATTTTAATGTCAGTGTAACAGGTCCAAGTCCACATGCAGAACAAAACATTAAACATATCACACTCCATTCTACTAATCGCTGACCTATTTTTCACGATTCCATCGATGAAGACGCTGATGTGCTATCAATATTTTGTTAAGACCCAGAATATGAATGATCATAAAGATTTGTTTCTCTTTTGCAACTTCTTTTTTACTCATTAGCTGTCTTTTTGGTTTACGATTCAGGATTGTAGTTTTTTATGTTGTCGCGAAAATATATTACTTTCGGTTAAATTTTTACACAATTTTTAAAGAAAAAGCTAATTTGACGTCGTAATATATTGAACTATGCATATCGGCGATACAATCTATTATAGAATTATATAAAACATGTTTTTATTTAAGATTTATACTTTGTAAATAATAAACCGAACAAAACGGACATCTCACGACTTCAGTTACGATATTTTCCGACATTAGCCGATGTCAACCGATCTTACAAAAGAAGGCAGGAAATGATTACAGTTGTATTACATTTATACAAGTTGCACAGTTGTTTACCATATGGAGACAGCATACAACATAAATACCATGATTGTGTTTGGATCAAAGGTCAAGCTCTCAATTAAAGGTCAAACTTCAATGTTTATCATTTGCTACTGACAAATTGCACGCAAGGTCTCGTGAAAAAGTCAATGCTAAAAATATGGACCTTAATAAGCTTGCAGACTGTAACTTTATCATTTAAGCAGCAATTTTTCAAAAACATGCCCTACATGGTTACCCGTTGTGATTAAATGTTTTGTGTATTGCCTGTGTTCAGAGCTTAAGATCTTTCTTCTACATGTATGAGCCTGGCTGTGGGAAAACTGGACTTCATGCATGTGCCTTTAGTGTTGTTCCAGATAAGCCAGTGCAGTCCACACAAGCTAATCTGGGATGACCCTTTCAGCTTTTATTGTAATTTTTGTTTAAAAAAAGTCTCTTCTTGGTAAAAAAGGGAGAACAGGACCTAATGCATGGGCACAAAGTGTCTTCTCGTATTACTCATATAAGCCTGTGCTGACTGTACAGGATTATCAGGGATGACACTTTCCTCTTAGCTGGATTTTTGCTGAGACTTCCCTTGTATAAAAAGAACAATAAAAGCAAAAAGTGTCGTTCAAGATAAGTGTGTGCAGACTGCTTAGGCTTATCAGGGTTGAGGCTTTAGTCTTTACACACACATACACACATGCATTAAGCCCAGTTTTTCAAGAAAGATGCTCATATAGACTTGATAAGCAAAATTACTTAAAATTTCTCTTAAAGTAGGGGATCTATGGTCATTTGCTTTAAATTCATAAATAATGTCATGTATGTTGTCACATACAGGTGGACTGGTGAATATGACCACTTCACATTCGCCCAGTCCTGGCCACCTGGTGTGTGCGCTGATGCCCCGAGAGAAGTAAGTTTTAAGTGTTGTCATGGTAAAAAATATTGTTAGTTACTCTGTAATTGGTTGTTTACCCTCTGTGTTTTCATACCATTTGAAAGTTTGATTATGGTATCAAACCACTAAAGAGGTACATGAAGATCCAAATCACCCTTAAAAGCAAAGCATGAATCTATTTTATGAACTATATTTCATCGATTTCTTTGAAAAGGTTAACAACAGTACTAAAGAATGTGCTCTGGTCCAGAGTATAAGGAGTATATATATATTGCCAAAAACATTTAAAATCAATTTTGTATTTCAATAAATTAAGATCTATATTTGCAGCACCACACATGTCATGTGGACAAACAAGTGACCACCTGGACAATCCATGGACTCTGGTAATCTATTTTTTCTATGTGACCGACTGTCGTAATCTATGCTTTCTTAGTGATTGACTATAGTAATATATGCTTTTTAAATGATTTACTCTGAAAATGTATGCTTGCTAAATGAATGCAATATTATCCGGTAATGTAAAATACCAAAAACGAAACTGTTGAAATCTTGTCGCTGAGTATGTTGGCAAGTCATGTTAGAATGACAATATTTTTTTTTCTTATTGTTGTCTATATGTAAATAAATTGACAGTTGTTTCTTACTTGGCAAGTACTTAAAAGTTAATGCATCCTTATAAAGAAAATGCTCTGGATGATTTTGCTATATGTTGATGTTTCAAGTGAAGAAATTAAAAAAAAAAAACATTTAGCAAATTAGTTAAAAAGTATTTTAAAAAGAGAAATTTAAATTTTACCCTCCGGTGTTCTTGCCGCATACCTAAAAAGAGCTCATTTCAATTTAATTCAAAGATATTGTGCTTGACCAATGTAGATTATCTAATTACAATTGCTTTATTATGCTCCCCATATATATATATATATATATATATATATATATATATATATATATATATATATATATATATATATATATATATATATATATATATATATATATATATATATATATATATATATATATATATATATATATGGGGAGCATATAGTTGTCAGTTTGTCCTTCCGCACCTCCGTACTTCGGTAGGGTCACACTTTTGTTACAGTTTCTCATAGCACCTTCAATACTTTACCGATCTCTTTCATATTTGGCATGTAGATACCTTGCATGGACCTCTACCTTTTGATGACGTTTGAGGTCACTGGGGTCAAGGTCACCAAGGCTAATAATTGACTTTTGTTACAGTTTCTCATAGCTTCTTCAATACTTTACCGATCTCTTTCATATTTGGCATGTAGGTACCTTGCATGGACCTCTACCTTTTGATGACGTTTGAGGTCACTGGGGTCAAGGTCACCAAGGCTAATAATAGACTTTTGTAAAAGTTTATCATAGCACCTTCAATACTTTACCGATCTCTTTCATATTTGGCATGTAGATACCTTGCATGGACCTCTACCTTTTGATGACATCAGAGGTCACTGGGGTCAAGGTCAAGGTCACCAAGGCTAATAATAGATTTTTCCGTCACACTTTTGTACAGTTTCTCATAGCACCTTCAATACTTTACTGATCTCTTTCATATTTGGCATGTAGATACCTTGCATGGTCCTTTACCTTTTGATGACGATTGAGGTCACTGGGGTCAAGGTCAAGGTCACCAAGGCTAATAATAGATTTTTCCGTCACTTTTGTTACAGTTTCTCATAGCACCTTCAATACTTTACCGATCTCTTTCATATTTGGCATGTAGGTACCTTGCATGGACTTCTACCTATTGATGAGATTTGTAGTCACTGGGGTCAAGGTCAAGGCTAATAATAGATTTTTTCAAGGTCACACTTTGGTTACAGTTTCTCATAGCGCCTTCAATATTTGACCAATCTCATATATTTGGCATGTAGGAACCTTGCATGGACCTCTACCTTTTGATGAGGTTTGAGGTCACTGGGGTCAAGGTAAAGGTCACTGAGGCTAATATTAAATTTTATCAAGGTCTAACTTTTTTCCACACAATTAACCCATATACCAACAAAGCATCATTGGGTACATCCATCCGTTTTACTGATATCCTTGTTTAATTCTATGTAAGATTTCATGTTGTTTATATGAGCCTTAGTATAGGAAAAATTGGGCTTAATGCATGAGCATAAAGTTTCATCCAAGATTTGCCAGTGCAGTACAAATACATGTAGGCTTATCATGGATAACGCTTTCCGCCTAAACTGGATTTCCGCAAAGCAGGGACTTCCTCTCAACAACAAATCATTTTAAAGAGTTATCTGTCATCCCTGATTAAACTTGCTAATCTTCTATGACACTTTACACACAATCGTCGTGCAGTAAACCTGGTTACACTTTACACACATTTGTCATGCATTAAACCTGGTTAAACTTTACACACAATCGTCATGCAGTAAATCTGGTTACACTTTACACACAATCGTCATGCAGTAAACCTGGTTTTTACATATTGTTGCTCTTTACATGCTATTTCAGGCCCACACAAGGCTCAGAGATTGGCCCCCATGACTGCAACTCTTCCATGAAATTTGACTTCAGCAAAATAGCTGTAAGTTAAGTCAGAAACATGGAACCTATACATGTATTATTACACAATTGAACCTCGCTCTGAGGAATCAGGTATAAAGCATGTACGTAAAGAGTCACCCAAGATTAGCCTGTGTAGACTGAACACACTTATCAGGGAGATTGTTGTCCCTGAGATGACTCTTAAGAAATATGCATGAAGAGCTGTTTTATCAGACCAAGGCTTAATTATAAATACAAAGAATGTTTTTATTTTGCACTACAATCAATTATGCATTTATTTACTGACTTGCTACATAGAAAGTAAAACTAAAATATGCCGATTTCAAAAATGGCTGTATCATGTAATACTTAAGCAAGTAGCAGGTCTAGCATACCTAAAAGTGGATTATACTTTGTCGGAGCATACATTAAAAGATGGAGTGTTGGAACAAGAACAAAACCTCTGGATCATCCATTGTCAAGGTTAAATAAAAAAACAATATTCTTAGCTTTTTGTTTGAAGCTTTTCTTTGTCCAGCATGTACAGATTTGCAAATAAATTTGCATAAGATATAAGTATGACAAGAGCTTGTCACAGTTGTGCCAAATCCCGGCCAAAATGTGTTTGCTTGTATGACAACATTTGTTTAAGAGAGTAGAATAATATTTGCAAAACATGGCACCTGTGTCATCTATTTATATTTCAAGGATCAATTAGTTATATAGTGTTGGAGTTATGCTGTAGAAAATAAAAATATATGGAAATGAAAGAAAGGGAGGTAATTAAAAAAGAAGACTATAAACAGTTACTGTACTTGATCACTGTATTTTTTCTTTAAACTCATCTTTTAATTTTACAGTGAATAATTCAGTGTTCAAATTAAAATATTATTGTAAAATTAGATAAACAGAGATATTAAAAATTGAAAAGCTAAAATATTTACTACGAAATTTAATTAAATATAGTTTAAAATTATAAATAAATAAAATATAAATTTTAAAAATAATAATTATAAAGGGAGATAATTCATAAACAACGGCAGAAAGAGTTATGGTTCATGTTCACTGCACTTCTCCAAGTTGCCATCTGTTTATATTTCGAGTTTCAAGTAAATCCCTTCAGTAGATTTAGAGTTATGCGCCTGACAAATAATAAAATAAAGAGAGATAATGAAAAAACTAAGGAAGATAGAGTTATAGTTCTTAGTCACTGCACTTCCCCTACTTGCCATCTGTTTATATTTTTAGTTTCAAGTAAATCCCTTAAGTAGACTTAGAGTTATTCTCCGGACAAAAATTTACTTTGAAATTATATGAAGGGAGATAATTCAAAAACTCAAACTAAGGTAGATAGAGTTATGGTTCTTAGTCTCTGCACTTCTCCTAGTTGCCATCTGTTTATTCTAAGTTTAAAGCAAATCCATGGAATAGATTTGGAGTTATGCACTTGAAAAAGTTTCCGACGGAAGGACAGACGGACAGACAGATGGACAGAACCAATTGCTATATCCCCTCCGAAATCAATTTTGTTGGGGATAATAAAATGGAGTGGTCGCACATAATGGACCAGGATATGAGATCAAGGTAACAATTCAAATTTTACGGTCAAATATGCAAAATGTAAATAAAATAGTTTTCCTGGAAAAACATTTTGTTTGAGAATGGATTAAATTTTCAAATAACAAGGGGCATAACACGAACAAATCAAGGTCTTAGATCCATGGCCGTGTCCCACTTTAATGTCAAAGATCAAACCTTCCTGTTTCAGAGTCTTCAGAAGGACCTCTTGACCTTCTGGCCAAACCTCTACAATGATACAGAGCTGGAAAGCTTCTGGTAAGCACATGGTAGACACTTGATCACATTCTCTAAGGCATCGCTTAAAACTTCTTTCTCAAACTTGGAGTATGAAATTTAGTACAAATAAACTTTGTTCAAATGCCAATATGTACACAAATCACTTTACGATTGAATTGGTTCCATATTTCAGTTAAGAAGAATGCAAATATATTTGTATACCTTTTTGGGTGCCTTTGATTGCGTATTACTAATGTATACTTAAGCTAGGTTGATTAAACTTGTTATGTGGGTAGTGGGCCACATTCGGAATATGCACTTTTTGTCGACTACCAGTGAAACCTGAGGGGACTTATGGTTTGCACTCTGTCTGTCAGTCAATCAGTCTGTCTGTCACACTTTTCTGGATCCTGCGATAACTTTAAAAGTTATTGTATTTTTTCATGAAACTTGAAACATGAATAGATGGCAATATGGACATTATGCACGTCATTTCATTTTGTTCCTACGTCAAAAATTCTGGTTGCCATGGCAACAAATAGACTAGAAATACTACTGAAAATTGTGATTTTCTGGATCCTGCGATAACTTAAAAAGTTCTTCATATTTTTTCACGAAACTTGAAACATAAATAGATGTCAATATGGGCATTATGCACGTCATTTCATATGTTCCTACGTCAAAAATTTGGGTTGCTATGGCAACAAATATAAAAAATAAATAAAATCTGACAATGGTGGAATTTCTGACAATGGTGGAGACGGTAGGGGACATATATTGCTTGGCAATAGTCTTGTTAAAAGTGGGCTTTTTTTCGTACGAAAACAGTGTTTGATATTGTATTAAAATAACTGAAAAAAGACATCTGTGTTATGGAATTGAAAAATATATTATTGGAAAAAATCATGTGACAAAAAATGTACTGATATAGGAAGAATGTATTATTTGAACTAAGACTTATCTTTGATAGCTTGGATCATTTACATTTATCAATTAAGCCTCGTTCTGGTGAAAACTTGGCTTAAAGCATGTAAGAAAAGTGTTCTTTTAACAGGATAACAATTTATGATTATATGCAGTTGATGCGGAAAGTGTTGTCCCAGACTCTCCTGTGCAGACTGCACAGGCCATTCAGGCTTAGCACTCAATGCGCATGATTTAGCCCAGTTTGTCCAGTATGCATTGCAATTGTTTGTGCATTTTCAGGTCCCATGAGTGGACCAAACACGGAACATGTGCTCAGGATCTACCCGAAACTACTGGAGAGTTGAACTACTTCAGCAAGGGGCTGGAAATGAACCAGAAATACGACATGCTCAAGTGGGTTGACAATAGTGATGTTAATTCAATAATAATTCTTCTTTTTTTTTCTATCTTTGTAAATCAGGAAATAAGATTTACATACCTAAGTTCAAGGCTCTAATTGGTGTATGATTCCCATAGTTATTTTTATTACATGCATAAAGATAATCATCACTGAATAATTCACTAAACAGTGACCAAAATCAGCATAATGTCGTAGTAAGTTCTGAAGAATTTGGCATTCATAGCAAAGTTTATACAAACAAAGAATGATATAGAAATTCATTCTGAATACAACAAATGGATAAATTATGAATCACCAGGTCAAACTGTTTATGTATGTTAGTCTATGAGTAATTATTTTACAAAGTTACTTGTCTTAACATATGGAATTACCAGTTCTATTTAAGTTTACCTGTATTGAATTGTTTGCCTCTATTTGATTTGGTTGTGTTTGTATATGAGCTTGAAAAAACCAGGTTTAACATAAGTCTCTTTTAAATGAAAATCCATTCTGAGTGAATGGAAATATTTAAGTTTACCTGTATTGAATTGTTTGCCTCTATTTGATTTGGTTGTGTTTGTATATGAGCTTGAGAAAACCAGGTTTAACATAAGTCTCTTTTCAATGAAAATCCATTCTGAGTGAAAAGTTGTTGCCGTGATTACCTGTGCAGACTGCACAGGCTAATCTGGGACTATCTTTTCTGCCTATGCATGACGCCCCATTTTCCCAGAGCAGGGCACATATTTATTCTTCGGGATCTTATTATTTCAGAATGCTTAGTGCTGGAGGTGTGACCCCAAGCCCTACTGAACAGTACAGTGTAAGTTGACAGTATTAACCCTTTATTGCTTAGAGGCAACGATTAATGGCTATATGCGAACAGCATAAAACAATAACAGCCTGCGAGTTACTCGCAGTCTGTTCAGGGTTTATGCTCTTTTCTGTTCATCAGTACTTTGGGGTTAAAAAAATGAAGCCTTTAAGACTTGAATCGAGTAAAAAAGGTCTTAAATTGAGGCATGTAAGTTGCAGTCTGTTCAGGTTTTATGCTCTTTGCTGCTCATCAGTTCTTTAGGGTTAAGAAAATTGAAGCCTTTAAAAGTTGAATCGATTAAGAAAGGTGTTAAATTTAATATGATTTTCTAAGGGACTACAAACAAATTTAAATTCGTAGTAAGGCGTAAAGGGTTAACAGTATTAAAGACATTTGAAACAATTTCAAACATCAGTTTTTCATAACAAATGTGTACGCGCTTGTGAAAATATTGATTTGAATTATCTTAAAAAATAGGTATCACTAGAATTATTCAAACCATGCCTTAAATAAATGTTGCAGCATGGCTGATCATTTTAAAGTTTGCTTGAATGGTTAGTTTTGAAATCTTACATATACATATCTAGTTCAAAATGTTCCAGACTTGCTTTCTTTTTGTTCAGAATGATTCATTGTAATCTCTGTTTGTTCAAAACACAATGAAAGTCACACTTAGGGAAAAGCAACTTAAATGCATGTGCATAAAGTTCCGTCTCAGATTGACTGTGTATTGTGCACAGGCTAGTCTGGGATGACACTTTTAACATGCACTGGATTTTACACCCTTTTAAAAAAAAAATCCATAAAATTGGATGCATTATGCCCAAGTTTCCTAGATTGAAGTTTTTTTTGTTTTTATAGCCTATGTACTATAGATGTCTACTTTAATTTGCATTGCAGTACAAACAGTTCATGGCAGCAGTGAAGCAGTCTACTGGCTTTGATCCTAATATAGAATGCTCCTACATCAAATTGGTATGTATTGGTAGTTGTAATACAAAGCCTTCACAATCATGCGGTCTGTTCAGGAGCTATACTTTCCATTATAAAGTCATGCATGGTTTCATGGTCGGATGTGCAAAACATTAGTCAAATACTGTGCTACAAAAACATAATATATTATCATAAATTACACTGCAACTTGGTTTGATGAAATAAGCAATGAACTTATACAAAAATCTTTCCAACTTTGTTGATTTTTGATCAAATTCAGTAGTTTTTTTCCAGATAAGGCTTACATTGAGAGCAGAATTTCAAAGTTATTATAGGCCAACAATACATATCTTTTGAGTTGTGAAATAGGGCCAAATTTCGGCTCAAAATGACCTTAAAAAAAACCCTTAAACAAATCACTTATGTGAACCAAGCAAATGAATATATACTTTCTAATTTCTTTTTAGGACAATGGTACTGATTTTCACTTAGTTAGTGAAATAGAGATCTGCCTGAGTAAGACCGATTTCACACCAGTTGCCTGTCCAGGCTCAGAAAACTCTAGTAAGGGAGGAAACCAGTCTGGCTCATACAAGACTGTCAAGTCTCAGTCGAACTGCCCCCAGCATTACAACTTCAATTACCCACCAATACAGTATGTTCTCAACAGGAAGACTGGCATGTTTGAACTACCTGATGACTTGATCGGCCGATAAGCAGGGTTGCGAGTTGATGGAGGTGATCATGATAGCCAGTTTAGGGAGACCTGAGTAGCTTAATCATATGTTCCCGTTACCAGAAGCCAAATAAGACAGTTGCTTCTCAAATCTTTAATAATTGGCTACTGAATTATTGGATTTGATACACACATTTTTGTGAATTATTTAAAAAATAAAATCAGATTTTCACACTATCTGAGGTAGCAATCTAAATTACAAGTATTTTGGCTACAAAGTAATATTTCTAAGCCCCAACCAAGAATTCAGATATTGCATTTAGGTACCTACAGAACCTGGAAATAACCGTACTGGTGTTTTTATTTGGCATTTCATAATCATATGTGGTTTCGGTGTTCACAATTATCACCAGTGAGTTTAAGAAAAAAATTACAGCACTCAACCTTGTCTTGTTTAACATTTTTTGTACTTTTAACTGTGATGCATGGAGGAAATAAAAAAATTACAACATGCTTTCATAAAAAATTCCCATACCTTCATGTTGCTAACAGTAAACCTGTACCTTATCATTCCATGACTCTACTGTACTGTAGTAATAGTACAATTTAAATTTTCTTGTGATCATTTATTGTTTGTACAGTGCCATATCTGTAAAATTTCAAAATCTTGCAAGAAAATGTATATCATTTTTGGTTGTTTTCTTGTTATTGTTGGCCATTCTGAAAATTATAAATATTGCTGATTTTTTTATAAATATATGATTCTTTAAAATAAATCTTGTTCATAGAATTGTGACTTGTTTTGTAATATTATTTGTAAAATAAAATAAAATGGGAATACATTGTTAGAAATGAAAATGCATTTCCAGAGTTTCTGGCATCACTGCAAACATATTGCCTCATTATGGGAAAACTGGACTCCATGCATGAAAAACAAGCTTTTGGCTTTTATGCCACTATTATGGTATTTGTTATTAAAAGGACGTCTCTTTTAAACAAAATTACACTCTTGGCCGAGTGTTGTCCCTGATTAGCCTGTGCTGACTTCACTAAACATGCATGCATAAAGCCCAGCTTTCCTTATCACTTGACCATTACTTTTTCTGCATGCCTTTTTAAAAAATTAATATAAAAATATATATTACAACTCTTTTGATATTATAGCCTGGTCCACTTGACGTATTTGAGTATGAAATGATTTGGTGTCCACCATATAAAGACTTGTCTGTGTGTTTATTATGCCCCCCTTCGAAGAAGAGGGGGTATATTGTGTTGCACATGTCGGTCGGTCCGTTGGTCTGTCAGTCCGTCCACCAGATGGTTTCCGATGATAACGCAAAAACACTAGGATCATGAAACTTCATAGGTACATTGATCATGACTGCCAGATGACCCTTATTGATTTTCAGGTCACTATGTCAAAGGTCAAGGTCACAGTGACTCAAAATAGTAAAATGGTTTCCGGATGATAACTCAAGAATGCTTACACCAAGGATCATGAAACTTCATAGGAACATTGATCACGACTGGCAGATGACCCCTATTGATTTTCAGGTCAAAGGTCACAGAGACTCGAAACAGTAAAATGGTTTCCGGATGATAACTCAAGAATGCTTACACCTAGGATCATGAAACTTCATAGGTACATTGATCATGACTGTCAGATGACCCCTATTGATTTTCAGGTCACTATGTCAAAGGTCAAGGTCACAGTGACTCAAAATAGTAAAATGTTTTCCGGATGATAACTCAAGAATGCTTAGGCCTAGGATCATGAAACTTCATAGGTACATTGATCATGACTGGCAGATGACCCCTATTGATTTTCAGGTCACTAGGTCAAAGGTCAAGGTCACAGTGACTCGAAATAGTAAAATGGTTTTCGGATGATAACTCAAGAATGCTTACACCTAGGATCATGAAACTTCATAGGAACATTGATCACGACTGGCAGATGACCCCTATTGGTTTTCAGGTCACTAGGTCAAAGGTCACAGTGACTCAAAACAGTAAAATGGTTTACGGATAACTCAAGAATGCTTACATCTAGGATCATGAAACTTCATAGGTACATTGATCATGACTGGCAGATGACCCCTTTTGATTTTCAGGTCACTAGGTCAAAGGTCAAGGTCACAGTGACTCGAAACAGTAAAATGGTTTCCAGGTAATAACTAAAGAATGCTTACGCCTAGGATGATGAAACTTCATAGGAACATTGATCATGACTGGCAGATGACCCCTATTGATTTTCAGGTCACTAGGTCAAAGTCACAGTGACTCAAAATAGTAAAATGGTTTCCGGATGATAACACAAGAATGCTTACACCAAGGATCATGAAACTTCATAGGTACATTGATCATGACTGGCAGATGGCCCCTATTAATTTTCAGGTCACTAGGTCAAAGGTCAAGGTCACAGTGACTCGAAACAGTAAAATGGTTTCCTGATGATAACTCAAGAATAATTAGGCCTAGGATCATGAAACTTCATATTTACATTGATCATAACTGGCAGATAACCCCTATTGATTTTCAGGTCACTTGGTCAAAGGTCAAGGTCACAGTGACAAAAAACATATTCACACAATGGCTGCCACTACAACTGACAGCCCATATGGGGGGCATGCATGTTTTACAAACAGCCCTTGTTTTGTAGTTTATCTAGACCCTTCTGTCAGAGAATGCATTGTGTGGACCCAGTCTGTCTAAGCATTCCGAATATAGTAATTAACTTACAATACATATGAAAATTTATTGAATATTTATAAGTTCATCTCTTGATTGCTTTCTAAGTCAAAATTCACCAAAGTTTTTAAAACTGTTGACATAACAAGGGGCAGATTTGACAACCATCTATTTTCCACTAGAAACTATAATATACATAATATAGAGAAAAATGCCCCGCCCACTGGCAGCCATGTTTTTTCACCAATCCCGACCATTTTCAAACTCATCCGAGATATCAATAAAACCAATGTTTTGACCAACTTTCATGATGATTGGGCATAAATTGTGACTTCTAGAGTGTTTACAAGGTTTCTCTATAGCCAAATAAGGAAAACTGCCACTATATACATATAGAGAAAAATGCGCCACCCACTGGCAGCCATGTTTTTTCACTGATCTGGACCATTTTCGAACTCGTCTGACATATCAATAAAACCAAAGTTTTGATTAAATTTCATTATGATTGGGCCAAAATTGTGACTTCTTGAGTGTTTACAAGGTTTCTCTATAGCCATATAAGGAAAACTGCCCCGCCCACTGGCGGCCATGTTTTTCAACGGACGGGAACCACTTTTGAACTCAACCAAGATATCATTAAGACAGACATTTAGACAAAGTTACATGCAGATTGGGCATTAATGTGACTTCTACAGTGTTTACAAGCTTTTTCTTTTTTTTTGATCTAGTGACCTAGTTTTTGACCCAGCATGACCCAGTTTCGAACTCGATCAAGATATCATTGGGACAAATCTTTGACCAAGTTTCATGAAGATCGGACAATAAATGTGTCCTCTAGAGTGTTTACGAACAAATGTTAACGGACGGACGACAGACAAAGACCGGTCACAAAAGCTTACCTGAGCAATCAGGTGAGCTAAAAAGGAAAAAGCAATCACAAAATCTGATCACGAGCAAATTGTGCTCAGGTGAGCCAACCTAGGCCTGGTACACTAAGGAACTAAACTATTCAGTTGAAAATGATTATGAAGGTACTTTATTAGTTTAATTTCTAGGTCCATTTTTATTTTTGAACTTGGCTATTAGATATTGTTAAAAACAAAAGTTCTGACCAAGGTCCGTAGGGATTGGAAACAGAAAGTGACTTCTAGAGATCTATTTCTTTTACATCTCATGACCCATGACTCATTTAAAACTCTAAAGAGATTTCATTTTGACAAATGTTCTGGCCAAGTTTCATGAACATTGTCCATAACTGTAACCATTAGAGTATAACAAGGTTTCACTATAGCCATATAAGGAAAACTGCCCAGCCCATTTGCAGCCAGCCATGATTTTCTGGGAACTAACACAATTTTCAAATTTCAGTTAAGATATCAGGAAAAAAATTGTCCTAGTTTTGTGAAAATTGGACTAAATGTGACTTGTGGAATTTTAAAAAGGTTTAACAATAGCCATATAAGAAAAACTTCCCTGCCCCATGGTAGTCATTTTTTTATGGACCAGAACCATTTAAAACTCAGATCAGACTTAGAACAAAAGTTCTTTTCAAAGATTTGACTAATATAGTGACTTCAATAATATTAACAAAGTTTCGTTAAAGCCATATAAGGAAAACTGCCATATCCCTGGCAGCCATGTTTTTCAAGGATCCCCAACCATTATGAACATATCAAAGATATGAGAACATATGTTCTGACCAAGTTTCAAAGGTTTCACTACAGCCATAGCAGGAAAACTACCTTGCCCCCTGGTGGCCATGTTTTTCAACAAAACCAGAACCATTTTTTAAACTAAGCCGAGATATAGTACACAAATGTTCTGACAAAGTTTCATGAAAATTGGACTATAAAAAAAATGTAAAGAGTGTTACATTAGCCATATAAGGAAAACTTCCCAGCTCCCTGGCGGCCATATATTTCAACAAACCAGAGCCATTTTCATATTTAGCTGAGATATCATAAAAACAAGTATTTGATGAATGCCATATGCTTTATTTGGCAAAGAGGAACATAACAATGTGGAAACAATCTAAAAAAAAATCATTAAACATCAATTGAAAGTATCAATTCTTACACAATAAGTGCTCATGCTGCTGATGATTGCAAATCTACATTGTAATACCATAATGGGCAAGTGCAGTAAAAAGTTATTATTAATTACATATTTGCATAACTGTGAAATTATGATTATTGTCAGACAATAAGCAGGCAATGTAATTATAATGCTGAACTAGTGTTATTCAACAACCAATCTTATGAGCAACCCTCTTAAATATTCACAGCATTTAAACTCATCACACGTCATAGATTCCCAAATATCTATTTCACCTGTTTGCACAATGTTGGCTCATATTAAAAACATTTGGCTTAATGTCTATGCTAAGATATGGAGATAATAAGTAGGTTTATTGAACTTTAAAAATTGATAAAAAAGACTTTCTAAAACTTCAGCAGCTGTACTTAGTCCTAGTAAATCATCAGTTATTGGTTCATGGTTGTATGACATCTGCTATAAATTAATCATAGCACAACATCTATGATTTCAAGCTCAAAAAAAGCTTTAAATCAACAAATAAAAACTTGATGAATTTTATGTATTTTCAATGCACCAAAGAGAATATGTTTATAATTTCTTTAAGAGTATTTATAAGAATTTATCTGACATGCAACTCACGCACACAAACACACACATACAGACAATTTCTTGCATACCATGGTGCAATAAAACTGAAATTAACTGCACATTTAAACTGTATATTTTTGTTGGCAAAATGTATTTCCAATGGAGACTTTTACACAACCCTGTTACCCATCCTGGACACACTGTCCACACACTTGCAAAGGTTTGCACACTCTATAGGCTCATAGACAGCTAAAAGTTATTTTCCGAGAAAATAGGGTTTAATCCACACGCATTATGTGTCGGCCCAGAATAGCCTGTGCAGTTAGCACAGGCTTATCAGTGACAACACTTTCTTACTTTGAAAGTTTTTTTTCTTTAAATGTCTCTTCTTAGATAAAAAAACGGTTTTGACAGAAAGTGTCATCCCTGATAAGCCTGTGCTGACTGCACAGGCTGATATGGGATGGTACTTTATGCACATGGATTAAGCCCCATTTCCTCAGAGTAAGGCTCATTTCTAGAAAGTTGTATCACAGTTCACATTCATATCGCAGGAACTTCTTGATCTTGTTAGGCAGTGGCAGGAAGCTGACCTGGGACTTCCCTATTGCCTGTAGGATCATGTCTCTGCAAGCATTCTGAAGAGTGGACACTGGAACATGAAACAACAAGCGATGTGTTTGTGAAACACTATGTCCCCATATATTTGACATTGAAGGATGACCTTGACCTTTCAACACTCAAAATGTGCGCTTGATGGGATACACATGCATGCCAATCAAGTTGCTATCTTCAATATTGCAAAAATGTACATTAAATGAACAATTTTGACCCATATATTTGACCTTTGACCTTGAAGGATGACCTTGACTTTTCACCACTCGAAATGTGCAGCTCCATGAGATACACATGCATGCCAAATATGAAGTTGGTATCTTCAATATTGCAAATGTTACAGTTGAAGCAAACAAACACACAAACCAACCAACCAACAGACAGGGCAAAAACAATATGTCCCCCACTATAGTGGATGTGGGACATAACAAGAGCACCGCATTACAGGTGCCATGCTCGGCTACAGGTGCAGTTTTGAATAAATGAAAGCGTGTCAGAATTTTGTTATTTTTGTTAAAGGTTACAGTGACCTTGACCTTTGACCTAGTGACCCAAAAAATGGGTGTGGCATGTAGAACTCATCAAGGTGCATCCACACATGAAGTTACAAAGTTGTAGGTGAAAGCAATTTGATTTTAGAGCCAATGTTCAAAACCTTAACAAAATTTTCAGGTTTTAGCACGACGCAGACGTCAAACAACATGATGAGCTGGCTATGACAATTATGAACACTTTGGGTTTTCTCCGAAAACTCCGAGCTAAAAATCATGTTTTAACATATCAAAAGAGACAGTCTCTGAAAAAAAACTGGCTTGATGATTGTGCCTTCATTGCAGATTGCGACCAATCTGGAAAAAGAATATACAAAAGTACTCACGTGCAATAAGCCCTGTTTTCCCAAAATACCAATTATAGAAAAATATTTATCTGATTCTCAATAGTGAATTTCCTGAGACAAAACAAATGTCTTTGAAATTGATGGACGCTTTGTAAATAAGAACATAATCTAATTTAATAACAAGAGCACCGCATAACAGGTACCAACGCTCGGCTGCGGGTGCAGTTTTGAATAAATGAAAGCTTGTCAGAATTGTTTTGTTGTTGTTTAGAGGTCACAGTGACCTTGACATTTGACCTAATGATCCAAACATGGGTGTGGCATGTAGAACTCCTCAAGATGCAGCTACATACACTTATGAAGTTTTAATGTTGTAGGTGGAAGCATTTTCATTTCAGAACCAATGTTCAAAAGGTTAACAAAATGTTAAGGTTTTAGCACGATGCGGACGGCAGACGACACAACGAGCTGGCTATGACAATACCTCGGGTTTTCTCCAAAAACAGCCAAGCTAAAAATTATGAATATCAGTTACTTTGAAAGGGTATCGGATCCTTATTCTGAATAAACCTATGCACATTAAATTAATCAATCAAAGGGCAATGAATAACTCCATGAAATATAGAAAGTGGAACAGATTGAAGAACAAACTTTAAGTAGGGAAGCTGCAAAAAATTTCATTGCTTTTAAATGTGCTTATTAGTTCCAGAAACATTACACAGCAAATTATAATGACAATGTTAACATTAATGAATGCAAAAAGAATGATAAGTTCAACTTCTTAACTTTATCACAACTTTGTGAAATATAGTTTCTCAAACAGTATTTATCAGCTTGTTTGTTTTTTAATACATAGATGTAATTAAAAAACTTTCATGATCCTTAAATGCTCAGTCAACTCATAAGTCTATCTGCCCAAAAGTCTCAGGTTAAAATTTGACAATCCTTTCCAAATTTGTTTGAAAGTAACAACTTGAAAACAAGCGGCAACATAAAAATTGCCTATCTCGTAATATAACGTGTACATGTTGCTTCAATCTAAATTTAAATTTACTTGCCCAATCTGCACACATGGCTTTACACATTTAAATCATGTTCAACGAAAATACCCCATTCATGATTGGACGTCAAATAAAAACATACTCCACAATTCACATTTCCAGAAATGGCGAACATTTTTGTATATGAAATTCATAAACACGTTTATCCTCAATAAAGGCCAGAATTTTTTTGAACATTGTAAGTACAGTGTGTTCATTGTGCTTAATGAATTAAATGCAACAAGGGCTGTTTGTAAAACATGCATGCCCCCCATATGGGCTGTCCGTTGTAGTGGCAGCCATTGTGTGAATACGTTTTTTGTCACTGTGACCTTGACCTTTGACCTAGTGACCTGAAAATCAATAGGGGTCATCTGTGAGTCACGATCAATGTACCTATGAAGTGTCATGATCCTAGGCAAAAGCGTTCTTGAGTTATCATCCGAAAATCATTTTACTATTTCGGGTCACCGTGACCTTGACATTTGACCTAGTGACCTCAAAAGCAATAGGGGTCATCTGCGAGTCATGATCAATCTACCCATGAAGTTTCATGATCCTAGGCGTATGCATTCTTAAATTATCATCCGGAAACCATTTTACTATTTTGGGTCACCATGACCTTGACCTTTGACCTAGTGACCTCAAAATCAATAGGGGTCATCTGCAAGTCATGATCAATCTACCCATGAAGTTTCATGATCCTAGGCGTATGCGTTCTTGAGTTATCATTCAAAAACCATTTTACTATTTCGGGTCACCATGACCTTGACCTTTGACCTAGTGACCTCAAAGTCAATAGGGGTCATCTGCGAGTCATGATCAATGTACCTATGAAGTTTCATGATCCTAGGCCCAAGCGTTCTTGAGTTATCGTCTGACAAACACCTGGTGGACGGACCGACAGACAGACCGACATACCGACATGAGCAAAGCAATATACCCCCTCTTCTTCGAAGGGGGGCATAAATATAATCATTGTTTTTACTTTTAGGTCAAATGTCATGAAATGCCCCAAATTTTTAAATGACCTGAAAATCAATAGGGGTCATCTTCTGAAGAATAAATACACAAATAATTGTAAGAATTGACTTTTATAAGACTTTAATTTTTTAAATTGGAAAAACAATTTTAACTTATGTATGAGTCTTTACAGAATTTTTTTTTAACAAGCACTATAAGCCTCGTTCTGGGGGAACGGGGGCACGTGTGTTATTGACGTCCTAGATTAGCCTGTGGGGGAACATGGAATTATGTACGTGTGTTATTGACGTCCTAGATTAGCCTGTGGGGGAACAGGGCATTATGCACGTGTGTTATTGACGTCCTAGATTAGCTTGTGGGGGAACAGGGCATTATGCACGTGTGTTATTGACGTCCTAGATTAGCCTGTGGGGGAACAGGGCATAATGCACGTGTGTTATTGACGTCCTAGATTAGCCTGTGGGGGAACAGGGCATAATGCACGTGTGTTATTGACGTCCTAGATTAGCCTGTGGGGGAACAGGGCATTATGCACGTGTGTTATTGACGTCCTAGATTAGCCTGTGGGGGAACAGGGCATAATGCATGTGTGTTATTGACGTCCTAGATTAGCCTGTGGCGGAACAGGGCATTATGCACGTGTGTTATTGATGTCCTAGATAAGCCTGTGGGGGAACAGGGCATAATGCACGTGTGTTATTGACGTCCTAGATTAGCCTGTGGGGGAACAGGGCATAATGCACGTGTGTTATTGACGTCCTAGATTAGCCTGTGGGGGAACAGGGCATAATGCACATGTGTTATTGACGTCCTAGATTAGCCTGTGGGGGAACAGGGCATAATGCACGTGTGTTATTGACGTCCTAGATTAGCCTGTGGGGGAACAGGGCATAATGCACGTGTGTTATTGACGTCCTAGATTAGCCTGTGGGGGAACAGGGCATAATGCACGTGTGTTATTGACGTCCTAGATTAGCCTGTGGGGGAACAGGGCATTATGCACGTGTGTTATTGACGTCCTAGATTAGCCTGTGGGGGAACAGGGTATATGCATGTGTGTTATTGACGTCCTAGATTAGCCTGTGGCGGAACAGGGCATTATGCACGTGTGTTATTGATGTCCTAGATTAGCCTGTGGGGGAACAGGGCATAATGCACGTGTGTTATTGACGTCCTAGATTAGCCTGTGGGTGAACAGGGCATAATGCACGTGTGTTATTGACGTCCTAGATTAGCCTGTGGGGGAACAGGGCATAATGCACATGTGTTATTGACGTCCTAGATTAGCCTGTGGGGGAACAGGGCATAATGCACGTGTGTTATTGACGTCCTAGATTAGCCTGTGGGGGAACAGGGCATAATGCACGTGTGTTATTGACGTCAAAGATTAGCCTGTGGGGGAACAGGGCATAATGCACGTGTGTTATTGACGTCCTAGATTAGCCTGTGGGGGAACAGGGCATAATGCACCTGTGTTATTGACGTCCTATATTAGCCTGTGGGGGAACAGGGCATAATGCACATGTGTTATTGACGTCCTAGATTAGCCTGTGGGGGAACAGGGCATAATGCACGTGTGTTATTGACGTCCTAGATTAGCCTGTGGGGGAACAGGGCATAATGCACGTGTGTTATTGACGTCCTAGATTAGCCTGTGGGGGAACAGGGCATAATGCACGTGTGTTATTGACGTCCAAGATTAGCCTGTGGGGGAACAGGGCATAATGCACGTGTGTTATTGACGTCCTAGATTAGCCTGTGGGGGAACAGGGCATAATGCACCTGTGTTATTGACGTCCTAGATTAGCCTGTGGGGGAACAGGGAATTATGTATGTGTGTTATTGACGTCCTAGATTAGCCTGTGGCGAAACACTATCCGCTGAGACTTGACATTCCATTAGAACGTACTTCTTTGAATGAAAAATTCAAGAAAAGCAAAAGTGTTGTCCCAGATAAGCCTGTGTTGACTTCACAATCTAGGAAGATACTTCAAGCACATGCATCAAGCCCAGCTCCTATATTCACCTCCATATAACTGTACAATCCTAACTTGTTTAGTTGTTCCATACACATCTACCACCGCGTGCAATGGCCCAGACTGGTACGGGATGTTTTTCACTGTCGGTCCTTGATCCTCCCCATTGATGATAAAATGCATTTCCGCACAATTGTCCACAACATGGTACATGATACCTATACGACTCCCAATGTCTGTGGGAAGAATTTGGTCCTGTTCTCGTTTACTTACATGTGAGTATACATTTGTGTAATTATTAAGCCGGTTTAATGGTAACAAAAGGCTTCGATTAAATGATCCCTGTGGAGTATGAATTATTTCAGAGTCTCCTAACACAGACTGATACGGTTCAGACGTCCCAGGATCACTGTCTTGGTTGAAAGGCCTACTATATGATTTTGTGATTGCTGATATCCAGGACCTACCCATATTGGCAAGATCCGGTAATGCATATTGCGGTAACTCAAACTTTTCATTTGGATTAAACTGTGTGAGCCCTATTCTAAGATGTCCACTCCATCCTCTCTCATTCTTTTCGATTTCTACTAAGAACACTTCTCCAGGTTTTAGTGGCTTTTCACTGAATGTCAAGGCATGAGCAAAGCTGGTTGTCCTGCAAGCGACTTGGTCGTCACTTTCTAGACTGATGTTAAGCCCATGGTATGGGTGAAACCTTGTCACTGGCATCTCTGAGTCTTCCATACACTGCAGTTTGTTTCATTTATAACAACAATTCACCCTTTGAGTAAGGTCTTGTGTCTGTCCATAATCTTGAAATATTTTGATCTGAAAAAATAGAGGAAAGAATCTGTAATATTAAACAGCAATGGATTTTAAGACTTTCTAAAAGCAATACTTCTGAATTAACTTGTTCTAAAAATATTCTTTGTTTCCAAGGAGAATCTTACAGATTAAGTTAAACCAGCGCCCTCACACTACTTTGGGGGAAGGGGTCCGCAGCCCTTAGGAGGGGGAATTTTCGTGGCGTTTCCCTTTTTGGGGGATTATTTTACTTACACTCTCATTATTTCATTTGTACATGTTTGCACTATATTCATTGCATTTTTAATAATTTATTTATTATTATAATATGTTCAAGTTGTACAGGTGACTGAGCATAAAAAAATGCAGCAGCATGCCAATTCACATAATTGTACACTTCTGGCAGTGTTATGTTTTTGTCAAACTTCAGACAAATTTGAAGCAAAGCACCCTGACACAAGAGTCAAGGAGTAACATCAGCCTTAAGCTAGAAATGTTCCATAAGAAATATATAGCCCTGGCATAGTGGGTATGGTGTCCGCCTAGCGATCGTTAGGTGATGGGTTCGATCCCCACTGTGGGAGCATTCTTTTGATTTCCACAAAAATACAAAGTACTGGTTCTACCCAGGTCTGAGACTCATTGAATTGTCTTATTGCACTGATGCTCCAGATGCCCTGCATTTTGTGGGGAGAAGGACATAGAAGCTCTTGCAATATCAATGGACACGGAAAAATCACTGGACCGAAAACGAGCTGTGTGCGACAGACATTTGGACAGTTAACACAGCGCTTATATATCAATCCTTTAATTTTTTTACTTAACATACAAGATATAACATACTTTGTATATGTATTATAAACTTAAAGAGACCATCACCGTTGTAAAAATTATGAAAAACAACCAAGTTTGCATTTAAAACAGTGAAATGATAAGCAAGGAGCTACGATGTTCTATATAAATTCAAAAGGCGAAAACATATGGTTTTATAGAAGTAGGTATAAATCTCTCTAAAAAATACGCAATATGTTTATACATTGTCAAAAAGGAAACAATTTTCGTCAACAGCACTTATCAAGTGGTAACACTCAATTTACCAAACCTTTTCACTTCCGCTTCCGGTGTCAACACTTGAATTCGTACCCAAGTCATTTCGTCCCTTGTTACGGACATTGTGTACACACCGGTCTTACTGACAATAACGTAGTGACGTCACCATCTATGTATAAAATGTTGTTACGGAAGGATGCTTTATACGGTTAGTTTAAACCTATTTACTTTAGCTCGATGCATCGAAACCCGCAGGCTAATGGAAACGCTATCGATTCCGTTTGATCCTATAACCAGTACTTGGTATATTTGGGGAAGATCTAGAGCACGCTCCCGAGTGGGGATCGAACCCGTGACCTCCCGATCGCTATAGTCGGACATCTTATCCATTACGCCACTGCGAACTAACCTCAGGTCTTATGTGATCGGTTAACATAAAGGGGTCACATCGACGGCTTTTATAGAAATGTATTTTTAAAACAAGATTATCTTGTATCTTTGATAAGCATTAACAACTAGTTTTGAAACGCGTAGAATACCATAGTGGAGGATATTACCGATATATTAAGGCTTGGTCTGTAATTTAAACCACACATTATAAATTATATGTATTTCGTGCGAAAATTATATAATTTCTTATGTTTCTGAAGAAATTTAAGTTCAATTCAACCTAACGTGTGTTTAGGGATAGTTCTTTTTCATGCTGCTAAACTGGGACCTAAACAAAATCAGAAGAGTGTATTACCGATATTATGTTTTGAAAACTGTTTTAAAGTTATTACTGGCATTATATAATAACATGTAGAATAAATTATAATTAGTCAATGTTTGAACAATCATGATATCTATGAAAATATCATGAAAGAATTCATTTACCCCCATCCCCTCATAAAATGGTGAAGGAAGTACAAATTATTGAGATAAAAATTTAAATTTAAAATTCATTGGAAAATAGAATTTTATTTACTTAATGAATTTAATTTACATGAAGTATCGCTATTATTCGTGAAGGTAATACATTTAAACCACTAGCCCGAATAAATTTACTTCTATAGAAACTGATCAAAAATCGATAAAAATTATTGATATTTATTAGCCCTAATAAAATTTCGAGAGCCCATGGCTGTTGGGCTTAAAGTGAACGCGAAGACTGGTCGCTAGATGTATGGGCACACTAACGAGTTCGAATCACGCCGAGGGCGTGTATTGAAACAAGTTGAATCCAGGGTAACTAGTTCACCATTGGGTACTTAGATAGCATCAGAGGAATTTGTCTAACAGTCCAAATTAATATTTTTTCAAAGCTTATATGAATTCATGTGAAATAAATAGGTACCTACCATCACACAGCCCACTTGTAATAAAAAGAATCATTTCACAAATTGGCGCAAATATTAAAATGATAGTCAATAAAGGATATTCATATACGACACATTTTACGCTACAATTACCTAGAATATATATATATATATATAAATGCTTCAAACATGAATCAATTAATTAATTCTTTAAAAAGAGAGACAACCAATCACACAGCATGTGGAAAAGGGACCCAAAACATCCATATTCTTTGTAATGTTACTTAATAATGCACGTCCTTTTTTATTATGAAACTTAAGAACTCAAATATGCAAAAGTGAAACAACTTTAGTGGGAAAATGCCGACGACGGTCGGCATCCTTCGCCTAAGTAAGGTCTACTCTTGAATATAGCTCAATTGTCTGAGACCCACACCTTCAAAAAGACGTAGACATACTTGAGAATATCCTAAAACAATCAGCGAAATTCATTACCGGATACTATACCACCAAAAACACCTGGCTGTGTGACAAATATGCTGAAAGGTATGAAGATCCCATCCCTCCGAGAGCGAAGGAAGGCCGGCAATTTAAATGTAGAGTTACCCTTAAGACTTTGTTTAGACTTTACAGCAGACAACATTGTTGAAAATTATTCTATCAAACACTCTAAGTGTTTCACACTAATCAAGTGCAAAACCACTTTATATAAGAACTACCTTTCCCTAAGGCAATACTAGAGTGGAACAATCTGGAAGAGAGTGTAGTGCGCGCAGACACATTTGGAAGTTTCAGGTCAACTGTCCTACATATAGGATCTTGCACGAGTTGTCATATCATACCATATTTTATTAAACGACTTCAGGAATTTTGTTAGAAAGCGAGCCTTTGGCGAGCTTACTAACGAATTTCCTGGACGAGCTTAATAAAATATGGTATGATATGACAACGAGTGACAGATTTTTTTTATCACATGCTTTTAAATAAGCAAATTAAATAAATATTTACGCGGACATAATGATAAATCCCGAATGTTGTGTGCATTTCGTGACGTCATTTGACGTTGCAACGTCATTTCAGCAAAATAACAAAATGCGATAGGTCAAAAAACGCAAACTAAGCCAATGAAAACGATTAAAAATGTTATTTTACACATGTGTAATAAAAAAAAATATGTAATGGTTGTATAACATGGGAAACAGGGTATGGCATGTGATAAAGTGGGACTAACCTCCCTCTCTACTGTTGCGCAGACGCCGAAAGGCACTGCAACATATCTGTCCAGATTAAGATCCAGTCGGGTAGTGTCGTGAAGCTAAAGAGCTAGCCCAACAGCATGGGTGTTGGAAGTGACCTTATTTCACTACACTTCTCCACCTTTTAATGTTTCAAGGCCCAGACACGCCCGCTACAGCATTTCTTGCATCCGCATGGTCCTCCCAGAAACTATTAAACAGCTCCGACTCATTCCCGCATTCACAGTTCTTTCTTTTCCTTGTCGCCATTAATGAGAAAATACTGAGCTCAAGCCGGGATTGAACCCACGACCTCCTGAGTGGCAGTCAGACACTTTAACCACGTCGCTAAAGAGCTAGCCCAACAAGGCTGATGGAAGTGACCTTATTTCACTACAACGCTATGAAATAAGGGAGCTAGTCAAAACGGTCCCAAGTCAAAACGTCCCCTAGTCAAAACGGCTTTACTTTGGTCAAAACGTCCCCAAAGTCAGTTTTAAAGATGGTCAAAACGGCCCCAATGTGAAACAAAGAACTTTGTTCAATATTGTATTTATTTGACGATATACATGTTACATAACCAAACAAAATAATTAACAAGAAAGACATATATGAATACGAATATGAGTTATTTCTATGTTTATCAGAATGAGTTAATTCTCTTTTTATCAATTAGTCAGATTTAAAGTTGGTCAAAACGACCCCAATGTGTAACAAAGCACTCTGTTCAATATTATATTTATTTGACGATATACAGTTACATAATCAAACATAATAATTAACAAGAAAGAGATATATGAGTAAGAATATGAGTAATTTCTATGTTTATCAGAATGTGTTAATTCTCTTTTTATCAATTAGTTTCCAATAGCTGTAAAACATAATAATTGACAATAAAGAAAAGCAAAGAGCTGTGGGGTTGTAAGTTCCTTCTTTTTCCATAACCATGGCACCACACACTTGAGACTTGTTCCTCACTGAACAGCGCCATCTGGTTGTCGCATTCCTTCGTTCCTGTATGTCAAAAACATCGCAGTAAGTAATAATTAGAATAAAAGTTTAACTGGTAAAATACCAGATATATTAACTTTATTTGAATCGTGCAATCCAATTAATTAAGGTGCGCAGTATACAATACTTTTAACAAGTGCAAAACATTAAAGTAACACGTTATAATAATTTATATACCAATTGACTTTAATTGAATAATAATGAAAATTAATTAAAGTACGTGGTATATAGCACCTTTCACACCTCTTACATACAGATATATTACCCGTGAAATATACTGGCACAAGTGTGAAAGAGACGTTTAAATTGACAACCGTATAGTCAGATAATTAAAATAAGACATTATTGCTAATTACTGCTATTAACTAAATAAATACATAATAAATATATAAATTTTAAAGTAATGATGATTTTATAACAAAAGTAAATAAATGTTATAAATTAGTTATTTACCAAATTTTTGTATCAACGGGAAATAAGTTGTATCAATTTTTTACGGACACATACCTTTACAACATATGAATATCCATGGGTGTCCACGAGGAGGTCTTTACCATTCTGTGAGCCACCAGTAATCAGCGTGAAGGTGTCTGCCACATCCTCAACATGGTCCCTCGGTACTGGAGGATCAAGAAGATATGCTTCTACATAGTTTATAGTTTTGTTTAAAAGTGTTTAAACGTCCAAAAACTCACTACGGAGGCCTTAAATTCCGTCGAAATAAAACAATAAGGTAGTTAAATCTATATGATGTTATCTCGCTGAATCCGAATCCGGTGCTACTTTTCCAATACAGTGAAATTAATAATTCGTCAAGACTAGATACATATTGCCGCATCAAGAATACGTTAAATACAGATATTTCTGGACATTATTACAATTTAAAATCTGTAATCTGAATGTCGTAAAAAAGAATTAACAGGTCAAAAGAATTAGTTAAAATGTGGTAACACCGTAACTGACCAATTATCTACAACTCATCTTGCTTCCAGTTGTTTATAAAAAAATATATATTATTTTCGATATTTTACATGACTCACCCAGACTTATAAGCCGAAATGATCCGTAAAACAAAATTGTGCATTTGTATCGTCTGAACGAATCTGCATGAAAACTACATTTAGACTCACATCGTACATCGAATCATTTCTGTCGTCAGTTGTCATAACGAAAGTACGATTGATATTCAATGGATTATTTTGCTCTTTCCGGGATATTGTTTTAGTATGTTGGTGCTGCATTAACAAATATAAGTGTATATGAAGTGAAAACACCAAAAATAAACAACGGTTGCGATAGACACCTATATACTGTTAGATGCCCATAATATCACTTTAAGCTCCTTTCATTCCTTTAAAGTTAACTTCATCAACGACTTCAAATGTGATCAAAAGTAATCAAATACATTTTGATTGTGATACAACTGTGATATAATTATCATATAATTACAATTAATCTAATTTCTCATAGATACATAATTATCATAATTAACTTGCGCTCTTTCAATTACCGGTAAGTACCGACGCAATCAGTAATTTGTAAGATAGTTAAAAGATTAAGAATTATTATAGAACACGACGCAATTAAGGTTTGAATTTAATGTTTGAATGTGTGTGTGTAATATAAACTAAATCCTTTAAAATTGTAATTACAGATTTTACTAACGAAATAACGAATTTATTTGACAAAAAATACCACCAATATCATTCTAAGATAGAGAAAATAACGGAAGTACATTCAATATATTTATTTTCTTCTCTCCCCTATCTGATTTCCGAGTAGGGCCGTTTTAACCAACTTAAAAACCGACTTTTGGTCATTTTGACCAAAGTGGGGCCGTTTTGACCATTTATGGGGTCGTTTTGACCAACTTTTGGGTCGTTTAGACTAGGAGACGTTTTGACTTGGGGCCGTTTTGACTGTAAACCGTGAAATGAGACCGTTTTGACTCAATGCGAAAACATGGCAGACATCGAAAATTTAAAGTGAAACGAAACAACAGTCTGTCAATTTAATTATTAAGTCGTGTTGTGCAAATTGAGCAAATATGTTTGTTGCAAAAAGTATTCAGTCCGACCACAAAGACCTGATTCATGATGTTTCTTTTGATTTTCACGGAACCAGAATGGCTACATGTTCCAGTGACCAATGTGTGAAGGTAAGAACAAAGTGACAACAACAACCAATTTTTTATAGAAAATAGTGCACAATGATACATTTCAGACTCGCGCTACACTTACATGTTAACTGTCCTTTTGGATAAACAAGAGTTCTTACTTGTCACACTAAAAGCCTGTTTACAGGTAAGGTTACATTAGTGTTTTTCCCAGGAGGGCAAAGGGGCATGGCGCATTACTTTCAAAAAGGGCATTTTAGCGCGCAGTTTAGGCAAAAAAGGGCAAAAACGTTCCGTGAATACCTGAATTAGGGAGAAACATGTAATCGCATCAGAGGCAGTTGTGGAAAAAAATATAACATTTAATGGTAATAGATGTATTTAACTTAATATGATTTATATTAATATATTTACCTTGAAATGTTCATTTAAGTTCCATGCTGTTTCAATAAACTAGCTGTAAAGCACGACAAACATAATAAAGCAATATATGCATATGAATCTGATTATACACAGATCCATTAACATATAAATGAAACCATGTTTGTCTTATCCCATTTTCTAACAATAATCTTGACAGATGTTTAAAATAACATTGCGAGTAAATTGATCGCTAACAATATGCAAACACTCGTTTCCGTGACATACATCCACCAAGTAGATAACAAATAAATAAATAATGTTGTTGCTATCTAAAACATTTTTATGCATCATTGATTATCACAGACATTTTATTAATTCCTTCTTAATGTATAATCTCCATCGTTAATTCGATCGTTTACAACGTTATTTGCCATTTTTGCCAAGTCAAAATTTAATTCTGTATAGTCCGCCATGTTGATAAAATGTCAAATGATGTAAGCAATAGGTGCGCATAGCAACGTTAAATCGTATATGCGATTCGCATTTTGTTAAAATAGTATACGTCTCAGTAATTATTTCAATAATTAGATCTAATAATCTTAAAGACGAAAACGATAAAGAATAAATTTGTTTGTGATTTTAAATGTAATTATGCGTAAAAATATATGTTTTGATATAACTGAATAATGCATGCAATGCACAATTGCCACGAGAATAACATCGAGTTTTTCATCAAAAGTCTCCGAAGTAATGATTTTATCGTGCAGGAGTACACATTGCCTACCGAAAAGTGCGCTTGGTATAACATAGCCTTCGGCATTATCGATTGATACTGACACGGGGTTATTCACGCATGACTAATTCAAAGCTTTGGAGCAGTCAGTAAGACCTACCTATAAATCGAGCACTGTAATAGATTAAATCTGCTCAATTTATATAATCTGCTCAATTTATATAATCGATTAGACGTTGACGTCTCTCGAGTAAATCAAGCACAGTCGGAGCGTCACATACAATCAAGGAAGCTGATTTTGCAAACCAAGTTAGATCGTAAGGCAATAAAGATGTTATCCATAAGGGCGCGTGGCGAAATTTGCCTTTGAAAAAAAGGGCGCGTGGCGAAATTTGCCTTTGAAAAGGGCAGAGTGGCGATCCGGGAGGGCGGCGTGGCTTTTCGCCACACTAAAATGGCCTGGGAAAAACACTATTACATATTGCCGGATGGTGAAAAGTGTGCAGTCTTTTTCCCATAAAGTGCAGGGCTCCTCTGGAGCATCAAAGCACTGTGACTGTACAATGTCATTGGGAGATAATACATAAAACAAAACAAAAGCTGTGCTTGTGGTCTAGAATGCAGAGAGACCAGGCCTTCCTTGAAGCTGTTCATGGTGGATGTGGAGACTGCTGGGAAGGAGTGTCTGTAAAAGCCTGTCTCCAAAAAGCAAACAATACCCTGGGACAAATTGTATGTGTCGCAGTGTGTTTTTTCATTCAAAATCAGTCACCGGACCCTTTCCCAATGGAAAAAAGTATATATTTTTCCCAAATGGAAGCATACAATTTCCAACTGACCCCCCCCCCCCCCCAAAAAAAAATATTTTTTATTTAGATCAATATTTTGTTCATCTCCCATCCATATAAGATCAACCTTAGTAAATATAATACTGGACACACTTGTATCCTAAATTTGAAGCATTTGTTAGCAAAACAACAACAACACTAATTTCCCAATTTCAAAATGCGCAAATTTTCCCAATTCGAAGGACCCGGCCCCATTCCCAAAATGGTGAAAAAATTGTTGGCTTTTTTGGAGACATCATCATGGCTGTTCCAGAGCAGTTTTTCGTGTGATTTCTAGGTACTTCCCAGTTGTGATATTGATGAGTTGGTCGCCATGCAGCTCGTAGGTCCCCTTGATTAGTTGCCGTTTATTGGTAACATGGATGATTTCACATTTAGATGGTTTAAATTGCATCTGCAAGTCTGGCCCACTACCAGTTATTTCTGATCCTCTTGCAGGATGTCTGTATCATCAGTTGTTCTGATCTTTTGATACAGTAGACTGTCATCTGCAAAGAGGCGTGGAATGTAAGCTACTCTCCTTGGCATGTGATTTGTGTACAGTAGAAAGAGTAGGGGACCAAGAACAGAGCCCTGGGGGACGCCTGATGTGATGGGGGCAGACGATAACCTTCAACAAAGATTTCCTGGCTTCTGTTACTAAGGAAACTCTTGATCTATTCAGCAGTTCATTGCGAATCCAATAGTGGTCCAAAATGGTTTTGCAGGAAGTCTTTTCTGTAACCATGCTGACTGTCAGTCCCAGACTGACTGCACACTTTTCACTACCAGGCGACACTGATCTGAAATCTATCTGTATGTCATTGAAGAACGGTCAGACCCATGAGAGCATTAGAAAAGTCTGCTTTAATCACATGCTTAAAGGCCTGTTTTCACTGAGATTGTCAACAACTCAAAAATACCATGTAATAAGATGGTGGACTGTGTTTTTCTCATTGTAGATCTGGGACCAGGACAGCAGCAATGGTGAATGGAAGTGCTCCGCCAGCTGGAGGGTATACATCTTGTAGCAATTCATAAGCGCTCTGGGAAAACAGGGCTTAATGCATGTGTGCAATTTACACTTTTATGGAATATTTCGTTTGAAGAAAGTCTCTTTTATATAAAAAATCCAGTCGAGGCGGAATGTTTCATTTTTTAGCTCACTTGAGCACAACGTGCTCATGGTGACCTTTTGTGATCGCCTTTTGTCCATCATGCGCCGTCAACATTTGCCTTGTGAACACTCCAGCGGCCACATTTATTGTCTGATCTTCATGAAACTTGGTCAGAATATTTGTCCTAATGATACCTCGACTGAGTTCGAAACTGGGTCATGCTGGGTCAAAAACTAGGTCACTAGGTCAAAAAAAAGAAAAACCTTGTGAACACTGTAGAAGTAACTTTTGATGCCCAATCTTCATGTAACTTTGTCAAAATGTTTGTCTCAATGATATGTTGGTTGAGTTCATAAATAGTTCCGGTCCGTTGAAAAACATGGCTGCCAGGGGGCAGGGCTGTATTCCTTTTATGGCTATAGAGAAACGTTGTGAACACTCTGGAAGTCACAATTTTTGCCCAATCATAATGAAACTTGGTCAAAACATTGGTTTCATTGATATCTTGGATGAGTTTGAAAATGGTCCAGATCGGTGAAAAAACATGGCCGCCAGGGGGCGGGGCAGTTTTCTCTATATGTATATAGTGAAAACATGTGAACACTCTAGAAGTAACATTTTTGGTCCAATCTTCATGAAATTTGGTTAAAACATGTGTTTTCTGGATAGGACTGTTGAGTGTGAAAATGGTTCGGATCTGTAAAAAAGCATGGCCGCCAGGGGGGCGGGTCATTTTCCTTATATTTATACAGTAAAAAAAGCTTGTGAACACTCGAGAAGTCACATTTTTTGCCTATTAATATTAATCATCATTATTTTTTTTCTAAACATCAATTTTATAAATATCTTGGACAAGTTCAAAAATGGTCATGATGGGTGGAAAAACATGGCTCCCAGGGGGTGGGGCAGTTTTCTCTATATGTATATAGTGAAAACATGTGAACAGTCTGTTAAAGAAAGATAACCTGAACATGCAAACTGCCTAATAGTTAACTCCCTTGTTAAAACCTTGTAAAAACTCTAGAGGCCACATTTATTGTCGAATCTTCATGAAATTTGGTCAAAAGATTGGTCTCAATGATATCTTGGATGAGTTAGAAAATGGTTTAATTTGCTTCAAAAACATGGCTGCCAAGGGGCGGGGCATTTATCCTTATATGGCTATATAGGGCTATAATAAAACCTTGTTAACACTAGAGGCCACATTTATTAACCAATCATCATGAAATTTGGTCAGAAGATTAGTCTCAATGATATCTTGGATAAGTTCGAAAATGGTTACTTTTGCTTGAAAAAACATGGCTGTCAAGGGGCGGGGCATTTTTCCTTATATTGCTATAGTAAAATCTTGTTAACACTCTACAGGCCACATTTATTGTCCTATCTTCATGAAACTTGGTCAGAAGATTCATCCCAATAATATATTGGAAGAGTTCAAAAATGATGCTGGTTGGTTAAAAAACATGGCCGCCAGGGGGCAGGGCATTTTTCCATATATGGCTATAGTAGTAGAACCTTGTTAACACTCTATAGAAGCCACATTTATTTTCCAATCTTCATGAAACTTGGTTCGAAGATTTGTCCCAATGATATCTTGGATGTGTTCGAAAATAGTTTCAGTTGCTTAAAAAACATGGCCACCAGGGGACGGGGCATTTTTCCTAATATGGCTATATATGGCTTTTGTAAAACCTTGTTAACACTCTAGAGGCCACATTTATTGTCCAATCTTCATGAAATTTGGTCAGAAGATTGGTCTCAAAGATATCTTGGATGAGTTCAAAAATGGTTACTTTTGCTTGAAGAACATGGCTGCCAAGGGACGGGGCATTTTTTCTTATATGGCTATAGTAAAATCTTGTTAACTTACTAGAGGCTACATTTATTGTCCAAGCTTCATGAAACTTGGTCAGAAGATTCATCCCAATAATATCTTGGACGAGTTCAAAAATGATGCCAGTTGGTTAAAAACATTGCCGCCAAGGAGCGGGGCATTTTTCCTTATATGGCTATAGTAAAACCTTGTTAACACTCTAGAGGCAACATTTATTTTCCAATCTAAATGAAACTTGGTCAGAAGATTAGTCTTAATGATATCTTGGATGAGTTCGAAAATGGTTTCAGTTGCTTAAAAACATGGCCACCAGGGGGCGGGGCATTTTTCCTAATAAGGCTTTATATTGCTTTAGTAAAACCTATTAGCACTCTAGAGGCCACATTTATTGTCCGATCATCATTAAACTTGGTCAGACGATTTGTCCCAATGATATCTTGGATGAGTTCGAAAATGGTTCTGGTTGGTGGAAAAACATGGCCGCCAAGGGGGCGTGGCATTTTTCCTTATATGGCCATAGTAAAACCCTGTTAACACTCTAGAAGCCATATTTATTGAACGATCATCATGAAACTTTGTCAAGAGATTTGTCCCAATGATATCTTGGACAAGTTCGAAAATGGTTCCAGTTGCTTGAAAAACATGGCCACCAGTGGGCGGGGCATTTTTCCTTATATGGACTTATGAATCTTCATGAATCTTTGTCAGTATATTTTTTTAAATGATATCTTGGATGTGTATGAAAATGGTTCTGGTCTGTTGAAAAACGTGGCTGCCTGGGTGTTCACGAGTCATGAAAGTTGGTAAGAACATTTTGTTCTAATGACATCTTGGGCTGAACAGAAAAGGGTCAGTTCCTTTGAATCTCAGGTGAGCGACTTTGGGCCCTCTTGTTATTAGCGTATGCAGACTATACAGGCTTATCGAGCACAATACTGTATGCACATGCCAGTGTGTTTTTTTCACATTTTGGGAATGGGGCCGGGTCCCTTTGGATTGGGATAAGTTGCAGCATTTTTACTAAAATTTGGAAATAAGTGTTGTTGTTTGACTTTAAAGGCAAAATATTCAAGCTCTGCTCTGGGAAAATTTCAGCTTAATGCATGAGTTGAAGTAAATAATTTTCAGGGGTCCTGTCAATAAAAATGGGGGTCCCAATAAATATGCTGGCTGTGTCAATTAGTTAAAAGTATAGTAATCGATTATTTACGTAAACAATAGCCGAGATTTAACACACGCCTGTACAATTAAAGATTGTGTTTATTTTTATAGGTTAATCTTGCTTGCCAGATAATAAGCTATTGTAACCTCAGTAAGCTTTTCTTTCAAAGTGGCATAAATAGCTCACATTTATGCAATGTAATCTCAATTCGGGACTTTGCAACTAGCAACAGCAGGTGCGCAATAACACGATTGTTCAATAAATCAACAAGCGAGACAACTCGTACATCCTTCTAGAAAATTATGCACTGCAGTTGTCTTTCAGAGTTTCTTGTTGATATTACGAGAACCAATACATCAAAATGATTTTGCGTCCCATGGGACGCAGATTAACAAATATGACGGGTCCTGACTGGCATTTTATGCGTATTTGATGCAGAATATCGTGTCCCATAAAAACCCTGGCCTATACAGTCTGCACAGGCTATTCATGGATGGCACTTTCCATCTCCACTAGATTTTTTCGCAAAGATGAGCCTTCGTTTAAAGTACCATACAAGCGGAGGTGTCGTCTTTGATAAGCCTGTGTGGATTGCATCGGCTAATCTGGCATGTCAATTTACACACATGCATAAGTCCAGTTTTCCCGGAGCGTGGCTAATTTGAGATCATATATGATGTCATGTAAATATAAATATTGAAAATATTTAAGAACCCATTTGAAATATAAGATGAAGTTAAGATGCTATGCTGAATGCTGTGCCAGGTCCACAGTGGGTCGGTCTGGAGGGTGACCTGGGCACATCCAGAGTTTGGCCAGGTGGTAGCTACGTGCTCGTTTGACCGGACAGCTGCCATCTGGGAAGAGATGATGGGAGAAAACCTTGCAGAGGGTGAGCACCATGCGTGGATCAAGCGAGCCAGTCTTGTGGACAGCAGGACTGCAGTGACTGACGTCAAGTTTGCACCCAAACATCTGGGATTTCTACTTGTAAGTGGTAATTGTTTTATTACCAATACTTAAGCAATACCCATCAAGCTTTCTATTAAATACTTTTGCTTTAATGTTTATTTCTTCATAGTAAGTGGGCACATATGACCACTATGATGACCACAGCTTTACTACCTAGAATGCTTGGAAGAACACTCCAAATGACAACAAAGGGAGGTCACACTGCTCTATGATTTACAACTGTTAATCTTCTTTTACAAGTGGATAGATAGAAGATATTTGTGGATTTTTGTGTATAATCGAATATTATTTCACAAGCGGTTAAACAAATATTTACGCCAGTCATGAAAATGTACTTTTTCTGAAAAAACTTTAACCACTAATAACATAAATATTCAAAAATTTGACAGATACAATAAATGTTCTTTTCATTATATGCTTAAGTATACAAAAGTAAATGAAAATATGCAATAAAAGCTCAACATCATTAGTTTGTGTATATTTTAGTTATTTAAATAGCTGTTTAACAAGGTAATAAAGGTTCCCTAAATTCCAGGCTACATGTTCCACAGACGGGATAGTGCGGGTCTACGAGGCCCCTGATGTGATGAACCTCAGCCAGTGGTCCCTACAGCATGAGATCTCCTGTAAACTCAAGTGTAGCTGCCTCTCTTGGAACACATCTCGGTAGGCAGGGACTGGCAGACCTTTCGAATGTATCATTTGTCAGTGTTGTGCAAAAATGGGCCTTTGAGCATTTCTGAAAAGCTATCTCTGTATCAGTCTGCTATGATGAGGCAGTGTTATTTCACCAGTTTGGGAATGGGTCTCAGGTCCCTTTGGATTGGGAAAAATCACATAGTTTTGATTTGGGAATTAAGTATTGTTGTTTGGCTAACAAATGCTTTAAAATTGAGAAGGAAAGGGATTTCAATATTACATTGACTAAGGTTTAACCTATAGAGCTTGATGTGAGAAGAACTAAATGTTAAGACTTATTAAAAAAAATATATTGTTTTGGAAACCTTTGGGAAATTGGGAAATTTTTTGGTCACTGGGAAAAATATATACTTTTTCCATTGGGAATGGGTCCTTTTACAGGCCGCAAATTTGAAAGGAAAAAAACACTGTGGGGCGTCATAATGTTTGCTAATGGGACCAGGACACCTTGAGAGACTTTCCTTGTGGACAGTGTATCTGCTGACAAGGCTGTGCGAAACACATGTTCTGTCCGGAAATTCATGTTAACTTTTGCGTATAACAACTATATATCTTTAATATGTCTACCACACATATTATTATTAACCTTAACATATGTGTTCAGACTCTTTTTAAATATTTCTGACCAATACCTGTAGATTAGATCTGCCTTTTAGCAGGATGCACATTTATTTACTTTGTAAATGTGCAAAATCTCCACATCGCTGTTACTTTAACAGGTATTTAAAATTTAGCTTTACACATGTGTTTGGGCTATTTTGTTAGGTCACTGCCAAGTTCCATCACTTTTACCTGCAATTTAGCTGAATTATGCCCCTTTTTATTAGAAAAATATGGGTGAGGTTTGTTTGAAACTACTCCATGTCTCTATATTTACTACAAGTATTTAAATACAATGTTAAATAATGTGTTTAGCATCTTAATGAGCATTCACTGACCTATAATTGTTAACATATTTCAGCAGGTTCTTTAACATTTGAAGGTTTGTTGAAATTCTGATTGAAGAGTCCGTGCAACAAGTACATATCTCTTTCAGATATTTGATTAAAGCTCGAAAAATGTGTTTTGAATCATCATGAAAGGTTGATCACCAAGGCCCATAACTCTGATCTGCAATCTAGCAGAATTATGCCCATTTTGTACTTTCAGTCGTCACCCAGCCATGCTTGCTGTAGGAAGTGATGATCCCAATCCATCTGCTGGGGGCAAGGTGCAGATCTACGAATACAACGATGCCAATAGGTCAGCACAAATCAGTCACATTCAGGGAAAACTGGGCTTAATGCATAAATTGTCCTCCTAGATTAGCCTGTGCAGTCCACACAGGCTAATCATGGATGATTCTATCTGTTTTTATGTAAATTTTGGTTTAAAAGAAGGATTTTTTTACACGTTAATCAATTGTAGGAATAAAGTGTCCTCCCTGATAACCCTGTGTGGACTTCACGGGCTTATTATCCCCCGCCAGAGGTGGAGGGATATTGTTTTGGCGTTGTCCGTCCGTCCGGCTGTCCGTCCGGCACTTTTGTGTCCGGAGCCATATCTTGGAAGTTCTTCGGTGGATTTCATTTAAACTTGGTATGAGTATATATATGCATAAGAGGATGATGCACGCCAAATGGCATTGTACACCATCTGTTAAAAACAGACTTATGACCCTTTGTATCTTGAAAAAATGCTTTTTAGTGTCCGGAGCCATATCTTGGAAGTTCTTTGGCGGATTTCATTGAAACTTGGTATGAGTATATATATGCATAAGAGGATGATGCACGCCAAATGGCATTGTACACCATCTGTTAAAAACAGACTTATGGCCCTTTGTATCTTGAAAAAAATGCTTTTTACTATAGGCACTTTTGTGTCCGGAGCCATATCTTGGAAGTGCTTTGGCGGATTTCATTTAAACTTGGTATGAGTATATATATGCATAAGAGGATGATGCACGCCAAATGGCATTGTACACCATCTGTTAAAAACAGACTTATGGCCCTTTGTATCTTGAAAAAATGCTTTTTACTATAGGCATTTTTGTGTCCGGAGCCATATCTTGGAAGCGCTTTGGCGGATTTCTTTGAAACTTGGTATGAATATATTCCCGCGGCTATATTGTTTTGGCGTTGTCCGTCCGTCCGGCTGTCCGTCCGTCCGTCCGGCACTTTTGTGTCCGGAGCCATATCTTTTAAGAACCTTCCTTTGTCTTAGTTTTGTGTTATTGTCCTCCGTCCGTCCATCTATCATTATGTTCATCCGTCCAATTTGCACCCATCCTCAAACAAAGCATATGTTGCGGGGGATACCTTGGGCCTTTCAGGCCCTCTTGTTTTAAATGACACTTTATGCACAGCATTAAGCCAAGTTATCATAGAACAGGGCTCAAAAAAACGGTATCATGTTTTACCTTTGGGTTAATGCTAAGTTTAAGGAATGATACGTTGATACTTGTATAGTGATTTTTGTGTTAAAATCTTAATAATAGATTTTCTATAAGTTTTCAGTTACTCATTTATTAACTCTTTGTATGGAAACCTATTTCTGCAACTCTGTTAAGCTGCTACACCAACTGTTTTCTTCAATATTTTGTAGGAAGTGGAACAAAGTGGAAACAATTGCCATGGTAACAGATGCAGTTCATGACGTGGCGTTTGCCCCCAATCTGGGGCGCTCCTATCACTTGCTGGCTGTGGCATCTAAAACGCTCAAGGTCATCAGTATTGAGCCTTTAAGGTAAGGATATTTTGGTGTGCATAATCCATGAGTATCGGCCTGCAGACAGACAATGTAACTTTGCTCCAAAAAATGTCAGACATAAAGACTTTGCTTGAGCGTTCATGGGGCCAGTTTGGTTTGGTCATTGTCTCAGTGACTCATCTTAAAACGGTAAACAGATGTTTTCTGATCAATAACTTGTTTGGATGGAAGATTTGGGTTGACATTTTTTTTTGTAGGTAGGTAACATTCCGGCTAAGCATGGGATTGCACAATTATTTAAATTAAATTAATCACTTAAACATTAAAAACCTGTTTTCTTGCAGTTTCAAGGTCTCTTATTAGTTTTTTTACATAAAATGTATATTACAGCACTATTACAATTTTTTGCTTGTGGTTTGATATGCGAGAGTAGCTGTATTTGTCATGACTGACAAGACGGGGGTTTATTAGGAGACAATGAACTAAAGTTTTACCCTTGGTCCATCATGCCGTGTGTCTTTCTGTTTATCCATTACAACATTTTAGGGGGTTTCAGACCATCTGTCCACAAAACATGATTTGCGACTTCTAAAAAATTACTGAATTTTACTGATGCATGGATGGTACTTAGTACACATATACGGATTAATTTACAAGGTGAAAGTTGAATTTAAAAGGTCACTGTTACATACAGAAATAGAAACAAAATTCATCAATTGTAAAACTTAAAAATACTTAATAATATATGGTCATGAATCTCGGTATACAATTTGGCTGTTTGTCTGTCCCTTCCGCCAGAAGTCAGTGGCTGTTACTAAAAATAGATTAATTCTAAATAATGCAATTACTATTGAAAGTATACAAGATATGATCATAAAACTTGGTATTATTGTTAATATAAAATAGAAAGTAGCCCTTGTCAAAGCACAGTTCATCTAGTTTAGCAATGTTGGGTATTGCCATGTTAAATATTGTTGTGTTGCATATTGATGTGTTCTTTATTACTGGAGGCTCTGTCTGGTAACACAGGGCTTAATCCCTGTGCATACAGTGTTGTTCCAGATTGGCTTGTTCAGTCAGCACTGGCTGGACTTAATCCCTGTGCATACAGTGTTGTTCCAGATTGGCTTGTGCAGTCAGCACTGGCTGGACTTAATCCCTGTGCATACAGTGTTGTTCCAGATTGGCTTGTTCAGTCAGCACTGGCTGGACTTAATCCCTGTGCATACAGTGTTGTTCCAAATTGGCTTGTTCAGTCAGCACTGGCTGGACTTAATCCCTGTGCATACAGTGTTGTTCCAGATTGGCTTGTTCAGTCAGCACTGGCTGGACTTAATCCCTGTGCATACAGTGTTGTTCCAGATTGGCTTGTTCAGTCAGCACTGGCTGGACTTAATCCCTGTGCATACAGTGTTGTTCCAGATTGGCTTGTTCAGTCAGCACTGGCTGGACTTAATCCTGTGCCTACAGTGTTGTTCCAAATTGGCTTGTTCAGTCAGCACTGGCTGGACTTAATCCCTGTGCATACAGTGTTGTTCCAGATTGGCTTGTGCAGTCAGCACTGGCTGGACTTAATCCCTGTGCATACAGTGTTGTTCCAGATTGGCTTGTTCAGTCAGCACTGGCTGGACTTAATCCCTGTGCATACAGTGTTGTTCCAGATTGGCTTGTGCAGTCAGCACTGGCTAATCAGTGACAACAATTTCCACTTTTGTGGAAATTTCTATTTTCCACTTTTATGGAAATTTCTATTTAATAAAGTCTGTCTCCTATACAAAAATCCAGTCTAGGCGGAAAGTTTTGTCCCTGATTAGACTGTGCAAACTGCACAGGCTCATCTGGAACAACACTTCATGCACATGTATTTAGCCTCATTATCTCAGAGCACAGCTCATATTATTATATTGCATATTGCAGGAGAGATGGCACTCTCAGTGGAGCAACAGGTCTGACACGGTTTGAGTTGCGCCAGGTCGGAGATTTCCCCAACCATGACTCTCAGGTACCTTCAGCTGACGCACCTGTCCTTCTGTAGTTCCTTTGGTGTGATTGTTCATGCCTCATCTGTGAAAACTGACCTTGATGTACTTGCGTAAAAAGTTGTCACAGATTAATCTGTGAAGTCTGCATAACACTTTACGCCTACAATCGATTTGTGTTTAAAAAAAGACTTCCTTTGAACCGAAAATTACATAAAAGTGGAAATTGTCTTCCAGTGATGACATTTAACGCAAATGCAGTTATCCAAGTTTTCCCAGAACAAGCCTCCTACAGTGTTCATCCTGGACTGCATCTTTGGGATTCTTGCAACAAATAATCAACATCCAGACAGTGGGCCATTAAGACACAATTAAGACACATACAAAATGTAAAAGGCGCACGGCATATTTCAGCCCCTGGCGTTTTTTAGGTCACTTGAGTACAATGCTTTTGTGGTTGCCATTTGTCAGTCCTTTTTTGTCAATATTTGCCATGTGAACACACTAGCAGCCAAATCTATTGCTAAAATTGCTTGAAATTTTGTTAGAAGATAATTCCCAATTATATCTTGGCCAAGCACAACAGTGAGTCACTTGGGGTAAAAAGCTAGGATACTTGGTTAAATTTAAAAAAAAAGCGTGTATTTATGCAATTTCTAAGATATTTTTATTGAGTCTAAGAAGATATTTTACTCTAATTATGGGTTGGTGAAAATAAGCTCATGTGTAGTTGTCATTGTGCAGTCTATAGTTTGTCATTATGGTGTGTTGCAGGTGTGGAGAGTGTGCTGGAATGTGCTGGGTACAGTCCTCGTGTCTTCAGGAGATGACAGCTGTGTACGCATGTGGAAAGGTAACAGTAATCAGGAAGTATTGAACAATAAACTTATTGTATTCAAGTATTGCCTTAGTGTACCTTTGTATACTTCTAATTTAAGTCATAATAAATAAGTGAATGAAGATTTCTATCTGCAAGACTGCAACATGTGCAAAGTTGTAATATTGTGTTTAAGATGCATACAGTTTTGTACGGCAGAACTGTAAATGCCAAATATGTGATTATTAAGACAAAATTAGTTAGTACTGAAATCTGAAACACACTCATACATGCAAGAAAATACACTGGAAGAGGTTCCTTGGGACTTTGGTTTATTCTTTATTGAGAAGCTTTCAGGTGTGTTTTCTATATGAGCCGGTTGTGTTCACTTATGGTCCACACGTGGATTAAATTAAGGTATAAGGATCAAAGGTTGCTCACTGAGCCTAACTCTGTGAAAACTGGGCTTAATGCATCTGCGTACAGTTACGTCCCAGATTGGCCTTTGCAGTCTAAACTGGCTAATTGGACACAACACTTTCCACATTAATAAGATTTTCGTTAAAAAGAGACATCATTTAGACAAAAAATAGCATAAAAAGCAGAAAGTGTTGTTCCTGATTAACCTGTGAAGACTGGGATGACACTTAACGCACATGGACTCACAGGCTAATCTGGGACGACACTTAACGCACCTGCATTAAGCCCAGTTTTCGCAGAAGGTGACTCCACTCTATCCATTTTTATCCTTTTAAAGATTTTGAGTTAAATCTTAAATCACAATCATGAAATTCTGATATATAGAAAAAAAAAGAAAAATTATTATTGTAAATATGCAATAAAATCTAAGAGTAAAAATAAAATAATTTCAAAAATGTCATAAATAGTTTCTTTTGTAACTGCAGAATATTGTGTCATGTTTTGCTAGAACTGCAGTGAAAAAATGTTTTCTTTATTACCTTTTCTGTCTATAAACTACATATTTACAGTTTCTATATATTTGCGGTAATGCCAATAACAACTCAAATTGTTGGTCATCTATAGTTAAACAAGCAATATTAGCTTTTTATGGGAAAATGGCACTTAATGTTTGTGTGTAAAAAGTGGTACCAGATAAGCATGTGCAGTCCGCACAAGCTAATCAGGGACGACACTTTCGTTTCAATGTTTTTTTGCTTTAAGTCCCTTCTTAACAAAAATCCAGTTCATGCTGAAAGTGTAATCCCTGATTAGCCTGCGCAGACTGCACAAGCTAACCTGGGACAAAACTTAACACACATGAAGCCTGTGCAGACTGCACAAGCTAACCTGGGACAAAACTTAACACACATGAAGCCTGCGCAGACTGCACAAGCTAACCTGGGACAAAACTTAACACACATGAAGCCTGCGCAGACTGCACAAGCTAACCTAGGACAAAACTTAACACACATGAAGCCTGTGCAGACTGCACAAGCTCACCTAGGACAAAACTCAGCACACATGAAGCCTGCGCAGACTGCACAAGCTAACCTGGGACAAAACTTAACACACATGAAGCCTGTGCAGACTGCACAAGCTAACCTAGGACAAAACTTAACACACATGAAGCCTGTGCAGACTGCACAAGCTCACCTAGGACAAAACTCAGCACACATGAAGCCTGCGCAGACTGCACAAGCTAACCTGGGACAAAACTTAACACACATGAAGCCTGCGCAGACTGCACAAGCTAACCTGGGACAAAACTTAACACACATGAAGCCTGTGCAGACTGCACAAGCTTACCTAGGACAAAACTTAACACACATGAAGCCTGTGCAGACTGCACAAGCTAACCTAGGCAGGGTGTTTTTTTTACTAAGAAAGTGACGCCGATATTCGGCGTCTTCCCCTACCAGAATTTTTCCCCCCAAAAAACCATTTCCCCTCCAAAAATATAATTTTTCACCAAAATATAATATTTTACCCTCAAAAAAATGTTTTTTTTTCTTTTGGGAAGTCGACACTTATCCAATTTGTACGATGTACAACGATCTCGCTCTCTCTCTCTCTCTCCCGACGAACACTCAAATCTGGGAATCCCAGTGATTCTATATATAGCTCTTAAATTACGTCATGGAAACCGGGCAACTAATCGTACTAATCATGTGACTATTTTACTGGACTCCGGTCTTGCGCGAGAAGGGTGTTTCGTCAATTAATTACCGGAAACCAGTCGAATTTTCATCCGGGTTATGTGAAAGCCAAGATATAAACGTTAAAACTGAAAAAAGTCTCACAATTGGCGTTCATACACAAACAAAATAAAACGTTCGGACTCGGAAAATATTAATTGTGTTGACGCATTTTTTAAGAATGAATCATTAAAAACCGTTGAAACCCAGCAGGATTCGGAGGTACATGTAATCAACATCGATTAATACTGTCGGATTATTATGAAAGTGAAAGTAGACAATCGGCAGCTGCTGCACCTTTCCCTTCCAATACTGTAGCAGATCTAGATCGTCAACCCATTCATCATGAAATTGAAATCACAATATTGACATCCTTCCCCGGCCCCAGTTGAAAACATTTTCCATTATTAGAGCTACCCCTGCAACTTTATTTAGGACTTTGACTTTAATATCATACTTGTTCATGTGTTTAAGAACAAAAAGGTCAGAGACATGCCTCTTTTTCTATAAAAAAAACCTGAAGTCTATAGGTGAGTTATAGACATTGAAATAAACAGTTTTTATTTTTTTCCCCAAATATGTCTCTTTCACGCTCGATTTCCCCCTTTTACCCAGCGTCCAGCGTCTTCCCCTTTTTCTAAAAAAAAAACCCTGCTAGGACAAAACTTAACACACATGAAGCCTGTGCAGACTGCACAAGCTAACCTAGGACAAAACTTAACACACATGAAGCCTGTGCAGACTGCACAAGCTAACCTGGGACAAAACTCAGCACACATGAAGCCTGCGCAGACTGCACAAGCTAACCTAGGACAAAACTTAACACACATGAAGCCTGTGCAGACTGCACAAGCTCACCTAGGACAAAACTCAGCACACATGAAGCCTGCGCAGACTGCACAAGCTAACCTGGGACAAAACTTAACACACATGAAGCCTGTGCAGACTGCACAAGCTAACCTGGGACAAAACTTAACACACATGAAGCCTGTGCAGACTGCACAAGCTAACGTAGGACAAAACTTAACACACGTGAATTAAGCCCTGCTTTCCCAGCATGAGGATCATGTGTGCAATTATCTCTGAATTCACTGGAGAGATGTGTTTATGTTGCTAGGTAACTACCTGGGTAACTGGAAGTGTATTGCTGTGATGAAGGGTGACGGTACTAAGATAGACATGGAGCGGAACCAGTCCACTCTCTACTCTAGGGACAAACAGACTGCACAACCAGTCAGGTAGGTTAAGTAGCACCCGTTTTGAATGACTGCGCTGTCCTGTCAGGCCAGAATTAAGTACTTTTGTGTGGAGAATGGTGTTACATACCTTTTGTAGTGGAGGATCTTCTATGTTCAGTAAGATAGGGGTTGTGTTTTGCCAGAAACAATTGCTGTTAGGTTGGGCTGTTTTCACAAAGTTGTTGTTGTTTTTGCCAGAAAGACTTAAGTGTTTTGATTATGTCTCATTGCAGGAAACACATAAGTGTTATTATTTTGGTTTATGCCAGAAACACTAAAAGGATGCTGTTTTTGTCTGACTAAAGTCACCAGGGCCTGTATTCATGAAGCTCTTTGTTGAAATTTTAACTTAAGTTATATACATTTCAGATCAAACATTTTGTGAGCATTCACTTTTTTCTGCCTACTCAAGGATAAACGATTTATCAAAATTCTCATTCTCAATTGTTGAAAATCAAAATGACCAAAAATAAATAAAAATCAATACAATACACTTAAAGAAATTTTTTAATGTAAGGAATATTCTTAAACTTGTCCCAAAATATATTATCTGTGCTCTGTAGAAAGGGGGGGTTTAATGCATGTACATAAAGTCCACACAGACTAATCAGGGACAACACTTTCCCCATTTTTTTTATAGTTTTCCTTTAAAGAAAGTCTCTTCTTAGCAAAATCAAGTTTAGGTGGAAAGTGTCGTCCCTGATTAGCCTGTGTACACTTCACAGGCTAATCTGGGACAACACTTTACGCACATGCATTAAACCCCCTATTCACAGAGCACAGCCCATATGTAGGAATATGCAGACCCAGCAGTTTGAATAAACAGGCCTTTATTATTATATGAGAAGTGTTCTGGGATATCTGGGGTTAAGGTATTGTGTATAGTGTCAGACTATATTAGCATGTGTAGTCTGCACAGGCCAATCAAGGGTTAAGGTATTGCGTATAGTGTCAGATTATATTAGCATGTGTAGTCTGCACAGGCCAATCAGGGGTTAAGGTATTGCGTATAGTGTCAGATTATATTAGCATGTGTAGTCTGCACAGGCCAATCAGGGGTTAAGGTATTGCGTATAGTGTCAGATTATATTAGCATGTGTAGTCTGCACAGGCCAATCAGGGGTTAAGGTATTGCGTATAGTGTCAGATTATATTAGCATGTGTAGTCTGCACAGGCCAATCAAGGATTAAGGTATTGCGTATAGTGTCAGATTGTATTAGCATGTGTAGTCTGCACAGGCCAATCAGGGGTTAAGGTATTGCGTATAGTGTCAGACTATATTAGCATGTGTAGTCTGCACAGGCCAATCAAGGGTTAAGGTATTGCGTATAGTGTCAGACTATATTAGCATGTGTAGTCTGCACAGGCCAATCAGGGGTTAAGGTATTGTGTATAGTGTCAGACTATATCAGCATGTGTAGTCTGCACAGGCCAATCAAGGGTTAAGGTATTGCGTATAGTGTCAGATTATATTAGCATGTGTGGTCTGCACAGGCCAATCAGGGGTTAAGGTATTGTGTATAGTGTCAGACTATATTAGCATGTGTAGTCTGCACAGGCCAATCAAGGGTTAAGGTATTGCGTATAGTGTCAGACTATATTAGCATGTGTAGTCTGCACAGGCCAATCAAGGGTTAAGGTATTGCGTATAGTGTCAGATTATATTAGCATGTGTAGTCTGCACAGGCCAATCAAGGGTTAAGGTATTGCGTATAGTGTCAGATTATATTAGCATGTGTAGTCTGCACAGGCCAATCAAGGGTTAAGGTATTGCGTATAGTGTCAGATTATATTAGCATGTGTAGTCTGCACAGGCCAATCAGGGGTTAAGGTATTGCGTATAGTGTCAGATTATATTAGCATGTGTAGTCTGCACAGGCCAATCAAGGGTTAAGGTATTGCGTATAGTGTCAGATTATATTAGCATGTGTAGTCTGCACAGGCCAATCAGGGGTTAAGGTATTGCGTATAGTGTCAGATTATATTAGCATGTGTAGTCTGCATAGGCCAATCAGGGGTTAAGGTATTGCGTATAGTGTCAGACTATATTAGCATGTGTAGTCTGCACAGGCCAATCAAGGGTTAAGGTATTGCGTATAGTGTCAGATTATATTAGCATGTGTAGTCTGCACAGGCCAATCAGGGGTTAAGGTATTGCGTATAGTGTCAGATTATATTAGCATGTGTAGTCTGCACAGGCCAATCAAGGGTTAAGGTATTGCGTATAGTGTCAGATTATATTAGCATGTGTAGTCTGCACAGGCCAATCAAGGGTTAAGGTATTGCGTATAGTGTCAGATTATATTAGCATGTGTAGTCTGCACAGGCCAATCAGGGGTTAAGGTATTGCGTATAGTGTCAGACTATATTAGCATGTGTAGTCTGCACAGGCCAATCAGGGGTTAAGGTATTGCGTATAGTGTCAGATTATATTAGCATGTGTAGTCTGCACAGGCCAATCAGGGGTTAAGGTATTGCGTATAGTGTCAGATTATATTAGCATGTGTAGTCTGCACAGGCCAATCAAGGGTTAAGGTATTGCGTATAGTGTCAGACTATATTAGCATGTGTAGTCTGCACAGGCCAATCAAGGGTTAAGGTATTGCGTATAGTGTCCGATTATATTAGCATTTGTAGTCTGCACAGGCCAATCAGGGGTTAAGGTATTGCGTATAGTGTCAGATTATATTAGCATGTGTAGTCTGCACAGGCCAATCAGGGGTTAAGGTATTGCGTATAGTGTCAGACTATATTAGCATGTGTAGTCTGCACAGGCCAATCAAGGGTTAAGGTATTGCGTATAGTGTCCGATTATATTAGCATGTGAAGTCTGCACAGGCCAATCAGGGGTTAAGGTATTGCGTATAGTGTCAGACTATATTAGCATGTGTAGTCTGCACAGGCCAATCAAGGGTTAAGGTATTGCGTATAGTGTCAGATTATATTAGCATGTGTAGTCTGCACAGGCCAATCAGGGGTTAAGGTATTGTGTATAGTGTCAGATTATATTAGCATGTGTAGTCTGCACAGGCCAATCAGGGGTTAAGGTATTGTGTATAGTGTCAGATTATATTAGCATGTGTAGTCTGCACAGGCCAATCAGGGGTTAAGGTATTGTGTATAGTGTCAGACTATATTAGCATGTGTAGTCTGCACAGGCCAATCAAGGGTTAAGGTATTGCGTATAGTGTCAGGCTATATTAGCATGTGTAGTCTGCACAGGCCAATCAAGGGTTAAGGTATTGCGTATAGTGTCCGATTATATTAGCATTTGTAGTCTGCACAGGCCAATCAGGGGTTAAGGTATTGCGTATAGTGTCAGATTATATTAGCATGTGTAGTCTGCACAGGCCAATCAAGGGTTAAGGTATTGCGTATAGTGTCAGATTATATTAGCATGTGTAGTCTGCACAGGCCAATCAGGGGTTAAGGTATTGCGTATAGTGTCAGATTATATTAGCATGTGTAGTCTGCACAGGCCAATCAGGGGTTAAGGTATTGCATATAGTGTCAGATTATATTAGCATGTGTAGTCTGCACAGGCCAATCTGGGGTTAAGGTATTGCGTATTGTGTCAGATTATATTAGCATCTGTAGTCTGCACAGGCCAATCAGGGGTTAAGGTATTGCGTATAGTGTCAGATTATATTAGCATGTGTAGTCTGCACAGGCCAATCTGGGGTTAAGGTATTGCGTATAGTGTCAGACTATATTAGCATGTGTAGTCTGCACAGGCCAATCAAGGGTTAAGGTATTGCGTATAGTGTCAGATTATATTAGCATGTGTAGTCTGCACAGGCCAATCAGGGGTTAAGGTATTGCATATAGTGTCAGATTATATTAGCATGTGTAGTCTGCACAGGCCTATCTGGGGTTAAGGTATTGCGTATTGTGTCAGATTATATTAGCATGTGTAGTCTGCACAGGCCAATCAAGGGTTAAGGTATTGCGTATAGTGTCAGATTATATTAGCATGTGTAGTCTGCACAGGCCAATCAGGGGTTAAGGTATTGCGTATAGTGTCAGATTATATTAGCATGTGTAGTCTGCACAGGCCAATCAGGGGTTAAGGTATTGCGTATAGTGTCAGATTATATTAGCATGTGTAGTCTGCACCGGCCAATCAAGGGTTAAGGTATTGCGTATAGTGTCAGACTATATTAGCATATGTAGTCTGCACAGGCCAATCAGGGACAACACTTTCTGCATAAACTTGATAATCATTTACAGAGAATTCCTTGGAATGAGAGATTCCATTATAATGGAGATGCACAGGTTAATCTGGGATGACACTCTACGCACAACTATTAAGCCCATTTTGTCCCAGAGTTGGCTCATGTTATAATTGGCAAATGTAGAAAGTCAGAATCTACCAGGGTAGCACATATGGGCTTATGCTGATTTCCGTCCTTGCAGCTTGAATGTTTGCATATTGCTTACACTTGAAATTAAATAGACTGCACTATGTTGCATGCCCATTCTCAACTTTAAACAGAACACTAATTCAGAAAAAAAACATTTTGAATAATTAGTTTAGATAGATGACTATCAAATACAAAGAACAAAACAACAGTGAATTATTATGACAACAATTGAAACTAGATCAGAGCTTTTGAACACTGCAAATAACTCCACTTGCAAAGTAACTCAAACACTGTATATTAAATAGAAAACATTTGTTTCAAAAGATTGTCAAAGTAACTGAATGGTTTCACAAATAATTGAAAACTGATTGAAAAAAAAGGGTTCCTGCAAAACTGAATATACACTTAACTTGGGTTGATGACACTTAGTTTGTTGATTAAGGGCCCTATGGGGAAAATGCTTTTTTGTCAACCAAAATGTTGGTTGCTATGATAACAGAAATAAGTGAAAACTAAAATCTGCATTTCAAAAGTACTTAAGCTTATTCCAACAACATGTAGCCCAAGTGGATGGCTGATGTGTCTGTGACAAAGCTCTCCCTTGAGTTACACTTGCATGTTTTAAAAACTGAATCTGTTAAAGTTGACAACGGTTAAGCTGGAGAATGTTATTAAAAAGTTGCTGCTGCATATCAGCCTTGTGGAGGGTTATATGTGTATGGATTGATTAAAAAGATCTATCTGTATTGTATTGTGGAGCGTTATATGTGTATGGTTTGAGTAAAAAGATCTATCTGTATTGTATTGTGAATATTGCTTTTTAAACAATTCCCCAAGGTCAACAAACTTTAGTTTAATGCTAAATGCACATAATTTTTTAAAGTTTTTATGTTGTATGACATATTCATTCAGAATTATGTAGTTACATGTATCAGTGAGGATTTCTTTCTGTAAGTCATTCTTTAGTTTTCTTATTAAAGTGTTTATGATTATTATCAGGATATATAACAAATTACAGCCCTGAAATCTTTACCTATATGAGCCACATTATGCAAAAAGAGGTCTTATGACATATGTGACCTGCTTACAGAGGCAAATGTACTTACTCTGTCCGCTTGAAAGTAAAGGAGGGTCTCAATAGCAGATATGGAAGCTCCTAACCAGACTGTGCCGATGCGCGGACAGGTCTGGAGATACCATGGCTACATATGGCATAAGACCCATTTTCACATGGCGTTGCTCATATGAAGTTAATTCTTAACATATTGCTCTAAACAAAGACATACCACACAAGTCACAGTAACAGAAAGTTTCCCCGTTACTTATGTACTCTCCATGTTTCTCACAGTTCTTGGTATCGAAGGGCCAGTGAGGGGTAAGGGTTGTTGATTTGTCAAGTTTGAAGTGGTTTTCTATTAATCATTACAGATAAATTCTCTGTTTGAACGAAGACTTCATTCAACTTTATATAAAGCAGTGTATTTCTAATGCTATTATTCCTCTTATCAATAATTCATCTTTATACTGTAAAATCACTATTATTTATGGGGTTGACCTGTCCAGAAATTTTACATAAACACATCGGAAATTGACCATAGAATATTATTAGGAGTGAACTTGTCTGTCGGTCTGTCGGTCCGTGTCCGCTCTGTAATTCAAGTAGTTTTCATCCGATCTTCACCAAACTTGGGCAGAACTTGTATCTAGATGATGTTTAGGCCAAGTTTGAACATGGGCCTTGCCGGGTCAAAAACTAAGTCACAGGGTCACTTAGTGCGTTTTAAACATGCAGCATGTTGTCCACTCTCTATTTCAAGTAGTTTTCATCCAATCTTCACCAAACTTGGTCAGAAGTTTTATCCAGATGATCTCTAGGCCAAGTTTGAACATGGGCCATGCCGGGCCAAAAACTAGGTCATGGGGTCATTTAGTGCATTTTTAACTCACCTGATCGCTTTTTGTCTGTCGTCCGTCGTGCACCGTCAACATTTGCCTTGTTAACTCTCTAGAGGCCACATTTATTGTCCAATCTTCATGAAATTTGGTCAGAAGATTGGTCTCAATGATATCTTGAATGAGTTTAAAAATGGTTACGTTTGCTTGAAAAACATGGCTGCCAAAGGGTGGGGCATTTTTCCTTATATGGCTTTTTATGGCTATAGTAAAATCTTGTTAACACTTTAGAGGCCACATTTATTGTCTGATCTTCATGAAACTTGATCAGAATATTCATCCCAATAATATCTTGGACAAGTTCGAAAATGATGCCGGTTGGTTGAAAAACATGGCCGCCAGGGGGCGGGGCATTTTTCCTTTATATGACTATAGTAAAACCTTGTTAACACTCAAGAGGCCACATTTATTTTCTGATCTTCATGAAACTTGCTCAAGAGATTTGTCCCAATGATATTTTGGATAAGTTCAGAAACAGTAACCTTTTCTTGAAAAACATGGCTGCCAAGGGGCGGGGCATTTTTCCTAATATGGCTATAGTAAAATCTTGTTAACACTCTAGAGGCCACATTTATTGTCCAATCTTCATGAAACTTGGTCAGAAGATTCATCCCAATAATATCTTGGACGAGTTCAGAAATGATGCCCTTTGGTTGAAAAACATGGCCGCCAGGGGGCGGGGCATTTTTCCTTTATATGGCTATAGTAAAACCTTGTTAACACTCTAGAGGCCACATTTATTGTCCAATCTTCATGAAATATGGTCAGAAGATTTGTCTTATTGATATCATGTATGAGTTCGAAAATGGTTATGTTTGTTTGACAAACATGGCTGCCAAGGGGCCGGGCATTTTTCCTTATATGGCTATAATATGACTATAGTAAAATCTTGTAAACACTCTAGAGGCCACATTTATAGTCCGATCTTCATAAAATTTGGTCAAAAGATTCATCCCAATAATATCTTGGACGAGTTCAAAAATGATGCCAGTTGGTTGAAAACCATGGCCACCTTGGGGGCGGGGCATTTTTCCTTATATGGCTATAGTAAAACTTTAACACTCTAGAGGTCACATTTATTTTCCAATCATCATGAAACTTGGTCAGAAGATTTGTCCCAATGATATCTTGGATGAGTTCGAAAATGGTTTTGGTTGCTTTAAAACATGGCCACCAGGGGGCGGGGCATTTTTCCTTATATGGCTATACATGTATATGGCTTTTAGTAAAACCTTGTTAACACTAGAGGCCACATTTATTGTCCAATCTTCATGAAATTTGGTCAGAAGATTGGTCTCAATGCTATCTTGTATGAGTTCAAAAATAAGTATGTTTGCTTGATAAACATGGCTTCCAATGGGGTGGGGCATTTTTCCTTAAATGGCTATAGTAAAATCTTGTAAACACTCTAGAGGCCACATTTACTCTCCGATCTTGATGAAACTTGGTCAGAAGATTCATCCCAATAATATCTTGGAAGAGTTCAAAAATGACGCCGGTTGGTTGAAAAACATGGCTGCCAGGGGATGGGGCATTTTTCCTTATATGGCTATAGTATAAAACCTTGTTTACACTCTAGAGGCCACATTTATTTTCCGATTCTTCATCAAACTTGGTCAGAAGATTTGTCCTAATAATATCTTGTTATCTCAGGTGAGCGACTTTGGGCTTTTCAGGCCCTCTTGCTAAATATTCAGCATGGTGTCTGCTCTCTAATTCAAGTAGTTTTTATCCGATCTTCACCAAACTTGGTCAGAAGTTTTACCTAGATGATCTTAAGGCCAAGTTCGAACATGGGCCATGCCAGCTAAAAAAATATGCTAAATATTCTGTGTAAATGCGGAATGTGGGGGTATTAGTCAGGTCTGTGACAAAGCTCTAGTTTGATCAAAAATCAGAAAACCACGAATTATTGTGTCTACAAAAAATTATTTCTTAAACAAAAAAAGAAGAATTTTTTTGCGGAAATTATTTCTTTAAAAAAAAAGATTTTTTTTGCGGACACATATACATGATTTTACAGAAACTTTTACTGTATTTAGGCACTTCTCTTTCTCATATTAAATTAACATAATTTTCAAGATCCATAGTGTAACGTACTAAGTAAAATTTTACCTGAGCTAATATTGTATAACTAATATCCTCTGTTGTAACTTGTACTATTGTATGTGACTAAAGCTATACATACACAACCAAGCTTTGTAATTTGACCTTTTACAACTTTACTGCAGCTTCTTGCATTGCCCAACAATTATCTCAATGATGATCTACTGGTGCATGTTGCTATCCTAAGCTTTTTAATAAAGACAAGATATAGTTTTATAATACTTATTTTGGTTTGATTTCATCGTTTGGTGCTCTGGTCTGTATATAACAATTAAGTAGTGAAATGGTAATTTAATTGAAATGATAAATGAATCATGCTGGCCCAAGTGTGTGGTTAGAAGCTCGTAGAAACCGGTTAAGCCCCCGCCCCCCACCAGTGCTTTTGCATTGACCGTTCCAAGGTGGTTATCCCATTTTTATATGTTTGTGTGTTTATCATGTCTGTGTGTCTTGTCTAGTGCATTGTGTGTGCCTCTCATTGTTGGGCAACTGGTTCCTTGCCATGAGTAAGGGACTGCATTTTATATTAATGTTCTCTCCTGCTGGTACAGCTAAAGTTTTACTTTATGTGTATTCCATTTTATACCATGACATACGAGATAAATTGTTATGTAAACACCATGAACCATACCTTCTTAATTACAATGAGATGTGTGACTGTGTGTGTGTTTGTAAAACAAAATACAATGCCGTGTTCAAGTAAGTTTTGTTTGAGGGTTGTCTGTTGGCCTTTTTTTGAATACATTAAATATGACCTTTAATGGACAAGGTCAAAGAATGAGGGATGGATGGTGTGTTTGCCAGGTTATCATGGGGCCGCAATCAAAGAAATTTTCAGACACAACATACAATTACATGTACTTTATTGTCCCCTACCGGTTTCACCGGAGGGGACCTATGGTTTGCGCTCTGTTTGTCTGTGAGTCTGTCACACTTTTCTGGATCCTGCAATAACTTTAAAAGTTCTTAATATTTTTTCGTGAAACTTGGAACATTGATAGATGGCAATATGGACATTATGCACGTCCTTTCATTTTGTTCCTACATCAAAAATTCTGGTTGCTATGGCAACAAATAGACTAGGAATACTGCTGAAAATGGTGGTTTTCTGGATCCTGCGATAACTTTAAAAGTTTTTAATATTTTTTCATGAAACTTGCAACATGGATAGATGGCAATATGGACATTATGCACGTCATTTCATTTTGTTCCTACGTCAAAAATTGTGGTTGCTATGGTTACCAAAAAAAATAATCTGAAAATGGTGGCATTTCTGACAATGGTGGTGGAGCCGGTAGGGGACCATATTGCTTGACAATAGCCTTGTTAATTTTGAAACAGCCAGTTTCATGTTGAGTTGTTTCAATATCATAGTATACAAAACTGTGCTATTGCTTTAATATTTTTTATGCAGCCCCCATGTAGTGGGGACATTAAGCATTGCTATTGTCGATCTGCGCGTATGCCCCTAAATTTGTGTTCTTTAACAACTGGGTGCGTCTAGCTCAAACTTATACAGCTCATTAACTTAAGGTGTAAACACTAGTAATGAATGCTAGGAGTTTTGCTTGCATCAACATTTGAGAACATTATGGCTCTTTGTCTGTTTTTTTTCCACTATTGAATATAAAGTCCCAGCTAAAGGTTCACTAATTAAAACTGCCATCTGGCTACTAATTTATTGGGATAAATGGGAAAAACAAAATGATGCAACTAGCAACTATCTGACCTGCTTCATGTGGAAACAGGCTTCATGCCATATGTGGCCAGCGTTGCTGCAGAAAATCCTACGCACTCTTTCAGTCTTGTGAGGAGCATGTCTTTCCACTTTAATGATCAAGAAAACCTTGAATGATTTTATAGTAGACAGGGTGCATCCTTTCATAATGCGCAGGCTGGTTTTGAGCTCTCCAGGCCCCACATGGCATTAGACACATTGTCATGTGACGTAGGTCATAATATTCTATATAAGGTAAAATAGACAAAGGGCCTTAATACACACATCTCTCTCTCTCTCTACGGGGATTTAGAGAAAAATTGCGTTGTTTTAGGGAACCAAACACATGTCAAGTTCCCCTGGTTCAGCCTGTGCTACTCCTAACCCTCTCCCAATAGGGTGGGGCAATATTAGCCATCACATGATCAATGAAATTCACATTCCACATTTATTTCAACAATGTACGATATTTTCTTAGTGACATTAAGTGAATGTGTCTCGAGCTCAGAAATACTGTAGGTCTGGTAGTTTATATAAAGGCCACCCTCTGGAAAGAGGGGGCGTAATGCATGTGTTGAGTGTCATCCTAGACAAGCCTGTGCAGTCTGCACAGGCCAATCATTAATGACACTTTGTGCTTTTATGGGATTTTTTGTTCAAAGAAAGTCTCTTCACAAAGAAAATCCATTATATTTGGTATTTCACAGGATAATCTGGGATGACACTACGCACATGCATTAAGCCCCGTAATGCTGTATTCCAGAACAATTCTCATGTGCTGTATAAAACTGTAAATTTGTTTCTGAAATTATTCACTTTTGTTGTTCAAACAGAATAAGAAATGATGATAAACCTTTATAAAACAAATAAACATATTTTTAAGTGCAATGTAATTGTGAAATAATTGTAGGTGAAATATAAGATCAAAATATGCTACAAATGGGATGTCATGTCATCTTCGTTTCAAAAAACCTAAATTCTTGTATATGTGATAAATATCTTTCTCTGACAGTCTTATTTATGTGCTAATTGTGTTTTTATGTTTCAATGCAACAGTGGATATGGTCAGTAAATTTGTTTTCTTTATCATTTGGTAAATGTTCTAGTGCAGTTAGGCTGGGGCTGATTTGGGTACTCACATTTCATCATTTTGAGCTTTTGTATCGGGATAGTTATAAACTGTCACAAATGAAGTCTCCATGAAAGTCTTATTGTTTTGCTGAGTTATATTAGTGTGTATCTGAATGTAATCAAACATAGTTGTGTATGCATTAATATTCTACACATTATAGATGAGCCTAGATCTGGGAAAACAGGGCTTAATGTATGTGATTTATGTCCCAGATTAAAATGTGCTGTCCACACTGGCTTATCAGAGACGACAATTTCGGTTTAATCATATGTTTTTAATAAAAGTAGTCTGTTTTTAAGGAAAATCCAGTTAAGGCAGACATTGTTGTCCCAGATTAGCCTGTGCAGACTGCACATCCATTAATCCCAGTTTTCCCATAGCAAGGCATAAATGCCCATACCATCTGTTAGTCAATATGTGGGCTAGGAAGGTTGGTCAAGTTTCAAGTTTTCCAATGGATTTAACAGTGTAAGAGTTATTTGTATAAAACAGAAGTCTCATGGGCTTTACCATACAATGTTTGTTATTTTGTGTACATCTTCATGGTTTATATGGCACTGTGCATCAACATGCATATAAACCTTTGAAACATGCTAAAAATGAAATTGAGAAAACAATTTGAAAAATTTAGTTTTTATGGCAGGAAATTATTTGCAGAAATTTAATAGAAAAACAGTTACTGTGAAACCATTTATTTTCGTCAGCACTTAATTTTGCCAATTTCTGATTTTGAAAAAAAATGCGCCAGTCAATATCTGATTTGTTTGTAATACATGTCCGCCATAAATCGTGATTTCGCAGTTGCGACAAATCGTGGTGGGGAAAAGGGAGGACACATGGGAGTCCTGTTTGTCACATTCCAATTAAATGGTCTTATGTTATCAGGTGATAGTAATGGGCCCTTATTATTGTATGCTATTGACAAGTTAATTGTAATGATAAGCGGATTAGTGGGACCAAATTACCGTTAATGAGTGTTTGAAACAACGAAGTCAATTGCCAATTAGTCAACACACTTGAAAAACACAATGGGTAATAAAGTTGTTAACAATTAGCACTTATAATCATTACTATTCTACCTAAACAAAGCCAGCGCAATCGATACAGCTTTACTGCATCCGCGTTTTACAGCAATGCCACGAGTCAGCTAAGCACACTGTGTTATGTGCACCCTTTTTAGCTCGACTATTATATATGAAATATAGTGTAGCTATCCTACTCACCCTGGCGTCGGCGTTGCCGTTTGCGTGAGCATGCAAATGTTAAAGTTTGCGTACTTCCCCAAATATTTTCAATGTCCCTTGACATATTGCTTTCATATTTTGCATACTTGTTTACCAACATGACCCCAACCTATAAACAAGAGCAGACCACTGTATCAAGCATTTTGACAGAATTATTGCCCCTTTTATACTTAGAATATGCATATTATTGATAAATCTATGTTAAAGTTTGCGTAATACCCCAAATATTTCCTCTCTCCCTTGACATACACATGTATTGCTTTCATATTTTGCGTACTTGTTTATCAACATGACCCCAACCTATAAACAAGAGCATACCACTGTATCAAGCATTTTGACAGAATTGTTGCCCCTTTTATACTTAGAATATGCATATTATTTATAAATCTATGATAGATTTTGCTATTACCCCAAATATTTCCTATGTCCCTTGACATATTGCTTTCATATTTTGCATACTTGTTTACCAACATGACCCCAACCGATTAAATAGAGCAGACAACTGTATCAAGCATTTTGATAGAATTATTGCCCCTTTTGTACTTAGATAATTGAACATTTTGCTTACATTGCCATAACTTCTTTATTTATGATCAGATTTTATTAATACTTTGACAAAACAACACTTACCTGAATACCACAATGGATTCCACCCAAACAATACCCCACGCCCCTACCCAGAATCCCTTCCCCCCCCCCCGCCCCAACCCACCCACCCCCAATTTTTTTTTATTTCTTGTCCTTTTTTTATTTTTGAAAGATCGTCTAATAAATGACCACACCCCACATTATACCCTCCTCTTAACCCCCCCCCCCAAAAAAAAACTTCGTCTAATAAATTATTAAATATGAACAATTTCTCCATGATGGCTTACGTTATACTGTCAAGCACTCGAATAGTCGAGCGCGCTGTCCTCTGACAGCTCTTGTTAGCTCACCTGAGCACAATGTGCTCATGGTGAGCTTTTGTGATCGCCTTTTGTCCGTCGTCCCTTGTGCGTTGTGCGGCGTCAACATTTGCCTTGTAGTTACTCTAGAGGGCACATTTTATGTCCAATCTTCATGAAATTTGGTCAGAAGATTGGTCTGAATGATATCTTGGATGAGTTCGAAAATGGTTACGTTTGCTTGAAAAACATGGCTGCCAAGAGGTGAGGCATTTTTCCTTATATGGCTATAGTAAAATCTTGTAAACACTATAGAGGCCACATTTATTGTCTGATCATCATGAAACTTAGTCAGAAGATTTATCCCAATAATATCTTGGATGAGTTCGAAAATGATGCTGGTTGGTTGAAAAACATGGCCGCCAGGGGGGGCGAGGCATTTTTCTATATATGGCTTTAGTAAAACCTTGTTAACACTCTAGAGGCCACATTTATTTTCTGATCTTCATACAACTTGCTCAGAAGATTTGTCCCAATGATATCTTGGATGAGTTCAAAAATGGTAACCTTTGCTTGAAAAACAAGGCTGCCAAGGGGCGGGGCATTTTTCCTTATATGGCTATAGTAAAATCTTGTTAACAATCTAGAGACCACATTTATAGTCCGATCTTCATGAAACTCGGTCAGAAGATTCATCCCAATAATATCTTGGACGAGTTCGAAAATGATGCCGGTTGGTTGAAAAACATGGTGTCCAGGGGGCGGGGCATTTTTCCTCATATGGCTTTAGTAAAACCTAATTGTTAACACTCTAGAGGCCACATTTATTGTCAAATCTTCATGAAATTTGGTCAGAAGATTTGTCTTATTGATATTTTAGATGAGTTCTAACATTGTTACGTTTGATTGAAAAACAAGGCTGCCAAGGGGTGGGGCATTTTTCCCTTTATGGCTATAGTAAAATCTTGTTAACACTCTAGAGGCCACATTTTTAGTCCGATCTTCATGAAACTCGGTCAGAAGATTCATCCCAATAATATCTTGGATGAGTTCAAAAATGATGCCGGTTGGGTGAAAAACATGGCCACCACGGGGGCAGGGAATTTTTCTTTATATGGCTATAGTAAAACCTTGTTAACACTCTATAGGCCACATTTATTTTCCGATCTTCATGAAACTTGGTCAGAAGATTTGTCCCAATAATATCTTGTTATCTCAGGTGAGCTACTTTGGACCTTTCAGGCCATCGTGTTTAAACCGGGTTTAGCTTGACTACGAAACAGACAAAGTATGTATCCGTGGATTACATTGGATTTAAATGTCTCATGCCTACGGTAATTCAATCATAATTTTACTTTAACATTGCACATAATTATTCGTTAGGATTTTAAATTTGTCACTCAATCCACTGACAAAATAAAGGGAAAATTAATGCCTGATGAATAATAATGGTTTCTTAGTATTTGATAATGATTTTTATGGAGACTTCAATTTCAATTAAAAAAGCAAGGTTCTAAGTATCATTATTTACTTTTTTCACAATGTTTTGCACATATTATCATATCATTTTATAATAACACAGCATGTGTACCTGCTTTTAGTGTATTGTATTTTGCATACTTCTACTTTATTTGCTTTGTGTGTGTCTTCCACACATCTTACCTACCTGCCTGATATTAAGGCCTGCAACAGTGTAAGGGACCTTAAAGGAATGCCCTAGTCAGTCTGTCCCTTGGAAACATCAGTATTAGCATACGGGCACCAGTGTGGTAGTTATATAACAATAATCTTGCCAGTAATGCAATGAAAAGATCAACTTAAAATGGCAACAACTGACTACTGCTGCATGTAACTGCCTGATTAAGCATGTGAGGCTTTGCATCATTGGACTGTCTCAGACTATCCCAATATTACTATACTGTTACAACCAGTCATTGGACTGTCTCAGACTATCACAATATTACTATACTGTTACAACCAGTCATTGGACTGTCTCAGACTATCCCAATATTACTATACTGTTACAACCAGTCATTGGACTGTCTCAGACTATCCCAATATTACTATACTGTTACAACCAGTCATTGGACTGTCTCAGACTATCCCAATATTACTATACTGTTACAACCAGTCATTGGACTGTCTCAGACTATCCCAATATTACTATACTGTTACAACCAGTCATTGGACTGTCTCAGACTATCCCAATATTACTATACTGTTACAACCAGTCATTGCACTGTCTCAGACTATCCCAATATTACTTTACTGTTACAACCAGTCATTGGACTGTCTCAGACTATCCCAATATTACTATACTGTTACAACTAGTCATTGGAAGTTCTCAGACTATCCCAATATTACTATACTGTTACAACCAGTCATTGGACTGTCTCAGACTATCCCAATATTACTATACTGTTACAACTACTCATTGGACTGTCTCAGACTATCCTAATATTACTATACTGCTACAACTAGTCATTGGAAGTTCTCAGACTATCCCAATATTACTATACTGTTACAACCAGTCATTGGTCTGTCTCAGACTATCCCAATATTACTATACTATTACAACCAGTCACTGGACTGTCTCAGACTATCCCAATATTACTATACATGTACTGTTACAACCAGTCATTGGTCTGTCTCAGACTATCCCAATATTACTATACTGTTACAACCAGTCACTGGACTGTCTCAGACTATCCCAATATTACTATACATGTACTGTTACAACTAGTCATTGGACTGTTTCAGACTATCCTAATATTACTATACTGTTACAACCAGTCATTGGACTGCCTCAGACTATCCCAATATTACTATACTGTTACAACCAGCCTTCAGCTTCTGTTTGAGAATGTTTCAATATTTGCTTTTGCACCACTGAGCTCTGTAGATGATAACAGCATGATTGTGTTTGGTGATGTTTCATTTTGTTATTCCTTCAATGAACAGGAATGGCAAAATTTGACTGCATTGGGGATTGATAAACAACAAAAAAATTAATCTGGCCTCAATAAAATGTTTAAATCTACCTTTGTTTAAGGTATCCGGAGAGGCCCCCCCCTCCCCACCCATCAAATTTGGAGGGGTGGATAAGTGACCCCAGTCAGAATTAAGTAGGCGGATATCTGCCCCCTCACAAAAATTCAAGGGGCGGAGAAGTGCCCCACTGTGTCAGCTTCAAGAACCATGAAACGTAAGGGCGTAAATTACGCCCCAAAACGGCAGCCGTCGGGCATCATCATCACACCTTTTTACCGTAAAAGTTACTCAAACAACAATTGTTTCTTATAAGAAGTTCAATGCAAATGGTGAGCAATCAATTATTTATGGCGAGTAAGTTGTGAAAACAATATTCTTTATTAAGAGGGCACTTATCTGGGTCATCAATTGTGACAAGAGGGCACTTCTCCACCCCCTATTTTTCAGCAGGAGGGCAGTTCTCCGCCCAATAAAAGCAGTGAGGGGGCTAATATCTGGCCAGTGAAAAATCTTTTAGGTGGAACCTTTAAAGGGGTCAGGTATTAATGTTCGTCTATTTCGTCAGTTGACCGATTGACAAATTTGAGATCCTAACAAATAATTATGTCCAACGTTTAAAGACACAATTAAGACAGAATTATCATTGGCATGAGGCATTAAAATCCAACGTAATCCACGCATACATACCTCGTCTGTTTCGTAATAAAGATAAATCCTGTTTTGAAACAAGGGGTAGTTTATTATACGATGTACTTAATTGACATGTGATGTTGCTATAAAACGTGAATTCAGTAAAAAATTATTGAATGAGTTGACTTCTTTAAGGTAGAATAGGAATTATTAGCGCTAATTGTTAACAACTTATTACCAATTGTGTATTATGTATCGCGAGGGTGTTGCAGATTATACAGCCATCACACAGTGAATCCAGATCAAAGACAATAAACGAAATTAAAAAATGACAATATGTGATCAACACCTGACTGAAATTGATTCTGCACATTTATAAAAAAATTCATAAACAACATATTGATTTGTGTTTGGTTGTTTTCGTTAAACTATGATAGTAATTGAATAAGACTAATCGACAATTGGCTTCGTTGTTTCAAACACTCGTTAACGGTCATTCAGTCCCACAAATGCGCTAATCATAACAATGAACTTGTCAATTGCATACAATAATAAGGGCCCATTACTATGACCTGATAACAAAGACTAGTTAATTGGCATGTTACAAACAGGCCCAAGTGTTTCACCCCTTTCCCTACCACAATATGTCAGACATGTACATGTATTACTAACAAATCGGATATTCACTTACTCATTTTCTTTTTTAAACATTAAAAAAGGCAAATTTAAGTGCTGTCGAAATCATCATTTCTTTAAAAATGACAAAATTGTGTGCTAACAAAAATAAATGGTATCCGGAGAGGCGCCCCCCGGAGAACTGCCCCCTTATTTTAAAGGGGGCGGAGAGGTGCCCTCCCATTAAATCTTTATGGCGGAGAACTGTCCTCCCATTAAATCTTGCATTGGGGATTGATAAACAACAAAAAAATTAATTTGGCCTCAATAAAATGTTTAAATCTACCTTTGTTTAAGGTATCCGGAGAGGCCCTCCCCCCCTCCCCACCCATCAAATCTGGAGGGGTGGATAACTGCCCCCCTGTCAGAATTAAGCAGGCGGAGATCTGCCCCCTCACAATAATTCATTGGGTGGAGAAGTGCCTTACCGTGTCCACTTCAATTAACATGAAATGTAGGGCATCATCATCACACCTTTTTACCGCAAACAGTTACTCAAACATAAATGGTTTCCGATGAGAAGTAAAATGCAAATTGTGAGCAATAATTTACTTATGGCGAGTACGTAATGAAAACAATACTTACGGGTAATTTTACGTTATACCCGTACACATTTTATCCGGTAACAATGTGATTTCAGCACAAGTATATTTCCATTTATCGTCCACCTCACTGTACATGAATGCCATGTAAAAGTCGTGTTTTAGTAAGAGCGCGAAACATAGTCGGGTCCACGCAGGAAACGCCTGCGTGTCAATACAGAACAAGTGTCGTAACTAAATATAGGCGTGCAACTGATAACATATACCGCTGTAGTACTCACGAAAGAAAAAATTTATCGGAATTAATGTTCTCTACAAGATTGAATTGAAAATAGTGAAAAAAATACATGCTTATATACGTTTGCAACTCAATGCGTCACTAGACTTGAATGGATTAAATTTCAATTAATGACTTACTGCAATAAATGCACTATTCTTTAATATTATAATAGCTGAAAGGGTCGTTTTGGATTCATTGGGTTATGAACTTTTCGTATACTAATACAGTTTATTTATAATTAATAATAATTAACTTACTGGATTGTCGGAAGTGACAGTTCCCTTGCAGTTCTCACTTCGTCGCTGAGAACATTCCCATCGAATCGTCGACTTGGTTTCCTTTTTCTTTGTGTACGAGAAACCTTCATAGCATTAATTTAGCATAGCCTCTCTGACTTCTAATAACATAACATAACATAAGTTTTATTTAGTAATACAAGGCCTCCGGCCCAAAATACAAGCTATGTTTTACGTTCACACAATGTTTCCGTTTACGAAATTAAACTATAAAGATACAAACAGTATATATAGAAATATAATACAATTATGTTTAAAGCTTCTATGATAGTTCAAACGCGCTTTTTAGAAAACGGCTTAGTGCATAAATGCCTCTCTGAGAAGAGTCTGACATTATACGAATAAATAATGCTTCTGATGGATCAGAATGAAGCCACTCTTCCAGAAAGTATTTATGTCTAAGCTGTTTAACTTTTTCACATACTAATAGGAAATGCAATTCATCGTCTATAACATAAATATTTTTGGTTTGACAGTATTGACAAAATCTGAACTGGCGGTCAATTTTCATGTGACGCCCTTTCTCGATCATTAGGTTGTGGCTAGAACAACGAAAGTTTGATAGCGTTTTCTTCAAAATGTAGGTTAAAGGTATAGAGAGGTATTTTTCTGGGTGTAAGTTGCTTTTGTAAAGTTTATAACTAATCGCTTTTGGTGAGGAGTTTATACTAGCCAATATTTTCTGCTTAGCACAGTCTTTTAGTCTGTCTTGGAAAAGTTTCAAGAACGCCACGGTGTTTCCAACGTCTCCGTGTATCCACGCATACCCAAATCCGTATTGGAATAGTAACCTCTTCACTTGCGTAGCCCATGTAGTGCGTCCAGCCTCGTCTATTTGTCGTAGCATATTGTAACACCGTTTCGGGTATCGATTTACTGGCATCTGCGTGAGTTTACACCAGTATTTCACACATCTGTTCATATATGTTACGAATAGTGGATATCTCCCACACTCACTTAGCGCGAAAAAGTCGGCCACATTTCTATTAAGACAAGCTATGCGTTTACAAAACCTTATTTGCACGTTTTCAATTTGCTCACAATATTGGTATCCCCACACCTCTGCCGAGTACGTAAGTAAAGGTTTCACTACTGAATCGAACAATTTAAATGCTTCATGGTGGTGAAAATAACCGTAGTGTTTCTGTTGGTTCAGTATGGAGTTGACTGCTTTAAGCGCCTGGAGGCTAAGAATCTCTTTTGTTTTCGTCCAAAGTAGTTTTGGCGTAAAGTAAGACCCGAGATATTTATAAAAAGGGACTGTTTCTAATTCCACTCCTTTATACGTCCATGATTCGTTTGCCCGTAGTGGTCCTCCGTTTCGAAACACCATGATTTTCGATTTGTCAATGTTTATTTGCATTCCTGTTGAATCACAAAAGGAGGCCACATGATTAATCGATCGCTGAAGATTGATGACAGTATCTGCTACGCATGCGACATCATCAGCAAAAAGGAAACCAGGAATCTTTTCATCGTAACCGGTTATTTTTACCCCGCAATCACTTGCAGATTTCAAGTAATCTATAAGGTCGTTTATATAAAGGGAGAAAACTATTGTTGAACTAACACAGCCTTGTTTAGTTCCCTTTTCACAACAAAATGCATCGGTTAGATAGTTTCCGATTTTAATACGCGATTTCAGTTGTCTATACATAGATCGAAATACTCGTAGGACTTTACCGTCTGCATTTATACCCTTCCTTATTAGACTATCCCACAGTTTTGGATGTGCACAGTTATCGAATGCCTTAAAAAAGTCGCTATAAAATACATATATTCTGCCGCCTTTCTTGGATAAGTACTTTTGTATGACGGATTGCAAATTGAAAATATTGTCCACGGTCGAATAGCCTTGCCTGAAACCAGCTTGGGATTCGTCGATCAAGTTCGTTTCTTCTGCCCATTTGGTCAATCGCGTACTTAAAACTTTCATGTAGATCTTGCTTATACTGTTCACAAGCGAAATGGCTCTATAATTGTTAGGGGAGTTAGTGTCACCATTTTTATGCACGGGAGTTATGATACTTTCGCACCACTCTACCGGAAATTCGCCCGAATTAAGAATTTGGTTGAATAGTTTGTTGAGATAAGGCAGAGTTTTTTCTATGGTAAACTTGAACATTTCAATGCAAGTACCGTCTATTCCAGATGCACACCCAGAGCGCAGAGATTTTACACTGTTGGTTATTTCGTCGTCACTGATTTCTAAATCTAATAATGTATCGTCTGCATTGTACTGAATGTTCTCAAAAATGTTCGTTTCCGGTTCCGTAGTAGTACTTGTCGAAAACAAGCCTTGAAAATAGTCGAACCAATCCGATCCCGAAATATTAGTGTCTATTATAGTAGCTTTTTGTTTCATATCTTTTATACATTTCCAGAACTTATTCGGATTATTGCGACAACTTATCAGTTCGTTTCTGCGTTCTCGTTCTAAGACGAGGCGTTTTGCACAAGTCATGTTTTTAAATATGTTCATACTGGTTAAATACTGGCGGTAGTCACAATCGGAGTTTGTAGACCTGAACTTACGTAATTTTGAGTACTTGTCGCGTTTAGCAATATCGCATTCTCTATCCCACCATATCGGCTGACTTTGACTTTCTTTTTTAATATAGTGCATTGAATTTCTTACTCTCATACATTCACCAGCATCATGGAATAACTTAATAAAGTCAGTACGTTTTTCTATTACATTCGTTTCATTTACTGTATCGTTAAACTTCTGAAGTCTAGTGCAGAAATCGTCGAGAAATATGGACTGCATAGAGTCTTTCCATTTGTAACGTATGTGTTGTTGTGATAAGTTGTGTTGTTGTTTTCGTCCCTGTAAGCTGTTGATTGGAGCATTACGAAAGGGGTCTATTTCTAAAGTACAACATATGGGAAAATGGTCCGAAAAGTCTTGGACGTCAACGTACATATCGATCACTTGTGAAAATAGAGATGTAGACATAAGAAAATAGTCCACAACACTATTCCCTTGATTGGCGGAATGAATGAACTCCATAATTGATGAAATGGTTATAGTGATTTGACAGTCTATGCTGCAATTTATACATTTGACGGAAAACAGTTTGCATTCTGAGCAAAGAGTGTCGTGCATTTTCAAAAACGAAATCGGTTTCAGTTTGCTTTCATTTGCAGCCAATTAGGCAGGCTACGAACGTGTTACCGTTAACGATAAGCACCGTGATTTTTTAATCTTTTAATTGGTAGACCCGGCGGACTTTAATGGTTGAGCACTTGTTACCTTTGATGAAAGCCGCATACAGGTTTATTATATTGAACTGTCAAAATCCGTTATTGGAGAAAATAAACAAATAAATTGTTTTCAGCTTGCATAAGGATGTAATAAATTGCATACTAATTGTTTATTTTACTGACGGGGAAAATATCAAATAATTCAGCCGCGATAACTTTTTAATAGCAAAAAGGGGAAAATCACGTTATTATCAATATGGCGACGTGAATGCTGATGCAGGTATTATCTGTTGTTTTATACCTTTTATCAATTGCATAAATTTCGCTTACTTTCTAACCATATTAGCAAGAAAGTTATTGGCGTTTTTTGTCATTGTAATACTCGATCTATATATTGACTTGACTCGCCGCGCAATTTCTTTATTTAGGGGGCACTTCTCCGGGTCTTCAATTCTGACAGGAGGGCACTTCTCCGCCCCCTATTTTTCAGCAGGAGGGCAGTTCTCCGCCCACTAAAAAACAGTGAGGGGGCAGTTCTCCGCCCATTAAAAAACAGTGAGGGGGCAGTTCTCCGCCCAGCGAGAAATTTTTGAGGGGGCAGTTCTCCGGGGGGGGGGGGGGGGGGGGGGGGGGGGGGGGGGGGGGGCACCTATCCTAGAGCCAAAATAAATGGTTTCACAGTATTTGAAGAGGAAATATATTTATTTCAACTCTTACTGTGCCCATCCCTGCCCTTTTGATGCCCTGCCCTTTTATTTATTATTTATGTTTTTATGATACATATTATAATTCATAAATCTCATATAACATTAACATGTAATTAATGTATTCCTCATTGTAGACATTTTATTTGCATGGTTTAATAATAATGAAAATAATCTATTCTAACAATTATTAATTACATAAAATAAATATGCAACAGGGAGCATTCCAGATTCAGCGGCGCGCTCGAAATGGCCCTTTGGAAAAAATATTCTGGGCGTTGGAAGTGCCCTTTTGACAAAGCCCCCCCTTCCCTTTTCAAATCCTCGCTGGAGCACTGATTGACCTTTCCTTTCCTATGCCAATAATGTAAAAAAATAGTTGATGAAAATGTTGGCATTTGGAGAAAAATTGAAAATGTCTTCCCCGATAAGCCTGTGCTGACTGCAGGGACGACACCGCTTTGATGGAATTTTTGTTTGTTTATAGGAAGTCTCTTCTGAACAACAATCCAGTCTAGATGGAAAGTGTCGTGCCTGATAAGCTGGGACTACACTTTACACACATGTATTGAGTCTAGTTTGTCCAGAGTGTTGTTCAATTATCCCAGAAAGTGATACAAGACAATCTTTTGATTGGGGATAGAGCCCCGTATACACTTAAAGGGGCCGTCCAACAGATTTCACATTTTGGTAAATTGACAAAAAATTTAAAAAGTTGTTTCAGATTCGCAAATTTTCGTTTTAGTTATATTTTTGAGGAAATTGTAAAACTGACCATTTACCATGCTCTTAAATATCTATTACATGCATCTTTTGATGATTTGAAACCTGAAAATTATAAAGCATTGTGCGACGCGAAACAATTTAATAATTTGGAAAGTTCTTTTGTCTTTTTTTGGGGGATACTACGAGGATTGCTTATATAGGTAAAAAATACATCCGCTTTAAGCATGAGCATGGATGGTCGAGTGGTTTAGGCGGGAGACTTTTTACTCCAGGGGTCAGTGGTTTGAGCCCTGTTGAGGGTTACTTTTTAGCTCACCTGTCACGAAGTGACATGGTGAGCTTATGTGACTATGTGATGTCCGGCGTCTGTATGTGTGTGCGTGCGTCTGTCCGTCAACAATTTGTTTGTGTAGACAGTAGAGGTCACAGTTTTTTTCCAATCTTTATGAAATTTGGTCAGAATGTTTATCTTGATATAATCTGGGTTGGGATTGTATTTGGGTCATCTGGGGTCAAAAACTAGGTCATTAGGTAAAAAACTAGGTCACATAATAGGTCAAATAATAGAATAACCTTGTGTAGACAATAGAGGTCGCAGTTTTCATCCAATCTTTATGTCTTTATGAATTTTTGTCAGAATGTTAATCTTGATGAAATCTGGGTTGGGATTGTATTTGGGTCATCTGGGGTCAAAAACTAGGCCAAAAATTAGGTCAAATAATAGAAAAACCTTGTGTAGACATTAGAGGTCACAGTTTTCATCCAATCTTTATGAAATTTGGTCAGAATGGTTATCTGGATGAAATCTGGGTTGGGATTGTATTTGGGTCATCTGGGGTCAAAAACTAGGTCACTAGGTCAAACAATAGGCCAGATAGTAGAAAAACCTTGTGTAGACAGTAGAGGTCACAGTTTTCATCCAATCTTTATAAAATTTGGTCAGAATGTTTATCTTGATAAAATCTGGGTTGGGATTGTATTTGGGTCATCTGGGGTCAAAAACTAGGTCACTAGGTCGAAAACTAGGTCAAATAATAGAAAAAACTTGTATAGACAATAGAGGTCGCAGTTTTCATCCAATCTTTATGAAATTCGGTCAGAATGTTTATCTTGATGAAATCTGGGTTGAGATAGTATTTGGGTCATCTGGGGTCAAAAACTAGGTCACTAGGTCAAATAATAGAAAACCCTTGTGTAGACAATAGAGGTCACAGTTTTCATCCAATCTTTATAAAATTTGATTAGAATATTTATCTTGATGAAATCTGGGTTGGGATTGTATTTGGGTCACCTGGGGTCAAAAACTAGGTCACAAGGTCAAATAATAGAAAAACCTTGTGTAGACAATAGAGGTCACAGTTTTCATCTAATCTTGATTAACTCTGGGTTGGGATTGTATTTGGTTAGTCAGGTGAGCGATTCAGGGCCATCACGGCCCTCTTCTTTTCCTTTTTTTTAAACTGTGTTCTTGTGCTTTTACTGGAGATTTTTAGTTCAAATGTTTAAATTTATCAATATAAAGCATTTAATGACAAGCTTCAATACATGACAAAATCTGTTGGACGGCCCCTTTAAACTCTCGTTATAAAGCTGTCCTTCAAAGACTCAAGAAGTCAGTCAATTATTAGCCGGATTTTTTTCGAAAAAATCTCGGCTTATAGATTGATGTTGTCGGGCGGGCGGGGTGGCGGGGGTGGCGGGGTGGCGGCGTGCTCGAAAATGTTAAAGTTCTTATTTCATGGTATAACTTTGGTATGCTTGGACCTAGAGTCTTCAAACTTGACATGAAGGTTGGCCAGGATTAACAGATGACCACTGGTCATTTCAAGGTCATTCATTTGAAGGTCAAGGTCACTGTGACCTTCAATATAAAAAATGTTAAAGTTGTTTTAACTTTGGTATGCTTGGACCTAGAGTCTTGAAACTTGACATGAAGGTTGGCCATAACTAGTTAGTAACCACTGGTCATTTCAAGGTCATTCATTTGAAGGTCAAGGTCACTGTGACCTTGAATGTAAAAATGTTAAAGTTCTTATTGCATGGTATAACTTTGGTATGCTTGGACCTAGAGTCTTCAAACTTGACATGAAGGTTGGCCAGGATTAACAGATGACCACTGGTCATTTCAAGGTCATTCATTTGAAGGTCAAGGTCACTGTGACCTTCAATATAAAAAATGTTAAAGTTGTTATAACTTTGGTATGCTTGGACCTAGAGTCTTGAAACTTGACATGAAGGTTGGCCATAACTAGTTAGTAACCACTGGTCATTTCAAGGTCATTCATTTGAAGGTCAAGGTCACTGTGACCTTGAATGTAAAAATGTTAAAGTTCTTATTGCATGGTATAACTTTGGTATGCTTGGACCTAGAGTCTTCAAACTTGACATGAAGGTTGGCCAGGATTAACAGATGACCACTGGTCATTTCAAGGTCATTCATTTGAAGGTCAAGGTCACTGTGACCTTCAATATAAAAAATGTTAAAGTTGTTATAACTTTGGTATGCTTGGACCTAGAGTCTTGAAACTTGACATGAAGGTTGGCCATAACTAGTTAGTAACCACTGGTCATTTCAAGGTCATTCATTTGAAGGTCAAGGTCACTGTGACCTTGAATGTAAAAATGTTAAAGTTGTTATAACTTTGGTATGCTTGGACCTACAGTCTTGAAACTTGACATGAAGGTTGGCCAGAACTAGTAAGTAACCACTGGACATTTCAAGGTCATTCATTTGAAGGTCAAGGTCACTGTGACCTTGAATGTAAAAATATTAAAGTTCTTATTTCATGTTATAACTTTGGTATGCTTGTACCTAGAGTCTTCAAACTTGAAATAAAGATTGGCCAGTACTAGAAGATGACCACTGGTCATTTCAATGTCATTCATTTGAAGGTCAAGGTCACTGTGAATGAAATTGATGGAAACTTCAAACAATATGTTACTAATTTGCTAATAAAAAAATTGAGATCAAACTTTCCTAATTGTCAATTCAAGTTCATATTTGTGACCTTAAATGTTATTGTTGTTCATGTATATGCATGCATTCAAAACATAACACAAGGTTTGCTCATGCCTTGAAAAGTACTTACATTTCATTTTAACCTTTGAACAATATTTCAGTAATTTAAGTATTGCATTGACAAAAACACGAAAGGTACTTTCCTGTCATTTAAATCAAAAATCCGGCTTCAATGCGGTCATCTCCGACCGCGGAACTCTTGTGAATAAGGGATGTCTTTGCCTTACAAAGGGTTTGTTTCGTACACAATATCGATTAACCAGTGTATGTGGCAGCAGGGCTTGCTCAGTTGGTAGAGAGTTGGACTGCAAAGCCTGAGATAATGGGTGCGATTCTCAGCTCAACTACATAACTTATTTTGGTACATGTACATCAGTCTAATTGTATGGCCTTTCCCCCATACCTCTGTATAGTCTGCCATTGTTCAATTGCAATACCTTGTTATTGTGCAAATTTATGTTTTCAATAAAGTCTGTGCTATATTTGTCATCAATATATTTTATTAAATTTAATTAATAAACTGAAAACAGTTACAATTCGGGAAGTCATCTGTTATTGGCAGAAGTATTGTGCATAGTACTGGTAAATAAGCTTCCCCAGGAAATTGTTGTCAAACCATTGCTGAAACTAGAGGTCGATGTATTTATGCCAGAATTTGACCCCAATTGATATTCATTGCCATGTAACTTTTTAAACGAGAACTTTTTATTTGTAATTTTAAAACATTTATCTTAAACAGCTGATATTATTTATTCAAATGTCTTAAAAGTTCTTAATGTTTTACAAGTGACTGTTTATAGACACAACCAAAGCCATTCAACATTACAAGTTTATTAAGAGAAGTTGCACCCCATATGTCCAAAGTGTTGAATAAGTAAAAAGACTATATCCATTTTCAGAACAGCCACCAGTGTCACATTCTACCAACCCAATTTACCTGCGTTATGCGAAAACAGATCTTAAGATAAATGCGGCAAGCCAAGCTTTAACTTAGCCCGCGCCTATGGGCAGTCTGGTAAAGAGCTTCTCTGTATGCTAACAAGAACCTTGCCTAACCTAATAGCAGACAGCTATTTCTGTTCAGAATTCTCGATTGCCCAAGCTCTGCTGGAGTTATGCTGGTTGCATTTGGCATAAGACCCATTTTTGCATGACACGGCTCAATTGCAGTTTTGCGTATGCCTTATGAAGACTTGCAACTATTTCAGGACACCAGCACAAGGAGTGATGAATATCCGACGTAGCGAAGGCTGGCCAAAGTTTACAACCAACAAGGACCAGGGCAATGTGATGATGTGATACCCTGGCATGTAGATGGAACAGAACACAAGACAATAATATCTGGCTTCTATTGATCTTTTTTGTATGGAACAGTCTAGGTTTCGAAAAGAGTCTGTATTTGAAATACTAACTTATACAAAAATGAATGGTCAGTATTTTAAAAACTAATATGAAAGTTTTTTAGGCCTGGACATTCACGTAGACAGATAACATTCAAATTTTATGTAAGCAAACTCAATAATTTTCGGACACTAAATTTTTTCACACCCCCTTCGTTGGCCAATATAAATATTTTTTGTAACTCAAAATTTTCGAACATACAGATTTCTTTAATAATGTAGGACTCTACATTTTTGGACAGTACAATTTACAGTGCTGTTTTACCAGATTTCGTCCCTTTTTCGCTTATCTGGTGTCCATCATTCTTTTTATGACCACATTCAGGTGATAAAACCTAGCAGGTGAATACCTTGGGCAATTGACCATATCAATTGTGTAATTAGGTAAATAACCATCTATATGGGTAATATGTGATAGTTTCTCCCTAGAGTGATAACTGTGAGAAATAAATACTCCAGAACAATTTTTATTTAAGTGCATTAATTACAGGTTCATAATAGAGTATCAGTAAATCAAAAGATCATCTTTTAACACTTTTGGTCAAAAATGACCATTGGAGTAACTTTCTGTTCAAAAGAGCATGAGAAATTATTTTAATAAAGTGCAAATATATGTAAAAGTAAATACTTTACTGCGTGGTATTTAACAAGCACATGATATAAGTCGTTTATACAATGGTTGTTTTACATGTTACAAACCCGCATCAGATTGATAATACAATTTGTCTAGTTCTTCTAGTTTTTGTCTTAGTTTTTTTTTTAAATTACTTTTTAAGTGTCAGAAAACATAGAGTAATTACAGCATGTTTGATGTGACACTTGTGCAGTTAAGAAATCTTATGTGTTTTGTGGTTTAAGTTCCTTAAATTGTGTTAAAATATGCGAATTGTTTTTTGTTAAGGTACATGTGCTATCATTGTGAAAATCATTGTATCACTTATGTAAATAAATGCTTTACAAAGCATCTTGTTGTGGTGTTCTAAATTTGTAGCTTTTCCGAATTAAACTTATGTAACTGTTTTTTGTCATTACAATTAAAAATGTGCATTTAAGAAAAACAACAGACGCTATTTCAGGTCTCATTTAAATACTATTCAATTGAATTTATTTTCAACAATAAATGATGAAACTGTGAAAAAGAACGGTTGTACCGCTATATTAAATGTTAGTTGACAGTTCAGAACCTTTTTGTGACCTAAAATCCCAGGCCTATTTGACCTTGAGATCCCTTTTAATGTGGTTACATTCCACTAAATGTGGTTACATCCCACTTCATGTGGTTACATTCCACTTCATGTGATTACAAGCTGATGATTCTGATGCCTCTCTTGCCATAGCTACAGTTATTTGGTGTAAGAGCGTCACTTTGGTTTGTTTTTGGGCTGCACATATGAATTCAACAATAATACATGATAAAAATGAAGAACACATGAATATCTAAAAGTATGCTGACTTTTATTATCCTTTTTGGGATCTCAAGACATATTGCCATTATGAGCTTTCAGGTCTCACTAGCCCCTGTTGCTGATGTTACAGCCCAATTGTGTAGGAGCATCCCTTGGGGGTTCTGCATGGGCTGCACATATACATTCAACAAAAATAAATGAAAAAAAAAGAATGTTTTATTTTTAAAAATGAATGTCAACAGTTCAGATCCGGTTAAAGCCCTATGGTGTAGGAGCGTCCCTTGGGGTGTCTGTATGGGCTGCAAATATAAATTCAACACAAACAAATGAAAACAAAAGATTTTTTTTCTTCTTCAATGAATGTCAACAGTTAACATCTGGTTAGAGCCCAATGGTGTAGGAGCGTCCCTTGGGGTTCTGTATGGGTTGCACATAGGGCTCCCGTACACACCACTCGTACCAGACATTCTTGGCGCTGACCTGACGCCAGAAATCCACCACCACATGATCCCCTCCTCTCAGGTACACAGGGGACTGAAAAAGATGAGAGAGCGAGTATATTAGCCTGGTATCACTTGAAGCTGCACTCTGAGAAAAACTGAGCTTAATGCATAAGCGTCATGTGTCTTACCAGATTTGCTGGTGCAGAATGCTACTGCACAGTCTCATCAGTGACTACGTGTTTCCCCATTACAAGAATTTCATTTCATAGATAATAATAAAGATAAACAGGTGAGTGATTTTTCCGCGGATATCTGCGGATTGGTTTGTCCGTGGGTCATTTCCACAATTCGCGTAAATTTGTAAAAATAATGGTTCGACTGATTCCACAGGCGTATTTCATTAGCGGCCCGAAAATCCGCATATTACACTGGTAGATTCTGTCTAAGCATTTTTTTAAACGAGCGATGTCATTGGCTTTTGTTTCCCAATCTTCCTATTTAAAATTGGTCTTTTAAAATGTGATTCATATTTCTCTGCTGATTCCAATTGCAAATGGCGCCTTTGTGAAGCGAAAATGAAAATTATTAAACAAACAAACTAATCTCACAAAATCTTGGAGATCGAAAAATTATTGAAAAACTAATTTAAATGGGAAAGGGAAGAGCCAACAGTGGATATAATTCAGAAAGCAATAACACTTCTGAATGGATACGGAAGATCAACTTAGTCTTAGTGCGGCTTAAGTCATATTCGAAAAAATCTAGAAATACAGATCACGTGGTAAAATGTTGTGAGTTGAACATTGTAACATTGTTGACTTTATTTTCAATTTAAAGACATTGAGCTCAAACAAAAGATTGCTGTCATCATTCACAGGGATGGGAATACACATTGATTTTGATCACAATTAATGCTGGTGACTTTGAATAATACGTTAAATGTGAATTTAAAAAGGTTTTCATATATAAATCTTGTTTGTAAGTTTAAGATGGTTTTATTTAAATGTTGTTTTAAGATTTGTCATTGTGTTATGTACGCGATTTGGATAGTCAAAATAAGTCTACTGAATATTCCTCCCCTCAGACTTAACCTCAATCACACCCCTGATAAAATATGTACAATCAATGTGCTCTTACTTTCACTGGGAAGAGTATAGGGAACCAGCTAAACATGCCTGGTGAGTGGGTCTCTGGGAGGATACCTGAAATATCAGATGTGCACGTAAACATAGGCTCAATATCAGTTGTAACCATTAACATAGGCCTGAAATATTATTTATAATACATGTTAACATACGTTTGAAATATCGGATTTACCGTAAACATAGACCTGATATATATGAAATGCCCGTAAACATAGACCTAAAATATATGATGTACTTGGAAACATAGACACGAAATATCAGATATCACCCTAAACATGGGCCTAAAATATAAAGTATACCAGTAAACAGAGACCTTAGATGTCCACTTAAAAAATATGCCTGAAATATCAGATGTAAACGTAATCATGGGCCTGAAATATCAGAAATAGCAGTAAACATAGTCCTGAAATATCAGATATACCTGCAAACATAGGCCTAAAATATCAGTTATACCTCTTAAACATAGACTTGAAATATCAGCTATACCAGTAAACATGGGCCTGAAATATTAGATATACCAGTAAACATGGGCCTGAAATATCAGATATACCCGTAAACATGGGCCTGAAATATCAGATGACCCCGTAAACATAGACTTGAAATATCAGATATACCTGTAAACATGGGCCTGAAATATCAGATATACCCATAAACATGGGCCTGAAATATCAGATATACCAGTAAGCATGGGCCTGAAATATCAGATATACCAGAAAACATGGGCCTGAAATATCAGATATACCCGTAAACATGGGCCTGAAATATCAGATGTACCTGTAAACATAGACTTGAAATATCAGATATACCTGTAAACATGGGCCTGAAATATCAGATATACCCATAAACATGGGCCTGAAATATCAGATATACCAGTAAACATAGACTAATAGATAGATAGATTTATTTCTGCGATAGCCTACATACACACAATGCATTGAAACAACATGTACATAAAACAATAAAAAGTAAAAACAGTCATAATTGAAAAGTACATGCATAGAATGCACTATGGCATGCACACTAACGCCAAGGATTACACAAAAAAGAGCAATATCCCTTATTTCCATTGGGATCCTTGATTGTTGGTGGCACGACATAGAGAGGCACTTGTAATAAATTAATACTAAATACTATGTTAATCATAATAAATACATGAAATATAATACATAGATTCAGATCAATGGACACAAATGTATCAATTATGATCGTCATATCACAGATAAATTTGGATGGATTAAAAAATTAAAGGTTACTACAACAAACAAAAATTAAAAAGTCACATTAAGTATGAATGTATTACTTATTAATCCGAAATGATAAGACAATGGGAAAGGAAAATGTAAACATTAAACAGCATAGTATAGCAACTTAAAATAGATTAAGAGACTTGAAATATCAGATATCACCGTAAACATAGAACTGAAGTTTTTGATGTACACATAAACATAGGCCTAAAATATTGGATGTACATGTACACGTTATAATGGGCCTGAAATATTAGATATTCCTGCAAACAAAGGCCTAATACTGACTAGTACTAGCATATGTACCCATACACATAGGCTTGAAAATTGAATGTACACATAAACTTGGGCCTGAAAATATCAGATGTGCCTGTAAACATGGGCCTGAAATATCAGATGTGCCCGTAAACATGGGCCTGAAATATCAGATGTGCCTGTAAGCATGGGCCTGAAATATCAGATGTGCCTGTAAACATAGGCCTGAAATATCAGATGTGCCTGTAAACATAGGCCTGAAATATCAGATGCGCCTGTAAACATGGGCCTGAAATATCAGATGTGCGTGTAAACATAGGCTTAATATCAGATGTAGCTAAAAAACAGTTCCCTGATCTTGAAACTCTGAAGAATACATAAGTTACTCATAGTTTGTGATACTTTTTAATCTGTATACCAAGTGAGATGAACACATTGTATTTGGTATTCAAGATAATTCATTTTGTAAAAAAGTTTTAGAGAGAGGCAGAAGAACAGAGGGAAGAATGGACAGAGAGACATAGGACAATGTTTGGTATGTACATACTGAGGTAGACATCCTTGTAGAGCATGGTATCAAAGTAGCCTGCAAAGCCATGCAGCACCGCTGTGTTCTCCACATGGTACTCCAGACTCTTGAACCTGCTGTTGTCTATCACCTCCGCTGGGAACATTCACAATATAAAGTACAGGATACTTTTTCAAACACAAAACTTAATGACATGCACAAAGATTAAGATTTTGAAACATGCAAAATAGATAGTACATTGTCTTTCTCTACTTTTTCTAATAAACAACATAACTGACAGACACCAAAATGAAAATTAAACAAGAGCACCGCATAACGGGTGCCACGCTCGGCTGCCGGTGCAGTTTTGAATAAATGAAAGCCTGTCAGAATTTTTTTTTTAAGAGGTCACAGTGACCTTGACCTAGTGACCCAAAAATGGGTGTGGCGTGTAGAACTCATCAACGTGCAGCTACATATGAAGTTTCAATGTTGTAGGTGGAAACACTTTCATTTTAGAACCAATGTTCAAAAGGTTAACAAAATGTGAAGGTTTTAGCAAGACGCGGACGACATGACACAGCACAACACGACGAGCTGGCTATGACAATACCTCGGGTTTTCTCCGAAAACAGCCCAGCTAAAATTAGCTAAAAATCTCTCTCCACCTTTGAAATGTTTTTGATTTGAAGATGATGTCAAAATCGCTGAAATCAATTTAAAATATTCTGATACCTGCAAAAGAATTGTTTAAAAACTTCAAAAGGGGTAATAGTGCAAATTTTTACTCAAAATGGATAATAGCCTTAGATTTAAACTTTTTTAAGAGGTCACAGTGACCTTGACCTAGTGACCCAAAAATGGGTGTGGCGTGTAGAACTCATCAACGTGCAGCTACATATGAAGTTTCAATGTTGTAGGTGGAAACACTTTCATTTTAGAACCAATGTTCAAAAGGTTAACAAAATGTGAAGGTTTTAGCAAGACGCGGACGACATGACACGGCACAACACGACGAGCTGGCTATGACAATACCTCGGGTTTTCTCCGAAAACAGCCGAGCTAAAATTAGCTAAAAATCTCTCTCCACCTTTGAAATGTTTTTGATTTGAAGATGATGTCAAAATCGCTGAAATCAATTTAAAATATTCTGATACCTGCAAAAGAATTGTTTAAAAACTTCAAAAGGGGTAATAGTGCAAATTTTTACTCAAAATGGATAATAGCCTTAGATTAAAACTTAGAGAGCGGCAACAGCTTGCGTTTAAGACTTCATGAGTTTTGTTTACTTACCTTTGTTAGGGTGGTGGAACTTGAATACAGGTTGAGGTGGAGCCAGTATCTGACAGTTGTGGAGACGAACCACATATGGCATCTCAAAGTTGGACTAAAATATTCAACAACTCTTGTTTAGCCTCGCACTGGGAAAACCGAGAAAAACAGGATAATTGGGGACAAATATTCACCCAAAAACAGGATAATTGGGGACAAATATTTACCCCAAAACAGGATAATTGGGGACAAATATTTACCCAAAAACAGGATAATTGGGGACAAATATTTACCCTTATAAAATAAGCCCTGTTTTCTTATAGCGAGGCTCGTATAGATTTTAACACTCAAAGTTTGCTTTAAAAGCATTATTAGCAAGCTTATCTGGACAATGTTTTAACAGCCTAACAAAATGTTCACAGTAAATATAGTCTAATCAGGTTCCACACTTTTATGTTTTAATGGTATTTTTTGTTTAAAGAAGGTGTTTTCATACCAAAAATCCAGTTTAGCCGAAAAGTGCAGAATTCAAAGACTAAACTGAGACGAATTTTTATGCACATGCATTAAGCCCTGTATTCCCAGAACATGACTCAGGAAATAAATGTCCCAATCCAGCCCTGTTTGACCTATTGACCTACCTCTGCAGGCTTGTCCCTGTCCTTGGAGGCCCTCACTTCATTGTAGAGCTTGGAGGACTGAAGGGGGGCCAGATAGGAGGTGTACTCACACGGGATACTGATACCGTCATCTACAAGGTGCAAAAACACACTGTGTTGTCAAACATTACAATGTACTCACTCAATTCACTGATCAAAAAGGTAGCAAACAAGCATCATGTTATCTAAAGACTTCTGGAGAAAATCTTTAAAAATCCATGTTTCTTTGATTCTAAAGGCAGCATTGATTGCATGTTGGGGTTCACAGTTTCACAATTATTTGGTTGTATTCTGCACAATAAAGTAAAATGATTTTTTTCAAAATAAACTTTTTTAATCACCAAACTCAAAATTAAACATAAATTAATATCATTTTTCCCCCCAAAACACTTCATATTTTTAACCAATCATTCAATTTCAGTTACAACCAACAAAAACCGTCCTGAACTGTTAAAACTGACAAGAAATTGTTAAGTTTGGACAATTTTCAAAGCACCTAAAAGCTGCTGACACATTCACTCATGATACCACTTGTACACATGAGTGACAATCTAATATTAGCCCATAAGTCTGTCCCCTACCTTTTGTCTCTGTCCCTAACCCAATTTTGTACTTATCAGGGGACCGTCCCTACTAGCCCAACACTCTGACCCTACCTTTCAGAAACCTCTGGGCCCCGTCAAGGCACTCGGGCGAGAGCTCGTTGTCCCCAAACGACCCCAGCAGTTCACTGACCAGGATGTCAGCTCTGATCGGCGCCTCCCAGTGCCTCATGTCACATGACACTACGTCCACCTTGTCCCCCCATAGCTCCTCCTTTAGGTTCTCTAACCTGAACATACACACAGGTCAGTTACTAAACACTGAAAAACTGAACACTGAACATCTTAATTCACCAAAGCCTGCAAATCCATTAAAACAAGAGCTGTATTTGAGCAAATACAAGAAACCGTTGGAGACGGGTGATGCTCCCCAAAGGTTTTTTTGTCACAAAATTGCACTATATATTCAGATAAAAGGAAACGTCTTGAGGGCACAGAAGTTGGGGGGACAAGAATTTTTTATATAAAATTTCAAAGGGCCATAACTCTGTGAAAAATCATCCAACCAGAATCCGATGATAATATGCACATCTCCTCTTAGTAGTGAAGCTTCCCATAAAGTTTCATTGAATTCCGGTCATTAGTTGCTGAGAAATAGCCCGGACAAGAATTGCACTATATGTACAGTTAATGGAAAATTTCAAAGGGCCATAACTCTGTGAAAAATCATCGGAGCAAAACCCCCTGATAATGTGCACATCTCCTTTTGGTTGTGAAGCTTCCCATAAAGTTTCATTGAATTCCGGTCATTAGTTGCTGAGAAATAGCCCAGACAAGAAGTGCACTATATGTACAGTTAATGGAAAATTTCAAAGGGCCATAACTCTGAGAAAAATCATCCGACCAGAACCCACTGATAATATGCACATCTCCTCTTGCTAGTGAAGCTTCCCATAAAGTTTCATTGAACTCCAGTCATTAGTTGCTGAGAAATAACCCGGACAAAAATTGTGCACGGACGGACACACAGACGGACAGACGAAGCGGCGACTATATGCTCCCCCCAATTTTTTTTGGGTGAGCATAATAAATGGACCAGAACCAAACAATATTTATGATAACTCCCAGGGCCTTATCCAACACAAGCAATACTATGGTCTGCATTCTGGGAAAACTGGGCTTAATGCATTTGTGTCTTCAGAGATTAGCAATGCACACAAGCTAATTAGGGATGACACTGTCCACTTTAAATCGTTTAAAGGATGTCTCTTCTAAACATATTCTGGTGTAGGCGGAAAGTATTGTCTTTGATAAGCCTGTGCGAACTACAAAGACTAATCTGGGACAACACTCTACACAGATGAATTAAGCCAAATTATCCCAGAGCAAAGCTCAAATGTACACCAAGTCAGAACCCATTCAGATTAATATCAAGTCCCAGGGCCTTATCTGACACTAGCAATAATACAAACACCCAACAGAGAAGGCAAAGTATTACGTGACGACTGCGTTGGGGTTCTTCTCCACTGCATACACCTTGCTGATGATTCGGTCGGCCTGCTTGGCTGCAGCCAGAGAGGCTCGAACCAGTGGACCACGCCCCGCACCCACAACCATCAGCACCCTGGATAGACAGAAAGCAGTGGTATTGAAAGCATTATAAGTGAAATAAAGATATGAGCCTTGTTCTGCATATGTGTAAAGAATTGTTCAAAATGAGCCTGTGCAGTCTGCACAGGCTTATGTGGAACAATACTTTCATGGAATTATTTATTTTGAAGGAAGTCTCTTCTTACTGAACAAATCACTTTCGGCGGCAGGTGTCCTCCCTGATTAGCCCCTGTGGACTGCAACAGGGAAATCTGGTACAACACTGCACACACATGCTCAGAACCAGGTTCATATATTTGTGATTAATACTCACCTTACTCAAGGTGCTGGAATACAAACAAGAGGGCCATGATGGCCCTGAATCGCTCACCTGACTAACCTTGCTACATCAACTTAAACTCTATCAGACCCATATAAATCCCAAGCAAGATTTCATCAATTAATACATTCTGACAAAATTTCATTAAGACGTGATGAAAACTGTGACCTCTTTCATCTACACAAGGTTTTACTAGCATTGGCCCAGTGACCTAATTTTTTACCCCAGATGATCCATATACGATCAAAAATCAGATATTATCAAGATAAATTATAGCAACCCCAGTTAAATTTTAAAATTTGCCATACATCAGTTTTATTAATATAGCTAGATAGAAATTTACACAAGAGATGTGTTCGTCAGAAACACAATGCCCCCTATTGCGCCGCTTTGAAATAAAAAAAAATTGTTTGACCTTTGACCTTGAAGGATGACCTTGACCTTAAACTTCCACCACTCAAAATGTGCAGCTTCATGAGATACACATGCATGCCAAATATCAAGTTGCTATCTTCAATATTGCAAAAGTTATGGCCAACGTTAAAGATTTTTTTACGGACAGACGGACAGACTGACATACTGACTGACGGACAGTTCAACTGCTATATGCAACCCCACCGGGGGCATAAAAAGCTTTCCAAAACCAGGTTTTTAATGTTTAATGTCATATAAATATAAAATAGAACGATTTGTTAAAAATAAAATCCTTCAATGTTAACCATAATTTGTCTCAATCCTAAACCACAAATTATCAGTTACAAAAACCTTGAACATAAAAAACACTGTAATCATTACCGATTCTAAATGTATTTAAAACAAGAGATGTGTTCGTCAGAAACACAATGCCCCCTATTGAACCGCTTTGATTTTTTTATATTTGTTTGACCTTTGACCTTGAAGGATGACCTTGACCTAAACTTCCACCACTCAAAATGTGCAGCTTCATGAGATACACATGCATGCCAAATATCAAGTTGCTATCTTCAATATTGAAAAAGTTATGGCCAATGTTATAGTTTTCGGACAGACAGATGCCATATATTTGACATTTGACCTTGAAGGATGACCTTGACCTTCACCTGTCACCACTAAAAATGTTCAGCTCCATGAGATACACATGCATGCCAAATATCAAGTTGCTATCTTCAATAGTGAAAAAGTTATGGCCAATGTTAAAGTTTTTTTCGGACGGACGGAAAGACTGACATACACACATACTAACATACTGACTGACGGACAGTTCAACTGTTCTACAACTAATTTAACTAAAAAAGAAATAAATGAGATCAAAAACACAATGCCAGTCAATGGTATGAACGTACTGAGTTCGATATGAACAAAATAAATGAAGTATTTAATATGCATTAAACATTACAATAATTGGTCATTTGACATTTAATATATTCTTAGAAACACATTAAAATACTTCGGTTGTGTTTATTTGCACCTGGTTTTACGTATATTTCAACGTAAATGCAATTAATAGGCATTTTGACAGCAGACTGTTGAAACTCGGTACGAATTTCCACACGACCAATCTGAATGAAATTTGATCGTCTGTTTTTCATTGGTGAACATAAATATATCAACATCATTAATATCCAAATGACCTTGTCAGGTCGCAAATGTGTTGTAAACAACCGGGTGTCAGCCCAGGTACTCGAAAGTGCAGTAAACAAAGGAAATGGGACACAGACGTTGTACTTGAATCCAATGTAGATTGTTAAGCCGCGAATATAAACTAAATATTATTAAAATTTATATCATATTGAAGAGAATTTATTTTTCTTTCAATCTGCATTTATATTATTTTGATTTCATTTAAGATATTTTATAAAAATAACTTGTAAGGAAACCACTATGCAAATAAGCTGATTTTCTTAGATCTTCCACTGATAAGATAAGTTCTGCTGGGGTTGCTAAAACATTCTGACCATATTTCATTAAGATCAGATAAAACTATGACCTCTATTGTCTGTACAAGGGTTTTCTATGATTTGACCTAGTGACCTAGTTTTTGACCCCAGATGACCCAAATACAATCCCAACCCAGATTTCATCAAGATAAACATTCTGACCAAATTTCATACGGTTTGGATGAAAACTGTGACCTCTATTGTCTACACAAGGTTTTTCTATTATTTGACCTTGTGACCTAGTTTTTGACCCCAGATGACACAAATACAATCCCAACCCAGTTTCATCAAGATAAACATTCTGACCAAATTTTATAAAGATGGGATGAAAACTGTGACCTCTACTGTCTACACAAACAAATTGTTGACGCACGCACACACACACGCACAACGGACATCACACTGTCACATAAGCTCACCATGTCACTTCGTGACAGGTGAGCTAAAAATAACTTTTAAAACCTTATAAATAAAATAGCTAGACAAGATGGCAGATCCATTTTTTTTCACAGAGACTACTCGATACAGAGCATTAAGCAGGATTTAAAAAAAGGGCCATCACTGCCCTTAAATGATCAGTAGCATGAAATTTCAAAACAATTTAAACAAGAGCTGTCTCCATCGGAAGACATATGCCCCCAAATAACTTTTTTTCGAAACCTAAACGCAGATTTTGAAACCTAAACCCAGACCCTAAGTTCAAGTTCAAGGTCAAAGGGGTAAAAATTTGTGTGCGTATCATGGAAAGGCCTTGTCCATATACACATGCATACCCGTTACCAAATATGTAGGTTACATCTGAAGCGACAAGTGACATAGAAGTTATGAGCATTTTTTGAAACCTAAACGCATAAGTGAGACGGGCAGACAGATGGACAGACAGACGGACGGACAGTGCGACTGCTATATGCCACCCTCCCATGGGCATAAAAAAGTTATGTTTTGATATATGACAGTAACAATCCAACATGCACAACTTCGTAACATAAGGACATTTTTTCAATGATTCAAGGGCCGTTACTCAGGAGTGTCTTAGTCAATTCGGCTGATTATCAAACATGACTTAGATCTTATGACCTTTCACATTTTCATGAAGTGTGGCGGTAATCCTATGACATTTGCTCGAGTTATTGAGCGGAAACAAGAAAAAAAGCAAATTTTCAATGATTCAAGAGCCGTAACTCAGGAGTGCCTGGGTCTGATTTGGCCGATTATCAAATATGACCTAGATGTTATTGCCTTACACATTTTCATGAAGTTTGGTGAATATCTGATGACAATTGCTCTAGTTATTGAGCGGAAACAAGAAAAAAAAATTCACGATGATTCAAGGGCCGTAACTTAAAAGAGTGTCTGGGTCAATTTGGCCATTTATCAACCTTGACCTACATGTTATTGCCTTACACATTTTCATGAAGTTTGGTGAAGATCTGATGACAATTGCTTGACTTATTGAGCGGAAACTAATCCGGACTGACACACTAACTAACTGACTGACAAACTGACGGTGCGATTTTAATATGCCCCCAGAACCTATGTTCTGGGGATATAAAAATCATTTTTAAAATGAACTTGTATGCCTTATTTTAATAAATATGAGCCTTGCTCTGGAAAAATGGGGCTTAATGAATGTGCGATAAGTGTCATCCCAGAATACCCTGTGGGGCTTAATGCATGTGCGATAAGTGTCATCCCAGAATACCCTGTGGGGCTTGATGCATGTGCGATAAGTGTCATCCCAGATTACCCTGTGGGGCTTGATGCATGTGCGATAAGTGTCATCCCAGATTACCCTGTGGGGCTTGATGCATGTGCGATAAGTGTCATCCCAGATTACCCTGTGCATTCAACATAGAGTAATCACTTAAAGCCTTGAATTGATTTTCGTTTAGAAGAGACCTCCTTGAAACAAATTCCATAAAAAAGCGAAAAATGTCGCCCATGATAAACATGTGTGAACCGCACAGGCTAATCTGGGACAACACTTTCAGCACATGCATTAAGCCCCATTTTAAAAGATTTAGGCTCTTATATAATTCAATAAAATATTAATCAAGTCAAATTTACATGACTTCACAAAAATACAACCATAAATTGCCAGTTGCACTGGTTGACATTATAACAGTGCAAAGAGCTTTAAATTTAACTTGTCATCTGATTTAAAACTTCCCACATGAAATCACACAAAATGTTAGGTTTTCAGTTACCTGTCACTTCAAAAGAGAAATGATTACTAACAAACTTTAATAATACAAATTGCACTAGACTGACATTTAAATATAGTTTTTGGTTTTTAACAAGCTGCTAAACCACATCATTACTTTAGTTTGTTTGATTAATTATGATTTAAACATCTCTTTGAAGTTTTGTTTGCCAATCAAGAGGTTAATTATAGCTTCCAAGAAAAACCTAAACCATGCATTGGTGGTAATGAGGTAATCATGTAACTGTTAGTCATCCAACCAGTGCAAAAAGTGATAAAAATTGCAAAAGGAATTTCAATTTCAAAGTATTTTTCATTTCTATGGGGAACAAATTTATCTTCACAGAACAGACATGATTCATCAAATACAAAGAGGGACATTCTGAAAGAACCTTGTTATAGAAAAATGAGGCAATGGGTGTGCTTTAAGTGTTGACCATGATAAGCCTGTGTAGTGGACAGAAGAAGTCTATACTAAATGAAATCAATTCTATACCGAAAGTGTAATCCCTGATAAGCCTGTGAGACAACACTTTACCCACATGCATTATGCCCCGTTTTCATCCAGCAAGCTCAATATTTTGTATTGTATTGTATTTTGTATTGTATTGTATTTTGTATTGTATTGTATTTTGTATTGTATTGTATTTTGTATTGTATTTTGTATTGTACTTACACAGATTTAGTCTCTTTTTCTTCTGGTTTGATTTTATCCAACAATGCATAGTAAATAGCCTAAAATAAAAGAAGTGTACACCATTAAAATACAAAACAGGCATAATAAGCAGTTAAATAATAAGCGTTTAAATTAACAACATTTTAATTTAATTATTTCATGACAAACTAAACCTGAAGAACAGATCAGTACTTTGACGGTACATTTATGAAATTGCTTGCCCACCTTACTCCCACTTTCTAATACTGTCAGTATTGGAAACAGATGCAACATTGTTTGAGCCATGTTCTCGGAAAACAGGGTTTAATGCATTTGTGTAAAAAGTCGTCCCAGATTAGCCTGTGCATTTTTTTTTCAGGATTTTTCCTTAAGAGACTCCCTTTAAAAATAAAATACAATACAAGCTTAAAGGGTTGTCCTTGACAGGCAGTCTGCAGGCTAATCTAGGACACCTTTCCCACATGCATTAAGCCCAATTTTCACAGATCAAGGCTAAAATTATTTCACTACAAACTTAGAGGATATATCTGCCAACACCGACTGCTGCCCACCTTTGGTAGTGGGAGTACTTGGTAGGGTCCTTCTCAATGAAAGTCTCTTCTAAACATAAAACCAGTGTAAGCAAAAGTGTTGTCCCTGATTTGCCAATGTCCACAGGCTAATCTGGCAAAACAATTTATGCACATGCATTAAGCTCCCTTTTCCCAGATCGAGTCTCTATTCTTGACAATCTTGGGTGACCTGTCTAATAGCGAATTAAGCCTGGTTTTCTCAGAAAAGGGTCATTTCTTGACAAAATTGGATGACATATCTAGCCCAGGTTTCCAAGATTAAGGCTCAATACTGCTTTTACTGGACAAACATATCTGATAACACCAACTGTCACCCACCTTTTGGTACTGCGAGTACTTGATGGGGTCCTTCTCAAATATCTCGTATGTCTGTGACTCGAGGTTGTCCATCAGGGGCTGAAGGGGACACTGTAGGTAATCCTCGTAGCCCTTCGCAAACTGGGTCACGGTGTCAGGCGTAGGCTGCGTCTGTGGACGGAAAATGTATGCTCAGCTTCAGTACTCACAAACCTAGGCTTGTATTCACCAACCGATGTTTAGACTTAAGTCTGAGAATAAAGAATATTCTTTAAACTGTAATGTTTTAAATCTTCTTTATGGTTGTGCTTAACTTGACATTTGACACCTCAAATTACGTTATCCTTCATATAGAACAGTGTGCTAATGCTAAATGCACTATTGCCTGCCTCTCTTTTATTTCTATATTAAGATCACATGCGTTAAAATTTAAGTCTAAGAATCAATTGGTGAATATGCGCATGGGCGTAAATGAAAAGTAAAGATTTTCCATCTTGAACTTTTCCTTTACTTAACCCTTAACTGCTCAGTTACGCACTTTGACGTATTTGTCATCTATTAGATAATCAAATATAATTTAAGACCTTTCTTGCTAGCTAGTTTTAAAGGTTTCATTTTCAACTCTAAGGAACTGTTGATCAGCAAACACCACAACACCTTAACACACTGCGAGTTACTCACAGGCTGCCCTTGTTTTATGCTGGTTGCATATAGCCCTTTTTACATTGCTTCTGAGCGGGAAAGGGTTCAACATGAATGCCCCAAACAAAACATGCATGACGTTAAAATGAATATACCCCAAGCTGTTATAAAACATAACAAGAAATTAAAATTATATCTTTAATATGATTGTATAAAAAGGCTGGAACATGTTTAGTACGTATGACTATTGTACCTATTTTATTTCACATTAATAGCTCCCTGTGACCTTGACCTGTGACATGTTGCCATCAAATACAATAAGCTTCTTCCTCCACTCTCAAGTTACCAATTTCTTATTTGCATAGTTGTAGGTCAAAGCGATCTTCAGATATCACAAAGAAACAAATGGTCTACAGAGAGATATCAACTGACCAACAGGTGCAATTCAATATACCCCTGTTTGTTTGAAGGGTGACATACATTTTGAGCAATGAGAATGCTTGTAAGAGTTAAGCTTTAATTTACATGGGTTTAATGTTTTAGATTCAGGCTAATATTAAGCTAACAAATGTTTGTTTGTTAGACCTAAGATTTAACTTAGACTTTAAGTCAAGACAGCTAAATAAAATTGAAAAATCCCTGCAGGTCTCACCCTTGTACAAATAACAAGAACTTGTGTCCATTTATTTGGCAGACAGAAGACGTAGCCAATGCTTTCAATGAAATCCTGTATTAATACTTTTTACTGCAATGTAATCCAACAAAACTGCAAATGTTAAACTCATATGAAAGCACATGTGAAACAACAATATTGACAAATTAATACTGTGTTTAGTGCACATTCAGTTGCCCGCTTTTATAAAGTGAAATGCGGAGCCAAACTGACCCCAGCAATTTTATTTGCCCAATAAGGAAAACTACTGGTACCACGCCTAGCGAAAATAATAAGAGTTAAAAGCCCTGAAAATAGAAAAATTGGTGTTTTGAAATCTTCAGATTGGAAATAATGGGTCTTATTAATTGTTTGGTACCCAATTTAAACAAACTCATCTAAATATTTTGCCATGCTTTTTTCTAAAATGTTCAGTTTCAGTGCTCATTTGTTTTGTTCATTTGTACAAATGCACTATTGGAAGGACCTATACACAACTTTCGTTCCTTTCGGGAATGTTCTGACGGCAATCAGAAATGTTGTAATTTTTTATTGATTGAGAAAAGGCTACTTAATCAAGAAGAAAAACAATTGCTGGACCCACACGTACCGCCCGTGAGGTCCAAAGTGTGTCCATGTACTCTTCATGTGATTCGTGACGAGTCTGGCTGCGAGACTATAAAACACAACATCAAGTGTTTCACCTGACTCTTTTCGTTTATACCACAATGCTATAGCTGGGAAACATTAACCTGAGACATGTGAATGTTTAAGGCACACATAAGTTGCTTTTTCCCCCTTTTTCATACAGTTTGTGCTCATGTTTCATAAGTTGAATGATTCATTTTTCAAATTGTGTGGGGGGCTACTTTTTAACGAAGTTGTTATAAGTACTGAACCTAATGAGTCACGAATTGGGAAAGTGATGCTTAATGTATGTGTTTCAAGTGTATCTCAGAGAAGCCTGTGCAGTCCACTCATTTCTGCATGTAGATCAGTGTCAGGGTAGCATGCCCGTGCTGTGCTGCAATGAAAGCATTGCCCTACCTGCCAGAGATGGTCCAGATACTGCTGATAAGAGTGCACTCCCTTCTCTGGGTGTCTGTCAGCCCCAGTCAGGATCAGCTGAACGTCCAACTGTAAGAGACCATAAGCATGTTTATGGAGCGTGTCTACATTTAGGGAGCACATGGCCTAGTCAGTATCAGCTGTATGTACAACTGCAAGGGAAGAAAAACAAGTTTTCTCCATTTTGGGTTTGTTTGGCTTTTTTGCCTTTTGCAACAGTCTTGAACTTAGCCTTTAATAAACTCTTTACAGCTATGATATGCATTTTTATCTGTTTGTTGTCTCTAAGCAAATAATTAAACAAGAGTTCTGCGATCGGAGACATATGCCCTGCCCCACTACAGGGCTTTGAACTAGTGACCCCCATTTCAATGGGGGTCATTTACTATCCAAGGCCAATGCACATGTGAAGTATCAAGCCAATTAGTCAATTCGTTGATGAGTTATTAATCGGAAACAATTTTCACACTTATTGTGACAGTAACCTTGACCTTGAGACCCCAATTTCAATAGGGGTCATCTACTTAAAAGGCCAACGCACATGGGAAGTATCAAGCCAATCAGTTGATTCGTTGACGAGTTGTTGATCAGAAACGATTTTCCCATATATGGTGACTGTGACCATGACCTTTGACCTAATGATCCCAATATAAATAGCGTGGGAAGTATCAAGCCAATCGGTCAATTCATTGATGAGATATTGATTGGAAGCCATTTCACACTTATTGTGACAGTGACCTTGACCTTTGACCTATTGACCCCAATTTCAAAAGGGGTCATCTATCCAAGGCAAATGCACATGTGAATTATCAAGTAATCGGTCTATTCGTTGACAAGTTATTGATCGGAAACTAACTGGTCTACCGACCAACAGACAGACCCACATTCAGCAAAATAATATACCCCTCTTATTCAAAGGGGGGCATCTGCACAGGCTCATCTGGGATGACACTTTACACACATGCATTTAGCCCCAGTTTTCCCACAACAAGCCTTATTATCTCAGCACACTTCCAAACCTTGAAGAGGCTCCTGAGGAATCCCTGGTGTGACCTTGAGAGGACTGGATAGCCCTTCTTGTTGGTAAGGAAGAGTCCAGTGGAGACCACGACTGCCTTGATTGGCTCTGCCAGCCAGCGCTGCAAGACGGGGTAGGGAGGCAGGTCCTCAGACAACTCCAGGGCAACACTCACACGCTTACTGGAGTCACACATTGTGCGGAAAGTGTTCCACCTGCAATGTAACGCTGCATTGGTACCATGTGACAGTAAAATTAGAAAGCAAATGGTACCTTTTTGAACCAATAGGGCGATAAGTTGTTAAATAAATATGCCTACATTGTCATTCCAGATTAGCATGTGCAGTCCGCACAGCCTTATATGGGACGACACGTTCCACCTAGACTGGATTGTCATTTTGAAGAGACTTTCTTTAAACAACAATTTCCATAAAAGTGTTGTCCCTGATTAGCCTGTGCAGACTGCACAGGCTTAACTTGGCTGAAACTAAAGCACATGCAATATGCCTGGGCAATCCTCACAGGCTGGAGTCACACATCGTTAGAAAAGTGTTCCACCTGGATAATAACTTGTGTGCCACATTAGCCTTTTGTGATTGATATTTTACAGCCCGTCTTTAGGAATGGGAAAATATCATGATAAACCATGAAATTGGAGACAATGAAATAATTAATATGATTAAAAGTATCAGTAATAACCTGTAACTGCATGTTTAACTTCATTTTGTAACTTAAATTATAAAGAGCTACGGAAAAATAAATCTCTATAATAAACTCAACAAGAAACCGTCGGAGACGGGTGATGCTCCCCAAAGGTTTTTTTGTCACAATATTGCACTATATATTCAGATAAAAAGAAACGTTGTGAGGGGCATAACGTTGGACAAAATAATACGATGGATGGTTTAGCAACTTAAAAATTTCAAAGGGCCATAACTCTCTAAATAAATCATCTAACCAGAACCCACAAATAACATGCGCATCTCCTCAAGGTAGTTAAGCTTTCCATAAAGCTTCATTGAATTCCCGTAATAAGTTGCTGAGAAATAGCTCGGACAAGAATTGCACTATATGTACAATGGAAAATTTCAAAGGGCCATAACTCTGTGAAAAATCATCCGACGAGAACCGGCTGATAATATGCATATCTCCTCTTGGTAGTAAAGCTTCCCATAAAGTTTAATTGAATTCCGGTCATTAATTGCTGAGAAATAGCCCAGACAAAAATTGTGCACGGACGGACGGACACACGGACGGACAGACGAAGCGGCGACTATATGCTCCCCCCAAAAATTGTTGGGGAGCATAATAAACTAATTATTGAGTATATCGGAAAAGTTTTTGCTTTTTCAGGGATATTTTAGTCAGAGTTTTGGGAAAAACTATTAATTCACTGATCAAGACTTAGTGATCGCCAAACAAACCTTATGCATCATACGGAACATGTTCCACCTGATTAATGCGAGTGCTTCAGCGGAATATCTGGGTAAGTATTGTTGTTTCAGCGATTTTGTCTTCCTGCATTGGGAAAAGTACTAGTACCACACCAATCCGGAAAAAATATAGCAAAAAAACAACATGTAATCCTTAATTGAACAAACCAATCGAAATATTCTTTTAAATGAATGTGTCATTTTCTGAAATGTTGAGTTTCAGCGCTAATTTTAATTGTTTAGTTACAGCTAATGTGCTTTTGGAATGAACTTTATCCAACTGGGAATTTTGTAACTTTTCCTCAACTAGGAATTTTGTAAGTTTTCCTCAATGGGAAAGTGACTTTAACAGGACTTAATAGAAGGGAAAAAATTGCTGTAATACAATATAAGAATTAGTGCTCACACGGGTACCCGAAAATACCCGAAACCGCGGGTCAAAAAAATAACCGCAATTCCGGGTCAAAGTTTTCGCAACGGTACTGGGTCAAGTCAATATTTTTTTCAAAAGAACGGCGTAAAATCAACTCTGCCGTTTTGTTCTGGCCGTTTTGAATGTGCCGTTCTGACTTTCCATCTCACTTCCGATATAGTTATTTAATTTCGTGGTTTCAAATCTCGTGTTTCAAAGCTCATGTTTCTGTGTAATTATAAGTATTTTGTCAATCTTTGTGTACTGATTACCAAGTGAATAAGAGGAATGAAAACTATTGACGCGGTAAGGGGTTACATTCGCCAGTATGGGCGTGTTTCGGGTTTAAATCCGAAAACGAAAAGGACATTATGATTACCGACAAAGGCATGAACTTGTGTACAAAACTCGTTCTACTGTCAAGGTGGTGAAGCTACCTGTTCAGTCGTTTTTCAAGTTAAGATTCTGATGATAACAACAACACTCTGAAGCTCTCTGGTGTGGTGTTACAACAAACTGCACTTACTGAACTGTTTGGGGATATTTTTTCTGAACGCTGTTTTAGTGTTCCTGATTCTGATGAAGTATCAACTGAACTGAATGGTTACCATGCTGAACCAAGTTGGGCAAAAATCCACTTCAACGGTGGAATTCCAACAAGGAGAAATACCCACAATTAGCACACATCGCCAAGAAGTATTTAATTACTCCAGCAACTTCAGTTGCCAGTGAGCGCGTGTTCTCCACAGCTGGTTACATTGTGTCTGCGCAAAGATCCTGCATGAAAAGTGAAAATGTTGATATGTTGCTGTTTTTGAAAAAGAACTTAGTGATTTGACTTGTATAGAACTGTTTACGCTGAAGTTTTGTTATAATTTAAATTAATTAAGACAGTATTTACTTTCCCCAGTTTTTCTAGTCATTTTCCTTCTTATATACTTCTTATTTAAGTCTTGATATGGTGAGATAAGATCTTGTTTACAGTTTGATACATCAAGTTACATTTGTTCACAATTATCGTAACAAAGTTATGAAGGATTTGTTTTAAGAAGTCTATATTGCGCATTTAGCCTTTTGATTTGTGTGCCTAATTTAAAGAAAATAATACTACATATCGAAATAAAATAGACATCTATTCCCATGATCTCTTAAATTCTTTATTTGCTCTAGTCATTTTGATTCTAATAGATACACCTACATTCTTATAGAGAAAGCACATCATAGCAGTGTTTTTTGTTTTAAAAGGGTTATTTCAACTCATTTGCAGTTTATTTTGCTGAACTTTGTCTTAATATATCTCGTAATCGAGGTTTATCACTCACAGTTTATAATAAATTCATGTATTACTATAAAGAATATGGTAATTCTACATAAAGAATACTTTTTTGTGAAGTAATTTAGTCTTATTTCACAACGGTTATTTGTTAAATGTATCTGATATGTTCATCCTTAAAGAAAATAAATGTTTTATTGTAGTTAACAAAAACAATATTAATTTTTTAATACCCGACCCGAAAATACTCGTACTTTGAAATTTGACCCGCTGACCCGACCCAAAGAAATTTTTTGACCAGTGGGAGCTCTAATAAGAATATTGAAATCTTAAAGATCCTTTAACCAAAATCTTCCTTCACTGATATTAGCATCTCCAATCATGTGTCGAAAGTGTCCACTCCCCATTCCCAAGTGTCCACTCACCATTCCCAAGTGTCCACTCCCCATTCCCATGTGTCCACTCCCCATTCTCAAGTGTCCACTCCCCATTCCCAAGTGTCCACTCCCCATTCCATAGTGTCCACTCCCCATTCCCAAGTGTCCACTCCCCATTCCCAAGTTTCCACTCCCCATCCCAAGTGTCCACTCCCCGTTCCCAAGTTTCCACTCCCCATTCCCATATGTCCACTCCCCCATTCCCAAGTGTCCACTCCCCGGTTCCCAAGTCTCCACTCCCCATTCCCAGGTGTCCACTCCCCATTCCCAGGTGTCCACTCCCCATTCCCAGGTGTCCACTCACCATTCCCAAGTGTCCACTCCCCATTCCCAAGTGTCCACTCCCCATTCCCAAGTGTCCACTCACCATTCCCAAGTGTCCACTCCCCATTCCCAAGTGTCCACTCCCATTCCCAAGTGTCCACTCACCATTCCCAAGTGTCCACTCCCCGTTCCCAAGTGTCCACACCCCGTTCCAAGTGTCCACTCCCCATTCCCAAATGTCCACTCACCATTCCTAAGTGTCCACTCCCCATTCCAAAGTGTCCACTCCCCCATTCCAAAGTGTCCACTCACCATTCCCAAGTGTCCCGGCAACATTCCCAAGTGTCCACTCACCATTCCCAGTGTCCACTCACCATTCCCAAGTGTGCACTCACCATTCCCAAGTGTTCACTCACCCATTCCCAAGTGTCCACTCACCATTCCCAAGTGTTCACTCACCATTCCAAAGTTTCCACTTACCACTCCCAAGTGTCCACTCACCATTCCCAAGTGTCCACTCACCCATTCCAAGTGTCCACTCACCATTCCCAGGTGTCCACTCACCATCCCAGGTGTCCACTAACCATTCCCAGGTGTCCACTCACCATTCCCAAGAGTCCACTTACCATTCCAAGTGTCAACTCACCATTCCCAAGTGTCCCTCAACCATTCCCAAGTGGTCCACTCACCATTCCTAAGTGCCCAATCACCATTCCCAGTGTCCCCTCACCATTCCCAAGTGTCTTCAGTTGGCTGTCTCTCCTCGCAATGTTCCTCTCCCTCTATAATGTCATCCACACTGTCCACAGCAGAAAGTGTCGGCACCTGGATCCAGAATTGCTGAAAACAGAAACACACTGATCCCTTTATCCTTCCTCTCAAATGTGTAGTGGCATTATCAATCAGACATGATTGTTAGAGATAAAGGGTTGAGTTGTTGGAAAGTTTTTAATAGATGCCACCCTTTAAAAAAACTTCTGTAGTATCGTCCAATTATCCCTTAAAATTGACAGCACTCACTGCTTTAGAATTTTTTATTTTTCATACTTAAAGTAATCTTTATTGTTTTTGACTTTTTTTAAAGGAAAATAATTAAATGAGCCTAGCTCAATGGAAAGGGTGTTTAATGCATGCATGTAAAATGTTGTCCAAGATTAGCCTGGTGCAGTCTGCACAGGCTAATCAGGGACATAACTTTTCCGCCTATACAAGATTTCGATTAAGAAGAAACTCCTTTAAAACAAGGGCTGTTTTGTAAACATGCATGCCCCCATATGGGCTCTCAGTGTAGTGACAGCCATTTTTTAAATATGTTTTTTGTCACTGTGACCTTGACCTTTGACCTAGTTACCTGAAAATCAATCGGGGTCATCTGCGCGTCATGATCAATGTACCTATGAAGTTTCATGATTCTAGCCATAAGCTTTCTTGAGTTATCATCGGGAAACCATTTTACTATTTCGGGTCACTGTGACCTTGACCTTTGACCTAGTGACCTGAAAATCAATAGGGGTCATCTGCCAGTCATGACAATGTACCTAACAAGTTTCATGATCCTAGGCATAAGCGTTCTTGAGTAATCATCCGGAAACCATTTTACTATTTCGGGTCCACTTGACCTTGACCTTTGACCGAGTGACCTCAAAATCAATAGGGGTCATCTGCGAGTCATGGTCAATCTACCTATCAAGTTTCATGATCCTAGGCGCATAAGCATCTTGAGTTATCATCCGGAAACCATTTTACTATTTCGGATCACCGTGACCTTGACCTTTGACCTAGTGACCTCAAAATTAATAGGGGTCATCTGCGAGTCATGATCAATCTTCCTATCAAGTTTCATGATCCTAGGCATAAGCATTCTTGAGTTATCATCCTGAAACCATTTTACTATTTCGGGTCACCGTGACCTTGACCTTTGACCTAGTGACCTCAAAATCAATAGGGGTCATCTGCGAGTCATGATCAATGTACCTATCAAGTTTCATGATCCTAGGCATAAGCGTTCTTGAGTTATCATCCAGAAACCATTTTACTATTCGGGTCACCGTGACCTTGACCTTTGACCTAGTGACCTGAAAATCAATAGGGGTCATCTGCGAGTCATGATCAATCTACCCATCAAGTTTCATGATCCTAGGCATAAGCGTTCTTGACTTATCATCCGGAAACCATTTTACTATTTTGGGTCACAGTGACCTTGACCTTTGACCTAGTGACCTCAAAATCAATAGGGGTCATCTGCGAGTCATGATCAATGTACCTATGAAGTTTCATGATCCTAGGCCTAAGCGTTCTTGAGTTATCATCCGGAAACCACTGGTGGACCGACCGACCGACAGACCGACCGACATGTGCAAAGCAATATACCCCCTCTTCTTCGAAGAGGGGCATAACAAAAAAAAAATGTCCATGTCTGATTAGCTTGTGAAGACTGCACAGGCCAATCTGGGATGCAAATACTTTATCTTGTTTTCTCAGAAACCAGTCTCACAGTCATTGCAATAAGCCAGAGACCTTGAAAGAATCCCCCCTGCAGATGTTCATTAATGGTGCGTGCCAGGTTGACAATTGTGTCCAGTCTTCAGAGGGATCAGGATGGCTGGCAGGCCCAGATGAGACGCATATGTCAGCTCCTCCTTCAATGCCTGCAAAAAAATGTTTATTGCTTCATCGCATGTGCATTTTTTTGCATATTAACAATTTATCTCACGCATTTTGAGCGTGAAATAAATCGCCTCTAGAACAGTTTTTTGCGCATTTTTGAAAATTATGTAATTAAAGGTTAAGCTCAAGTTCATGGCCAATGGAGAACACTGTGTACCAATGTATTATTAATTCTTACTGCGTACTTTAGTGACATAGAAGTGGAACATTTTACAAGTTACATTCTACATTGTTTTAGTTTTGAACAATGACTTCCATAATAGCAATGTCATAAAATAGCAAGCAATCAGACAGAAGTGAAACGTTTTGGAGCATACCAATTCTGAGTTCTTGCGTATGTGCTCCACTTTGGAGTCCAGTTCTAACCATGTTGATGTCTTCCCAACAACAAGACTACCCCAATCTGCAAATAGACAAGCACATTATGGACACCACATTTGACTGACTCTCAATCAAAATGAGTTGTTCCACAAACAATCTTGAAATTTATTACTTGAGACAAAGAAAATGTTACACCAAAATAAGCACAAGTTCAATTTTTTTATGTTACTTAAGACAAAGAAAGTGTTTTATAAGCCAGTCTATAAAAAAACCAAAAATTTGACACAGTCTGGTTCAAAATTTAACAGTGCAAGGATTGCAGGCTTTTTTTTTGAGCCTCACTCTGGGAAAATCAGACGTATGCATTGCGTAAAGTGCCATTCACAAAGGCTTGTCAGGAACGAAACTTCACCGTAAAACAATGTTTGCTAAAAAGAGACTTACTTGAAACTAAAATACCAAAAAAAGTGGAAAGTGTTGTCCCTGATTAGTCTGTGTGGTTTGCACAGGCTAATATGTGATTAATTGTATGCAAATACATAAAGCCCTTTATTTCCGAACAGATGATCAATTTTGACCACTGCTCTGGTTGATAACAAATAACCAACAGGTATCGACTTTAAAAACAATATTTTTCTTTGTTTTATTAAATCATGCTTTATGTCCTGACTGTGTGTACATACAATCATAACTTCAAACAAACTGGTGCACTCAAAACTGCAGTATACTTTGCTTTAAAGGTAAAACTTAATGACATCACATGGAAACATGAAAATGCTCGCACCGCTGCTGGTCATGCACAGATCCGACTTGTAAGGGCACCCAGTCGTGAACATGCTGGGCCCTGTATCTTCTCACGTCGGAAGCGAGGGTTCACAATGGGCAGGCACACATAGTCAAACCTGATATACATAGAAGTAAAGGTCAATTGTGTTCTTTAGCCAAGTTGAAGTTTATACTTATGCCCTTTTAGACTTCCTTTAACAAATGTTCACTGATATAGGTTAAGATAAAGTAAGATTATGCAAGGAATCCTATATAAGTTTCCATGCATCTTTTTGATTTGTTATTTCATTATGAAAAACCGAGACGTAATCGATGAGCAGTAAACTTATTTATCCTCTGATTACTGTGCATAAAGCGGTTAAGGAAACAAGTAAAAATTTCTGAATTAATGCAAACAATGCAGCAATAAACGATTTACCTTCAAAGATTGATTTATTTCCCTTTAATGCCAGATATTTTATTTACAATGTCAAAATTAAGGACCATGTAAGTGTGTAAAATGGGAGAGAAATACTACTGACGCAACATAAGTCTTACCTCTTTATTAGGTTGACATTCACTTGATAAATCATTATTACAATATAGTCTACTTCGAGTGTCAAATATATCCCTTATTCTCATCGTATCGGCCCTCCTCATCACATCATGCATTTAATAATAAAAACTCAAAAAGTGCTGAGAAGTAAATGTTTTTCCAATTTTAGAAGTGTTATTTTAATTGCTGTTCATTAATGACTATTTCAACGAGTATCTTTACCATGATTTCTGGTTTTCATTTAAAAATAGGTCATGTTTATTCTAGACCGATATTATGATTACATATAATTGTGTTACTTTGTTTTTGGTTTATTAAATGTTGTATAAGCCGCTTATTTGTGAACAAAATATATCAATAACTTAGGACAAATATGGAAAAGAGTTTCGTTTTTTTCATTAAGAAACAATTAAAGAAAAATAACATGTGCATAGTAACAAAACTTTGCAACCAATCAGAAGGGCCAATACTATGAGAAACAGTGTACATGATACTGATTACTACATGGGGCTTAGTATCGCATAGATCGGTCATTGTCCACTCGGGTACTACTTACATGACCCCAGGTACTCTATAGTATACTTACATGGAATTTTAACGCTAAATTGGTTGCTGTCGGCTATTTTTTTTAAATTAACTATGTTCACATTTATGTCAATTTTTCTATTAAATGGCCTCGATATTATCCAAACTCATACTCAAAATGCATGCTGATGCAGTTTTTTTTAAAAGAGAAGTTGGTTTAAGATAAACAATATTGTTTTACGGTTATCAGTAGCGCACTTAACCACACCGGATTTTGGGCCGGAATACAACTTGGGTACAGTCTAGTGCTGCAAAAATATACTGGTATATCCGTATATTAATAATAACATATCGCAATACAAAATCCGCATATTGTATTGCCATACGATTTTCATCACACCGGTACAAAAATTCTACAAAAAATACATCCATATTTCGCCCAGAAAAGCCATCCGAAATAATGATATCAAGGTAAACAAAACAAATTGGGTGTTAAATTTAAGATGAAGCTTATGGAGATACGAAAAAAAACGCACAATTAATTACATAATAAAAATGTTAATTGATAGTTATATTATAAACATAAGATGTTTATATTATAAACATAAGTAAAAATGATAAAAAACAAGAGCACCGCATAACAGGTGCCACGCTCGGCGGAAGGGAAGGCTGACGGCGGACGACGAGCAGTCTATGACAATACCTTGGGTTTTTCTCCGAAAACAGCCTTGCTAAAAATTATGTAAACAGCATTCTGATAAGTTACACGACAGGCTTTTAAACATCCACAATCTTCTTTATAGACATTTTGTAAAAAAGGCTATTATTGCCATTAGGATATAACTAGAACTTAAACATACAATACAAAGGTTATTTTCATGTAATTAAGTTGGTTTTGTAGATTAGCTGGCGAGTTATAATTGTGGTACAAGTTGGCAATATATTGCAATACGGGTTTTTGAACTAACAATATATTGCAATAAAGTTTTGGGCGTATTGTTGCAGCACTAGTACAGTCTAATATCGACCAGGTATGTTTAAGTATATTTACCATACCCGGGGTACATGTAAGTATACTTAATAGTACCAGGGGTACATGTAAGAGTGCCCGAGCGACAATGACCAATCAAGCCTTGGTATCACCAATATTTTGGCAAAAGTTAAAAACATTACGGATTTTTATGCAGTTTCTGTTGTTATGTCAAAGAATTGGACATTTAACTATAAATTTGCATTAAATATATATGTTTTTCAATCTTTTCACTAAAATATTTTGACATTTTCATTAAGAGGGCCGATACTACAGATACACGTGCAACTAAATTATAAAAACAGGTAGATAAAAAAGCAATGAATATAGTGCTAACAACTGCAAATGCAGTAAAGAGATGTAAGTAAAAAATCTCCCATAAAAGGGAAAAATGAGGGATGGTGGGTAGTTTCCCATGATGGCCTGAGAGGGCCCTGTACGGTAAATAATGTAACTAAATGCGGGTAGGACTTTTTACACGGGGACTATGTGCATGGCTCTATAATGGCCATCGGTTGTATTACCACTTTAAAACAGTTTCAGTCAACCACTTTACCCAGCTTTGCAAGCTGTATCAAGCGCTCTGCTGCAGTCTGGAACGCAATTAAAATCGCGACCACACGACACTCTTCCAGACATTCTGCCGGCATCTCGTTTCCCCAATATTTTTATGTTCACACCGTTGTGTATTTAACCCAAAGAACTAACCCAAATATAATATTGTTGTATGACAATCTTCACGCATAGTTGTCGTTCCATGCTCTCACATACAATCTCTGCCATCACAAGAAAATTATACCAGATTTGGTAGGAATTTTTTATTTTTGTTTAAGTATTATATTATAAAAGAAGTAGTATCATCATTAGATATTTCGAAAATAGTGTTAGTTTAGGTTTTTAATGGAGAAAAAATTCATAATTGCAGGGGGCGTCGGAAGCAAATTGACATTGGGGCGGAGGAGGGGTATCCCCGTCCCGTTGGTGGGGGTCCGGGGTCCTCCCCCTGGATTTTTTTTCAAATTTAGCATAAATGGCGCATGTTGGTGCGTTTTATGCCTGATGTCTGACCTTATACACGTCTATTGCAAGCATATTCGAAATGACAAAGTTGTGACAGACAG